>NC_079513.1:15653878-15780714 GCF_000801105.2 Raphanus sativus | reverse complement strand
GATCAAGCAGCGTAAGCTTCTCTTTCTCTTCTTTTGCTCGGTTTCCTCAAGGATCCTAAGTCGCTTTCTTTTGTCTTTGCAGAGTTTGGCGTTCGGACCACCGTTCCTCTCATCACCAAGAAGTCGAAGAGAATCAACTTGTTCACCAAAGCCGAGCAGATTGAAATTAACCGAGCCAGAGCTATGAGGGGAATTGCCGGATCTAAGTTTGTGGTTGGGAAGACAACTCGGGTTCGTGGAACCGGACCAAAGCTCTAACGCAAACTCCTCTGATCCCGGGGAGCCGAGAGCGACTGAGTCGGGATGGGGCTCAGCTCGTGAGAAAGTCGGGGAGCAAGAGGAAGGAGAGGGAAGACGTTTCTTCCGAGGAGAAGCAAGCCGAGGAGACTTCCACCGGTGGGGGCGCCGGATCGGAGAAGAAGCGGGCGCGCAAGGATCCCGTTGAGTTCGGCCTTCCTCTGTGGAGAGAGGGAGCTCCAGGCCTTGGAGCCTAGCAACAATTCTCGAGACGACGTTCTCCCGGATCCGTCTCTCGATGGTGGTCAGGCGGATGATCACAAGGGGACTTCTTCTAAGGTGAAGAAGAAGTCGAAAAAGAATAATAAGAAGAGTGCCGGCGAATCCTCGGGGCATGAGATAGCGCTCAATACGGAGAAGGAAACCGTGGAGGCTCCGACTACTGCCGTTTCCCCCCAAAGGCGGCGGTTCGTGAAGATGCCCGGGGATCGAACAGGTCCTCTCCGAAGGCTCAGGAGGGTAAGGCTGTGCCGAAGAACCTGCAGGGGTTTTGCCCGGACAAAGTGGACTTCATTTTCAAGCGGGACACTCCTCTCGTTTGTAACGAGAGAGATTGCGCTCGTTTCGTCCGCCAAGTCCGGGGAAGTAGGGAGCATCTCCCACTCGTCAAGGACTTAGTTTTCCAAGACGACTACACCGCTGCTGCCGGTTCCTCGGTTAAGGTAAGTATAGTTTCTGCATCGCGTTCGTTTCTCGTCTTTCTTCTCACTTGGTCATCCTACCCCAACTCTTTCTTTGATGTGTTGCAGAGCCAAGGTGACTGGAACGAGGTCGTCCGCAAATACGACAAGGAGCTGAAGAGGACCTATGGTGTGATTGATAGGCAACGGCACAACACCAAGGAGGCGACTGTCGCCTTAGAGGTCATGCTGAAGAAGAAGGACGAAGCGGTTATTGCAGAAGCGGCCATGAGGGATGAACTCTCCCAGAAAGAGGCGGCTATGAACAAGGAGCTGAAGCGAGCCCGGGAGTTGGTTAAAGCGCTCGAGAAAGAGAAAACCAAGCTGGCAAACGAGAAGAAGACCCTCGAGGAAGAGAAGGCGGCTGCTGCCTTAGAGCATTCCAAGGAGATGGATCGTCTCCGAGAGTCGCGCCGCTATGAGGTTACTCACGAACGGATCCGAGTAATGGCGGCGATGCATGGGAAAGCCGCCGCTCGCTTCCAGAGGATCCAGGATCGGGAGTCCCGTCGTGATAACTTTGAGGATGCGAGATGCATGCTCGGCCAGGCTCGGGGGATGAGACGTTGCCTTGAAGGGATGAAAGCGGCAGGTAAAAACATCTCTCAGGGAGATATTGATATCTACGCCGGGCAAGAGAGGCATTATGATGCGGAGGTGAAGCGTTTGATCGTAGATGATCTTCTCGAGAAGGACCTCTCTTTATCTCCTCTCGTGCTCGAGTCGAGGTTCGTTATCCAGGAGATGATGGATAAAATCGACAAATTGGGTCGAACATGGACTTGCTCGACTCCGAGGCCGCCAAGACGCTTCGCACTCCCCTCAGAGCACCAGGAGATCGATCCGAAGAGCCGTCGAAGAGCCTTCTCGACACCGTTCAGTCGCCAGCTCGCTCTGATGCTGTTCTCCCGGGTCAAGAAGTTGCCCTTAAGGACCCTTCCGTGGCTGAGGAGACAAACAAGTCAGCTCCCGACGAACCGATCTCCAACACGCCGGTCAATATCTCCGACTCGCCGTCATTCGAGGATGCGGATTCTGGCGCGAGTGAAGGACATCTCGAGGGGGCGGACTCTGGCGCGAGCGAAGAACATCCCGAGGAGGATCTTCCTGCCTTGGATTAGTATTTGATGTTTGTTGTATCTGACTTTTGGCGCTTGTGCCTTTAAAACTATTTCCTTTTCTCGGCTAAGGCCTTTTGTTGTATGAACTACTGCCTTGCTTTTTCTTCAGACCTTTTATGAATTTTTATTATATATTTCAGTAAGTCGTTTCCACTTAGAAATATGTAAATCGTTTTTGTTTTTAACCGAGAAAGGATTCGTTCGAGCGGCTACTCGCGTTTGCCAGCGAGTTCCCAATTTTTCAGATAGAACAGGAAATTAGAGGCGGTTGCTCGTTCGAATCTTCTTTATTCAACGAAACTTTTACAAGTGGTTGATTAAGCGATTACAAAGAGAATCTCTAATCGTTCTATTGAATTACCGAGGAAAAGGTTCCGAGACGCATTGCAGTAACCGAGAGAACTGTTGGTCGGCCAAACCGTCGTTCTTCGGTTAGACTTGGTCTAGAATTTCCATCGGGTAGCCGGTCAATGCGTGATGCACAGGTGACGCAAGGCTGTTATTCCCTTCGACTGACGTCTGATCAAGACCCAATCGATTGATTTTGGGCGAGTGCTCGTACTCCGCTTGAAAAAGGGGTTGGCATCGTTTACTAGAAAGTGACTGTTCGTCATTCTTTCGCGAAAAAGTTTGGACTTTGTTTTGGTTGGGGCTGGACCCTGTGAAGGGATGCCTACGTACCTCGGATGAGGATCAAGCCTTTCGTAGTTCGTTTGACCGAGTGAAAGTGGCTGTAGTAGCGCATTCACTCGGACGAGTAGAAGTGACGGTTAGGTGCATCTACTCGGTTTTTTTTTTTTTTTTTTTTTTTTTTTTTTTTTTTTTTTTGCGAACAGTGACCTGTTGGTCATTCGCTCGGAGAAAAAGATGAGACGAATCTATTGGTAGAAGAGGCGAAGATGCATAGAGTTCCAGGCTCGTGGAACTGCCTCTCTGCGGGAAGTCTCGAGTCGGTAGACGCCTGGTCGAACGACTCGGGTGATCTTGTATGGTCCTTCCCAATTGGTCCCTAGCTTGCCAGCGTTGAGCTCCTTTGTGTTGTCGAAGACTTTTCGGAGGACGAGATCGCCGAGCTCGAGAGGGCGCGCTTTTACCTTCTTATTATAGTAGCTCTCGATCTGGTTCTGGTAATTTTGGATCCGAAGAAGCGCTTGATCTCGTTTTTCCTCGAGTTCATCGAGGGCATCGAGGAGCATATCTTGATTAAGCTCGACGAACTGCGGCATCTTGGCGCGCCGAAGACTTGTCACGTTAACTTTGGCGGGGGCCATTGCTTCCATCCCGTAAGCAAGAGAGAAAGGGGTGGATTTGGTCGCACCGCGAGGAGTCGTTCGGTGCGACCAGAGGACGCCGTCCAGCTCGTCGGCCCAATGGCCTTTCTTTAGGTCGAGTCGCTTCTTGATACCATCGATGATAATCTTGTTGGAAGATTCCGCCTGTCCGTTTCCTTGCGGGTAACGAGGAGTCGAAGGGCTTAGACGGATATTCCACTTGTTGCAGAACTCTTTGAAGTTTCCGGACATGAACTGAGAGCCATTGTCCGTTATGATCTCGTATGGTAAACCATGACGGCAAATGATGTTCTTCCAGACGAAGGTGCGGACTTCCTTGTCCGTTACCTGAGAGAACGCTTCGGCTTCAATCCATTTAGTGAAGTAATCGGTGAGGACCAGGATGAAACGACGTTGGCGTGAGTTCGGCATTGGCCCGATGATGTCCATCCCCCATCTCATGAACGGATAAGGGGCAGCAGATGTCCGCAACAGCTCAGTGGGACTGTGGATGCTCGGAGCGTGACGCTGGCATTTGTCGCACCGACGAGCGTATGCTTCGCAGTCAGTGTTCATAGACGGCCAAAAGAATCCCAAGCTTCGAACCTTAAGGGCGAGTGCTCGGCCTCCCGAGTGGTTTCCTCCTGCTCCGTCGTGAGTTTCAGCCATTACTCGGCGTACTTCATCGCCCTGGATGCACTTTAAGAGAACTTTGTTCGCGGTCACTCGGTGAAGTTCGTCGTTCATGATGACGTAGTGGGCGCTGCGTCTCTTCAGGCGTCTCGCTGCCCACTTATCGTTCGGCAGTTCTTCTCGTATGAGATAGTCTAGGAACTCGACCCGCCAATCGACTGGGGTATCGTCACGATCGGGCATCTCAGTGTCGGTTTGATCGATAGTGGATCGTCGAGTTGTTGCAAAGATTGGAGCGATGGGAGAGCTTTCGTCGGAGGAAGAATCGATGCTCGGTCGATCGATCCGATGTATGGGTATCGTCCTTTTGACCTGATCGTGGAGTTTGCTCCCGAGTGCGGCTAGGGCATCGGCGCAAACGTTCTCTCCGCGAGGAACTTTGGTGAGTTCGAAGAAATCGAATTCCCTAGCGAGCTCCTGAACCACTCGGAGATACGCATCCATTCTATCATTGCGAGCATCGTAGTCGCCGCTAAACTGGCTGGCGACGAGCTGCGAGTCGCAATAAGCACTCAAGCGTTTGGCTTTGACGGCTCGGGCGAGACGAAGACCGGCGATCAACGGTTCATACTCTGCCTCGTTGTTAGAAGCCGGGAAGCCGAAACTGAAAGACTGGCGGATGAGTTCTCCTGTTGGCGACTGAAGCTGGACCCCAGCACCGGATCCTTTACTCGTCGATGATCCGTCGACATGAAGAATCCAATTGGGACTCGGGACGTCGAGGTCTTGTGCAAGTTCTGGCGTGAGCTCGACAAGGAAGTCGGCGAGGACTTGAGATTTGGCGGCTGTTCGACATTTGTATGTAATGTCAAGCTCGCTCAGTTCGATTGCCCATTTGGTCAGCCGGCCGGCCCTGTTGGGATTTTGCAGGACGGTGCGGAGCGGTTGGTCGGTCAGAACTTCGATAGAGTGTGACTGGAAGTAGGGTCGTAATTTCCTCGCGGAGTCGACGACGGCCAGAGCCAGCTTCTCAAGGGTTGGGTACCTGGTTTCCGGGCCGGTCATGCGCCTGCTCGTGTAAAAAATCGGACGCTGCTCGCCGCGATCCTCCTTGATCAAGACACTGCTGACGGCTGCCGAGGAGACGGCGATATAGAGAGACAAAACGTCTCCTACGTCCGGCTTGGCCAAGACGGGAGGAGTCGTCAGGTATTGCTTGAGTTGAACGAACGCGTCCTCGCATTTATCATCCCAGATGAACTTCTTGTTCCCTCGGAGGAGATCATAGAAGGGAAGACACTTGTCAGTAGATCGGGAGATAAAACGATTAAGGGCGGCGATGCGTCCTGTTAGTCTCTGAACTTCGCGGCAGTTTCTCGGACTGGGGAGGTTCAGGACTGCTGAGATCTGTTTCGGGTTAGCCTCTATTCCTCGTTGCGTGACGATGTAACCAAGGAATTCGCCCGAAGAGACGCCAAACGTGCACTTTGCGGGATTCAACTTCATCCCGTACTTGTTTAGGATGGCGAAGCATTCCTTCAAGTGTGCTAGGTGGTCGTCGGCCCGGAGGGATTTGACGAGCATATCGTCGATATAAACTTCCATTGTTTTCCCTAACTGGTCGGCGAACATCCTGTTAACGAGCCTCTGGTAGGTTGCCCCGGCGTTTTTCAACCCGAATGGCATCACCTTATAACAGTAAGTTCCCCGGTCAGTGATGAAAGCGGTTTTCTTCCGGTCGTCTGGGTGCATCAGGATCTGGTTATAGCCCGAGAAGGCGTCCATGAACGTCAGCATCTCGTTGCCGGCCGTCGATTCGACTAAGCGATCGATGCTAGGCAACTGGTAGCTGTCCTTAGGACATGCTTTGTTGAGGTCGGTAAAATCGACGCAGACGCGCCATTTACCGTTCTTCTTCTTAACGACCACCGGGTTGGCTAGCCATTCCGGGTAACGAACTTCAGTGATTGAGCCGGCACCGAGTAGACGCTCGACTTCTTCTGCGACTGCTTTGGATCGCTCTGGTCCCAACTTTCTTCTCTTCTGCCGGATGGGTTTGAAGTTGGGATCAACATTGAGCTCGTGGGTCGTGATAGCTGGATCGATTCCCTTCATATCAGACATTGTCCAGGCGAATGTGGATAGGTTTTGCTTAAGGAACTCGAGAATCTTCTGCTGCATTTCGTCGGGCAGAAATGCGCCTACTCGGACTGATTTGCTCGGATCCGATTCGTCGACTGGTACTTCGAGAACCTCCTCCTTTTGCGGGCAGACTTTGCTCGTGGGAGGAGAGACCGAGTTGACGAGTGATTGGGAGCGCTGAATTTTAACCGTGGCGATCAAGAGATCTCGCGCAGCCTGCTGATCGCCTTTCAGAGTCTTGATTGATCCGTCTGACCCTGGGAACTTAACACACTGGTGGTACGTTGATGCGATTGCTCGCATCGAGTGCAACCATGGGGTGCCAAGTATAACGTGGTAAGGAGCTTTGGAGCCGACCACAGAGAACTTGACCGTTCGCGTGACTCCGCATGCATGAACCGAGAGGCGGATTGTGCCCGCGATTATCTCTGACGAACCGTTGAATCCCGTCAGAGTCCGAGTAGAAGGCTTGACATCGTTGAGATCGATTCCCATTTTCACGAGAGTCTCGCGAAAAATGATATCGACCGAGCTCCCGGTATCGATCAGCACTTTTGTGACGTCGTACTTGTCGACGCCGAGGACGACGAGTAAAGGATCGTTATGAGGGAGATGCACACCAAGTGTATCATCAGACGAAAAGGTGATCGGCTGGTCGTCTACTTGCTTCTGGGGCCATCGTTGAGATGTGGTGGCTTGCCTACGATGGTCTTTGACTGCTCTAACCGAATCGCCGCAGGGGGGCGATCCACCCATAATGACGTTTATCCGGGGACGAGTTTGTGCGCGCTTTGCGCGGAGCACATCGCGAAGGTCGTTACTCGTGTCGGCGGTATCCCTTTTCTTGCGGTTGAGGGTTGTCCGCAGATCGCCGATCTTCGCGTTGAGTTTGTCGCGCAGATCGCAGTTTGGTTTTCGGCGGACTGCTTTTGGGAGGATTCTTGTGCTGAAGCTCTCGCGGCTCGATTTGAGTCGATCTTTCGGCGAAGATCGGTGGAGACTGGCGTTTCCTCGGTAACGGGTCGGGACTTTTGCTCGAGAAAGGATCGAAGATCCGTAGTACCGTCTGGGGTTTCCATGTCGTCGTCCTCGTCGGACGAGGATCCCGGTTCGTTCTTTCCTTGAGGCTGGACGCGGATTACTTCAATGCGCTGGCGATTGGCGGGCTGATCGTCGTCCGCCGAGTCGTCGTCATCGTCGGTTTCGCGGGCGGCCTTCTCGGTATCCTTCGCCTGTTTGTCGTTTTTACGGTTTTTGCCTTGCGATTTTCGCTGAGCATTCTTATCTTTGTTTCTGCTCCAGCTGTTTTCCCCTTTTGGTTTGGGTTTTGGCGGCTGGATCTTGTAGTCTCCGCTTTCGATCGAGGAGAGGAACTGGGCGTAGAGAGATTTGCACTCGGTCGTGTCGTGTCCCTTCACGTCGTGATACTTGCAATGCTTCGTGAGATCGATGGGAGTTCTGGTCGGTCCTGGAGCCGAATCGACTTTAGCCACGACACCAGCACTCGGGGTACTGGGAGACGCATCTGGAGAGTCGGTCTCTCGCTGATAAACATTCCACTTTTTATCGTGCATGACCATGGTTGAGACAGGGGCGTTGTTCTCGTCCACGACGTAGAGGAGACCTCCTTTTTTGCCGCCGTTATCAGCTGGCGCGTGCTGGCGTGGCTCTGGCCGAGCTCCCGCACTTTTGGCTGCAACCGGCTTGGCAGCGTTCTGCTTCCGAATTATTGCCTTGGTATCTTCTTCCATTCGGATGAAATTGTGAGACCGGGCAATAGCATCGGGGAGCGAAGTCGTAGGGTTGGAATACAGGTCCTTACGAAACTTCGAGTTGACGAGGAGAGTGTTCATCAAAGCGTCGATAGCGATGTGATCAGGGACGTCAACTCGGGAAACGATCGTCTTGAACTTTTCCATGTAGTCCTTAAGGCTTTGGTCTTTTGTTTGCGCCATATTCCACAGGCTGGAAGCGGTTGCTGCTCGCTTGGTAAACATGATGTAAGTCTTGAGGAAAACGGCTGATAGGTCTCGGAAACTGCGAATCGAGTTCTCGCTGAGCTGCGAGAACCAGGTTAGCGCTTGTTCGTTGAGTGTTTCGACGAAGAGCTGACAGTATCCTGCGTCCTTCTCTTCGTCGGAAAGGCGAGCTCTGGCCATAGCTATGTTGAAGGCCGTCAGATGCTCGACGGGGTCGCCGCCGGGTTTGTACTCGGGGAGACGGAGCTTTTCTATTTTGCGGAGCTGGACCCTGGTCAGCTCGCTGGCGAAGGGTGAGCGCGAAGTTGAGGCGATGACGCTGTCGATTTGAGGGGCTGCGCTCGTCGCTTGGTGGATCTGCGAGCTCATTTGTTGAAGGCTGAGTTTGAGCTCGGCGATCTCGCGAATCGTCGTCGGATCTGCTGTCGTCGGAGTGGGGTACACGGCAGGAGGACCGTTAGGGTTAGATTCGTCTACGGCGCGGTCTTCCGCCGGCGTTGGAGGGAAAAGGTGCCGGCAGACGGGTTGGGAACGGTTCGTCGGTCCAGCGGGAGCAGTGAGGGCGGCCACGAGAGCGGCGAGCTGCTCATTCGTCGTTTTCTGGACTTCTTCTTGATGCGCGAGACGAGCCATCACGGAGCTCATGAAGTCCGACGAGAGAAGAGGAGGAGGAGGCGGAGGCGTAAGCTCGGTCGCTTCGCCGGAAGAGCCGGGGTTCGAGTCACCAATCGTCATATCAGGCTAAGAAACGTTACTCTGATCGGCCCCACGGTGGGCGCCAATTGTTTAAGGTGAGTTTGGTCAACAGAAAATAGAAGAACTCAAGAGTGGGATGAACAGAGACGTTTTATTAGAGTCGGAATAACGAGGGTACAAGAGTAAGAAAGCCGGCTAGTCGATGCTCGGTGAGCTCCTAGCCGGAAGTACAAGAGAGCGGCGAGATACAAAGAGAATAAAGGAAACCCTAATATGGCCGCAAGTCTGTCTGTCTATGTGGTGATACCCTTCTTTCCTGTCCTCAACTCCTTATATAGTCTCCTAGGTCGGTTGGTTTTGACCTAATTCGTCCCCTTCGTTATGGGCCTTTTGGCTTAAAGGCCCAGTCGAGATGACTGCTCGGCCCGAGCCGCCTGATCGTTTCCATCGGCTTCTCGTCCTTCAGCTATAGAGGTCACGAGCCGAGTCGCGGCTCGTCAGAAGCCGTCCCCGAGCCGGTCATCCTTTGAATGGTAGTAATGGGCCTCCTATTCGCTGGGCCTTGTGGATGGTTACAATCCATCCCCAACACTTTTGTTGAATGGAACATGTGAAGGTTTAAACGTAGAGATGTAATAGTGACTCATCGTTTACACAGTTTGTGATGTTGCTTAAGTTTTAAAGTTTCTTGCTTCGTCTCTATTAGTTTCCTTGTCTTGTTAGTGTTGGTTGGATAGATAGAGAACTGCGAAACTAGGGACTTGGATAATAGATGAAACATGTTGTCGATAGTTACAAGTTACAACCAAACATCATTCATGTGTTAATAAAGACCATGTGTTATAAGAGTCGAAGTGGGTGATAATGATGATGATTCTCTCTGCCATTGGACAACACAGAATGAGAGAGACAAAACCTTCTGCTGAATGATTCCTCGTCAGACAGCTTGTGATGTACAATTGTCGCAGCGACGACCAACGAATCTAACAAATTGCTTATGAGGGCCACAAGTCTTTAAGATGGTTGCAACTATATAAAGACGAGCCTTCTTTGCTTCAGTTTCTGTTTAGTAAAGAGCCCGTGTCTTGGATGGATAGAGACTATACATGAAACATGCTCTCAATAGTTATAAATAAAATCATTCATGTATTATATAAAACCATAACAATAAGGTTTTTTCTTTTTTTGGTTTCTTCTCAAATAACAATACTGAAACAAGAAAAAAACAAGATGATCACATGTTGATTGAATTGCGGTAACGATTTGGGTATTTTATTAGTTGACAACGCGACAGTTTCTGCGAATCTCACCACCTTCATCTCCAAGTGTAAGGACCTTAATGGAACTCATCTTGATCATAGACCGACCAAACTGAGCAAGAAAACTGCCAGAGTCTTGGAAAACACTAGCAATGTCAGCGGCGGAGGGATCAGTCAACAAGGCGGCGTCAGAGGTTAAGAGTCCTTTGTGTTGGAGTAGAGAGACAAAGTAGCCACTGTCGAAAGAGAGGGCTCCTGTGGGATCCATCCCGACCACTGCAGAAGAGTTGAGCCTTTGAGATGTGTCGGAGCATTTGGATTTTAGGAAAGAGGCGTAGCTTGAGTTCAAGGAAGGATCTGTGTCCCCTTTTCCGGTGAAGTTTAATAGTCTTCGACCAAACACACCGCAGTGTGCTGTTCCTATTGTGTGTGCTCCTGTTACATATCAAATTGTTTTATTTTTAGTAGAAAATCATCTCAAATTTCTATCGCTATATATATATATCCAGATATCATCGGATGGTAATAATTTTTATAATTTGTCTTTAAGATTTTGCTTGCATTCAACAGAAAATTGTAATAATTATGTGATTAGTTTTATAGAATTAATGTAAAATGTGATATATAAACAATTTATTTATTAAATAATATTATAAATATTTATTAAATACTTATAGAAATGTGTAAAAGTTCTGCTTGTTTACTAGTGAATATTCGTAAGTAAATTATATGATAAATAACATATGATTTTGAAGAAAAAAGATTTCAATGCTGAACATTATCACGTGAGACGTGTCTTCCAAGACTATCCTCAAATATTTTATGTTCATATTCTCTACTTATAAATGATATTTATACTCTCTTGAAGATGGGAGAATTGAATTTGTAGCATCCCATCACACACTTCCTAACATGGACATGCACGTGGTCTGATATTCCCGCGATTTTCTTATTTCATTGTTCCCTATTTCATAAGTTCTTTTCTTATTAATAACGTATGAATTAATAAGAAAATGTGTAACCTGATAATTACAAAAAGATAAGTAAATGTGTAACCTGATAAAGCCACGAGGTCAACGACGTCCAAATCGCTCTCGGCAAAGAGTTTCTGAAGAGCGGTGAAGTTTGCCCCAGCGGATGGTAAGTCTCTAGTGGCCTCCGTCGCCAATGAAACTCTTCCATCAACGCGTCCGGTAAAGACATTCCATAGCGGCCGTCCATACTAGAACATCATTTTCCCAAAATTAATAAATCTCGAATTGCTAGAGTTTTGTTATAGAAAACTACTAAAAAATTGTTCTAGGCGACACAAGGTATAGGTGGCAAACATTTGTAAGCAAAACGATTTTTTAAAATTCGGTATAGGAGATATTTACTTAAAGAATAATTCTTTTTTAAAAAACTAATAAACACATAACATTTTTTGAACATTTTTATTTGAATGAACATTTTTTAACATTGATATAAACTATTCCAATAATCTTCTAAAAGTGAAGAATCCATTCTTGATTTTGATCAGCAATGCGTTTTCTCAACCACTACACTACTATATATTGTTTGATTAGTACATTATATTTTCTAATCATAAAAATAGGTAAGAGGTTGTTTGAATTACTTGGTACGAAACGGCATCGCGGGCAGCTAATGTGAGAATGTCAGCGCAGGAGACGGTTTTGGGACATCGTTTTTCAAGAATAGACTTGATCTCATCGATGATTTCAAACCCTACAAGCGAGAGATTAGGTCTCGCTTCCTTCTCAGACGCGGCTTTGCCAGCAACCGAATCTAAAAGCAGTGATGCGTCACACCCCTAGATAACATCAATGCATCCATATTATCGATCTTTACTATAAATATGTTCAGGAAATGAAAAATAAAAAGAAACGTTTAAAAGCAATACATACCCTAACAAAGCAGTCATGGTAATGAACCCTCAGCAACTTGGCAGCTAAGCTAGGGTTTACTTTGACTTTCTTGGACACAATCTCATTAACAATATCCTCGGCTTCAGGACAGGTCTTGTGATAGAACTTCATCTTCAGCTTACCCTCCCATCTTCCTCTTCTCGTCGCATGGCCATTGTTGTGACCATTATTATGATCATGGCCATTGCTGTGACCATTATTATGACCATGGCCATTGCTGTGACCATCAACATAAAGTAAGACAGCCGAAAACAAAACAAGAGAAAATATAAACCGAATAGCTACAAGTTGCTGATTATTAGCCATGACTCGATCGACTCTAGTCTTTTATGTTTGCTTTGGAGTATTTGTGCTAGTTGTATTTGAGGAAAGCACTTGGCCGGGCTGCTTTATATTGAAGCTGATGGTCACACTCTCCATTTTTTCTGTTCAAAGAAATTGAATAATCTTTAAAATTACTATCAAGCAAAGTTCCCTGCATGTGTTGTGAGAATGAAGGATTAATTATTAACTTACAAGTCAACACCATTAGAAAATATATATTTCCCACAAATCATTTAACTTCATTAGCTGAACCATAACGTGAACATCCATAATTTAGATATACTATGGCTGTCTCCAGGACCAATTTACATTAATGCAGGCAATGTTTTGTACATAATTTCACTGTCCTCTGAAAGCTTTAATTATCAATCTGTAAGGAAGATTCTATTTCAGTGGGCATGATCTTTAATCCTTCTTCTTTGCAATAACCCCTTTATATATCAACTCCAAATTCAAGTGTTCATCACCTCAATACTGAAAGAATGGTTATGAACATTTACCTGGAACAAAACTAATACTAGGATGCTTTGAATCAGCCAATCTGCGAACATTATTATTGAGGTTCACAAGTCTACCCTAATTGTAAGTTAAAGAAGTTAGATTGCCGACAATAGATTACGTTTGGCACATCTACGAGTTGTTCTTATTCTGTCATATCAACATCCATAAGAACATTCCTTTAGATGTTCCAACACTAAAAGTTTACAGTATACAACAAAGTAAAGCCAGTCACCACAAACTTTTATTACTAGCTTTGCAGATTCATAATTCGAGCTTGTAAATTTATGAGCTTCAAGCTAGAAATGTCTCTTAAGAAAACATGATTCGGTACCTAAACGAACCTTTTGCAGATGAAGGCAAGTAGACGGGATTGGTAGATTTATAAGTTGTTAATAGGCCGTTTTTTACATGCATTGGAAGTTTGGAACTATGATCCTTGGGTGATACAACAAGCACCTCGATCCGCGGCTAACATGCTGCTAACAACACCATATGACTAAAAATACTTATTTTGAGTTTACTGATCTCAGATATTATACTTGTACACCTTAATCCAGATGAAGTAAACTAAACGTCTGCAACGTCTTTTAACTCCTCTAATTTGCTCTCCTCGGAGACCAAGGAATTTGATGGTTCTGAACTCGCTTCAATAGCAGCAGGAATGGAGTTTACTGATTCTGGCGGTGCCTCTGAATCCAAGTCAGCTGATTCGCTACTTCCAACACTATTCTTACCATCTCCCTTGGTGTCAGATTCTGAGACAGAGCACTTGGGCTCCGGTTCGTCTAAACCACCAACTGTTGGATCCTCCGTTGGCAAGCTTTCCGCATTCTCTTGTTGCTCCTTTGATTCTTCTTTCTCCTCCAAGACGCCGAGAGTCGCATTATCTTCGGAACTGTTACTTGCATTACCAACTTCCCCCATCTGTGTGGCCTCCGTAGTTTCATCTAGATTTGTGGACATATTCTCTAGCTGAGTCGAAACATTTATATCGCTGGCTTCACCATCAATCATGTCTCCATCGTCTGATGGGTTCTCAGCCTTGTTCTCTTCCTCTGAACTTAAGGCTGAAAGTAAATGCTCTTCTTGACCCTTTGGTTCTTCTTTTTCCTCCAAGACACCAATGGCCACACTATCTTCAGACTGGCCGCTTGCATTACCAACTTCCTCCATCTGTGTGGGCTCCTCAGTTTCAACTAGATTCATGGACAAATCCTCTGGCTGAACCGAAACATTAATACCGCTGGCTTCATCTTCGGTCATGTCTATCTCTTCCTGTGGGTTCTCGGCCTTAGTCTCTTCCTCAGAACCTAAGGCTGAAGACAAAAGCTCTTTTTGATCCTTTGATTCTTCTTTCTCCTCCAAGGCCACATTATCTTCAGACTTGTCGCCTGCTTTACCAACTTCCCTCATCTGTGTGGACTCCTCAGTTTCAACTAAATTCCGGGACAGATCCTCTGGCTCAACTGAAAGATTTATACCGCTGGCTTCACAATCAATCATGTCTGTATCGTCCGATGGGTTCTCAGCTTTGTTCTCTTCCTCTGAACTTAATGCTGAAGACGAAGGCTCCCGTTGATCCTTTGATTCTTCTTTTTCATCCAAGACACCAATGGCCACGTTATCTTCAAACAGGTCGCTAGCATTACCAACTTCCCCCGTTTGTGTGGGCTCCTCAGTTTCAACTAGATTCCTGGACAAATCCTCTGGCTGAACCGAAACATTTATACCGCTGGCTTCACCATCAATCATGTTTCCCTCGTCTTGTGGGTTCTCGGCCTTAGTCTCTTCCTCTGAATTTAATGCTGCAGGCAAGTCCTCTCCTTGATCATTTGATTCTTCTTTTTCCTTATCTTCAGACTGGTCGCTTGCATTACCAACTTCCCATACAGGTGTGGGCTCCTCAGTTTCAACTAGATTCATGGACAAATCCTCTGGCAGAGCCAAAACATTTATACCGCTGGCATCACCATCAATCATGTCTCTATCATCCGATGGATTCTCAGCCTTGTTCTCTTCCTCTGAACTTAATGCGATAGACGAATGCTCTTGCTGATCCTTTGATTCTTCTATTTCTCCCAAGACACTAACGGCCACATTCTCAGAATGGTCACTTGCATCACCCACTTTAACCACCTGTGCAGGCTCCTCAGTTTCAACTAGATTCGTGGACAAATCCTCTGGCTGAACCGAAGCATTCACACCGCTAGCTTCACCATCAATCATGTATTTCTCGTCCGATGGGTTATCGGCCTTAGGCTCGTTGTATTTCTCGTCCGATGGGTTATCGGCCTTAGTCTCGTCCCGCTCTCGTTGATCATTTGTTTCTTCTTTTTCCCCCAAGACACTAAGGGCGACATTATCTTCAGCATGGTCACTTGCATCACTAACTTCTCCCATCTGTGCAGGCTCCTCAGTTTCAATTAGGCTGCTGGACAAATCCTCTGGCTGAACCGAAGGATTTATACCGCTGGCTTCACCATCAATCATGTTTCTCTCGTCCGATGGATTCTCGGCCTTTTCTTCCTCTATCACTGGTTGACACGAAGGGGAGTCTGTACCTACTAAAAATAAATTGAAAGATATATATTTACGGTTCTGTTTTGCTCCTAAATTAATCATGTTACAAGATGTGTCATTGATTTAATGAACGTGCATACCTGCTACTTGCTCGGCAGAGATAGGTAATTGAACTGATGCCTCCACCATCTCTGTGTCAGCGGTACTAGCTTCTCCTAGAACCGAAGCAGATTCTCCAGAATCCTGTTCTGCATTAGCAGAATCAGATAGAGGACTACCATAATCTTCATGAACAAGTGAAATAGAGTTCTTATTGCTAGTGTGGGTCTTTAGTCCATCAGTGTGCGGCATCGATAATTGGATTGAAGCCGAACTTGGTCCAACATTGGAAATCTGATCGTCCGGACTCTCACCTTTTTGACTTTTTGCTTCGACCTCTTTACCCGTCTGATTTGTAGTATCGAAAGATTTGCCATCCACATGTGAAATTTCATCAATCCTCATTGGAGATCCTTGAGATTCCTCATAACTTGTCTTAAGCTCATGAGACCCAACCGTGGGCTGCATATTCATCTGTTCTACAGGAATCAAGGGGGTAGTTCCTTTTTCGTCACCATCGATTTCTTCACCCTTAACATCAATAGATAGACTTGTTTCTTGCTGTTCTGTTGGCAAAGGTTCTGTAGTTTCTAATGATGCAACAGCATCAGGTAAAACATCTCCAGGCGACGGTTGTACAATAGAAGAATCCGCTTCAACACCAGGAATCTTGAGAAGGTCATTCCCAGCATCCACAAACAACTCAGTGCCACCATCTTTGTCAGTAACCAATCCAATCGGACCACCAGACCCAGTGTGAGCAACATCTGAGATTGATCCGGGAATGATAACACCACAAGAAGTCTCTCCAGTCATAATCTGGTCCGCAAGAGCTCCCTCAGTCGAAATATTAGGTGGACAACTCGATGTATCGCCTACAGAAACTATTTCAGTCTTTTCGGAAGAAACAGCATCACTGGAATTAGTAGGATTTAAATGCAGGCTTGTTTTTGCAGCCGTATCACACAACTGAGACTTCACATCTACGGCATCCTTTGCCTCAGGATCAAGGACACACTTCAGATCATCGGAGTTAGGTGTCAGAAACTCGTTCTCTTGAACTTTTTCAGATATGGAAGCACTCATCTCCAAACAGCTTTTAGTCACAGAATCATTCAAGTTTTCAGGTAACTTCGTACGAGTTCCAGAAAAGTTGCTGCCACCACCAATTTCAGAGGAATTTGTAGGAGTAATGCGACAATCCAAATCAGCACCGCTAGATTTATGGATTTCAGGCGACTCAGGTTTCTCTGGAGAACCATGTTCATTAGATGCTGAAGGCATTTCCGAATCTTCCACAACACAACCAGATTGCCCTGCCTGTTTATTAGGAACCTCAGCGAAATCAGCATTAGGAGTTGGTAAGCTTTGCACACTACCATCGTTCTGAGGCTCCGATGGTTGACTTTCTTTGTTTATCTCAAGCAAATCCTCGTCAACAGGGCTTTTAGAATCAACGGGGACAGTGCATTGAGCTGAAGTATCATCAGACTGATCAACAGGAGACTTGGATCCAGCTGAAGGTTTTACAATTTCATCGACCAGCATAGAAGAACCACAAATTTTCTTTTCTTCTGTATCATTGGGAACAGATGCTGCCATTTGTACGTTTGGATCAGTTGATGCTGCAACTTTCTGTTCCGACTCAACCAACTCTCTACCCACAGGACGTTCCGAGTCAACGAGCATAGCACCTTGGAGTGTTATATCATCAGAGTTAGAAACAGAAGCCTCAATATCAGATGAAGTCTTAATGATCTTATCAACCATGACTGAAGACTCTGACTTTTGCTTTCCGACTGAAACACTGGAACTGGTTGTTTCTACTCCCAAGTTTTGATCGGCAGGTTGGATTATATTCTCTGCCTTGCTGGTCTTAGCTATGTGCATATTCATCATTTCCGGGGATTTTCCATCTGGCTCATTTGTTACCGTTGTTTCAGAAGGCTCCCCAACTTTATGCTTTAACAGGGAAGTTTCTGAAAATATCTCTTTCATGACACGAGCAACATCAGTCACATCAGCAGTTTGTTTCCTTCCAGAACCACCAGTACCTAATATTTCTTTCCTTTTTTCCTGACTTGTACTGGCAGACGAGTGTGCAACTGACGGGTTGAAATGGGGTTGTTCTTGGACAACAGCGTCACCAACTGATGTAACTTTGGATCCTGATGAATCACCAACCTTGACCTCAGTTTGTGGTGTTGATACTGTACTCCGTGCAGAAGAGCCATCAGCAGCGGGTGAAGCTTGAGCATGTCTCCTTCCTCGCCGTCTAGGAGTATCTCCTCTGTTTGGCGTCTTCCGACCTTGCCTCTTCACAGGCATGGGTGCAGGAGGAGAAAGAACACTGGCGCCTTGAGCTGCAAAGACAGACAGTGCATAACCCAGTATGTAACGGTTAAATTGAGAAACCAAAACAGTTTTAATTGAGGATCGATGCTTCAAATATTAGTACCTTCAACTGTAGAACCAACAAGGTGGGGACTCAATGGCTGATTAGCACTTAAAGGTGCAGTTGTCTGACTTTGACCTGGGCCTACCAAAAAAATTGATGCTGTTAAGATTCTTGTGAACAATATCTTCTGATGCATGTATGTGAAAACAATTAAGCGATGTGCTAGTTATATACCTAAAGCAGCAGAGCTTGGTATGTTAACTGGCTGTTTTAGAACTCCTGAACCCTGGTTATTTCTAACATCTGGAACAGCAGGCTTGCTCTTTATAGCAGCTGCCTTTTTTACCAAGGAATCCTCCGATACATTTAGCGGCTGAACATGTGATCCAGAACCAAAACCAGGAGGTGCATCTAGCAGGCTACTTTCTGGTAGGGAGACAGTAGGAGAGGGCTGCAGCGCAGTGGTAACAGAATGTATGGAAGGCCCCGACTCAAGATTAGAACTACTTCCTTTAATAGGCTTAGGGACTTTTGTATCAATATCAACCAAAGAGACGGGAAGAGTTGCTAAATTGGACGCTACAGGATCACCAGAAAGAGATGCTCGGGCATTAGTTCTCTGAGTACCTATGGAACTGTCAGCGCCATGCAACATATTTTCCACTCTCCTTCCTCTTCCCGCGCCACGTCCCCTGCCTCTTCCCCTGCCCCGACCTCTCGTTGGCATTGCGGGAGAACTGGAAGCTGGAAGTGGTTGAAAACCAGGCGGAACAGATAAATCAGGGGAAGTAAGACTTCCAGAGGTAACATCGGAACCAATAACTGAAGGTGATCTGGCATCCACTGTCGCATGTGTCCTGCCTGCAACTGATGCAGATAATTGAGTCGGCGTTTTATCAGCTCTTTTTGGCCTGCCACGTCCCCGTTTTACAGGTTCTGTTACTTCTTTCAGTGGCTGCTGTAATTTCGGTAGAGGTTCCACGGATTGTGGAGTCGGTGCCAATGCCGTAGATGTGGGGAGGACTGTGTCACTAGTGCTTCCAGGCAGATTATCTACTTTATCATTTGCAGAACTCTTTTCACTAGTGTTTCCAGCCAGAATATCTACTTTATCATTTGCCAAACTCGTTTCACCAGTGATTCCACCCAGAATATTTGATGTAGCAATTGGCAAGCTCTTCTCACTTCCTTCTTCATTGCCTCTGGGAGAATCGGTTGGCTCAGTCTGGCACAACTTTTCAAACTCCTCCTCTGTCAGTTGCTCTTCATAAGATCGAACCTGTGAAGTTGCAATTTTGTCAATTTTAAGCAAAGGTGCAACCAGCAGTGTCATAGTAAGGTACACAACTGTATCATAGTAAGGTACACAACTGAATGTTAAAGAAAAAAGACTCAACAAACCTCTCTTGCGCGTTTGCCTCTTCCATACTGCTGAGTATCCAAGCCTCCTACCGAACCACCCTTCCGCTTCATGCCAACATTTGACTCTACTGCAACCATCGGGACATTATTCATTTTCATTGCTTCATAGAGCAGTTTTAAGTCATCCTCAGTAACAAGACGAGAGGGGATAGGTGGTATCGGTGCAGAACTTTTTGACCCTGACCCATGTACCAGGCTCTTCCAGGTTTCCTACAGGGCCAGATCATAATAATCTCGTAAAACATTAATAAATGGAAAACCAAAATTAAAGGAATCAAGGAAAACATACCATCTCATCTTCTTTTCTTTGATTATCGATGGATTCAAAAATATCAATCTCCGACTCCCTAGAAAGACAACAGAAATGTCAAATCTACAAGAACTGCATAGAAATGTAAACAGTTCCATCTAAGAGTAAAATAGAAGAAACTACAGTTCCATCTAAGAGTAAAATAGAAGAAACTCAAGCCATTTAAACCAACAGTCACCTTCGGGCTATAATATCATTTAGGGCATCATCGTCCAACACTGGAGCAGCCTCCTCTTTCTTTGACTCACGTAATAGGGATTCCAAATATTCCTTACGATCTTCAGCGCTGTTACGAAACAACAACGTGATTACATTAAAAAGTTGGTAACTAATACTCTTGAAGCAAAAATGGATGTCTCTGTGTTCACCTTGTGTTATTGTCGAAGAAGCCAGCAGTTATACTCTGGTTAGCAACTCCAAGCTTATGTTCGGCTGAAGCTCTAACTTGCTCCTCAACAGTATTGACCTTAAGATACACAAGAAAGAAAATTAGTCACACGATTTTAATTAACAAAATACGTATCAGTCGAAGGGGTACACGCAGAGAACAAATTAAAATGTCCCAAGACTACATATCAAGTAATGAAAAACAGCAAGATGAAAGAAAATTAAAAGTACATATTTTTACAGGAATTTCACTTCCTTCTAAAAAATAGCAAACTAACCGTTTCAAAACGAAGAACTAGAACATCTCTTTTCTGGCCAATCCTGTGAGCCCTTGCTTGAGCTTGTAGATCAACCTGAGATATATAATATCTGCTCTTCAAAATCCGTACTGATGTCCACAGAAAACTATAACTTGACACGAAGGACTGTTATGTCTAACCTGAGGATTCCAGTCGGTGTCAAATATTATCACGGTATCAGCAGCTTGAAGATTAACTCCTACTCCACCAGCCCGGATGCTGAATTCCCATGAAAGATTCAGTTATCACATCCAGATACTAATGAGTATTAAAGCTACTTTACTATGACCGGCAGAGAATTTAATGACAGCGCTTACAACTTGTAATTATAAACGTAACATGAATCATTCTGATAGAGCAAAAAGATTTCCAAAGAAAAGCGAGCCAGGAAATATCATGTGTTACCTCAACAAAAAGATGAAATATGGTGAATCAGACTTGTTAAATCCGTCAATAAGAGCACCGCGATCACCCCCAGATGTGTGCCCATCTAACCTAAGGTATTTGTATCCCTTGAAGGTGAGGTAATCCTCCATAACATCAAGAAGCCTCGTCATTGTTGAAAAGAAGAGAACCTGCGGAAATTCATGCCAAAAAATAACGAACACTTGAAGGCATCTGCAGTCATATTTGGGTTAACATGCAGCAGGGTAACAAATCATGGCATCGTTGTGAATTTCACAAGAAATAGAATTCTGCATAGTTAAAGCGATAAAAGGAGAAATCGTAGATGAAATGTACCAAGGTTACTCCCAAAACTAGTAATGCTTCATGCAAACAAAGAAAATATAAATAAAATTCATGTGATCATCTCTCAGAGGCGAGGGCACTGGAAGGTACACTAGCACATTACATGAAAACTCAAACTACAACTTGAACAAAAACAATCATTCCATTAACATGATAGTGAAGAAAAACCATTACCCGATGGTCTGTTGCTTTGAGTTTGGGCAAGAGCCGGTCCAACATCTCAAGCTTCCCACAGAGTCTTATTACCGGAGGCAGATAATGCTCAGGAATTAAGCTATTCACCTACAGAAAGTGATTTAAGCAGACATCAGAACTTTCCTTAGTTCCCTAACCCGAAGTTCTTTGCATTTATGTAAATTTCTCGGGAAATACTACCTCCTCTGTATGAAGTTGGCTGAGATATGGATGATTGCAAATATTCCGAAGCTCCATCACTGAGTTGTGCACTGCACGCGACTGTAGAAAGAAAACTAACTAAGAAATGACTGAATACTATAAAAAAGATGAAAAATACGCAGAGCACAAAACAGCACCTTCATGTTTCCAAGCGAGCCCAGATTATCCTCAACCCTCTTCATCAACAGCTTCTGATATGCAGAAGCCTCGCACCGTATGAGTCTCTCTATCTTTTCAGGAAGTTCATTCTCAACCTACCAAAATAAATTAGATAACAGAGTAAAATAAAAGTGAGCAAAAAATACTGAGATGCATACATTTGATGGTAATATCCTACCCGATCACAAAAATTATGAATGCTATACTAGAACGACATGGTTTGAATCTACAAAAAGAAAGGGAAAAAAGAACAATGTTGCAAGGTGTATATCATGTTATCAACCTTATGTTTCAGCCGCCGTAACACGAATGGTCTAAGAACTTGGTGAAGACGATTGATAATCAGCAGATTCTCCTCTTCTGATAGCAACGCCTACTCAAATGCAATCACAAGGTTGTAGTTAAAACCACGATGTCTTAAGACTAGTATACCGTTATTATCTGAATAAGAAGACAGCAGCTACCTCTTCAGCAGAATTATCTCCATTACTTTGAAATGGTTTGTTAAACCACTGTGAGAAGTCTTCTGACGAGTTGAATATATTAGGCAACAGGAAATTAAGCAGCGCCCACAATTCTTCCAGGTTGTTCTATAAGAGATATAAATACTGAGATGATGAGCAATGTTAACGGTATAATATGGCAACAAAAGGATCACGTGGCGAAATAAAGGTTTAGAAGAAGAAGGAATAAAAATGCACCTGCAATGGCGTCCCAGTTAACAGGAGTCGGTGGGAACTATTGTAGTGTTTCAGGTCCGCATTTAACTTGCAAGATGCATTCTTTATGCGATGTCCTTCGTCAATAATAATGTAATGCCAAAGGATCTTGCTTAATTTAGGCCTATCGTGCTTGTTCATTAGATATTCATATGTTGTCAGAAGCACATTGAACTTCTGATGAACAATTTGCTCCCTGCAATTAAAAAATGAAAATAATAATGAACCTTTAAACCTTAGACATAAAAGCAACAGTAATTAAACTTTTCTCTTTAGTACTTGAAGAGCTTGCGCCTCTCCTCCGGAGGGCCACAATAGACAATTTTCTGAATTGTAGGGGCCCAAAAGTTAATTTCTGACACCCAGCCAGGCAGCACAGAGGATGGTACAACAACCAAGAAGGGACCTCTATCATTTTTTGTGTCCATCAGATAGCAAATCAACGAAATAACCTGTAAAAAGAAGAAAAAAAATTATAACTTATGCAACAAATGCACCTTATAACCAATTCAAATTTCAAAACAAAAATATCATGTGCACATATGTACCCAATGCAAACGGGTGCTATTAAATACCTGAACAGTTTTTCCGAGGCCCATCTCATCAGCTAGAATGCCATTTAAATGATTGTTGTACAGGGAAAGAAGCCACCTTAGGCCATTCATTTGGTACCTAAGAAGGAAGATTTTGTAGTTTTAAGTAACCCATGACATACTTGTGAAAAAAACTACAAGGTGCTCAAATGTACAGTTACAGGAGAAAAAGAAATGGTCCACTTACTCCCTTAATTTTCCACCCTTTAGGGAAGCTGGCTGCTCGTTAATATTTTCTTTTATGCTGTAAAAGAAAAGATTCCTTGTAAGTAGAAGAAAGATGATCCAACAAAACACTATTTCACAAACAACAAAACCACCATTTTGGATTTTTTTTTTTAAAGTGAAGGCAAAAAAACGATGATCCATGTATGAATCAGAGAGCAATTAAACGAGTTGTTCATTCTGGATGATGTTTGGCAGTAACTATAGGAAGAAGCAATATTACCTGTGAGCCATCAAGTAGTATTTTTCATTGCTTTCCAGGTAGTGCTGTTTAGAATACAGATGGTAACAACTAACCACATCAGAAAAGATAAAGGAAGGCTGAAAGAATATAAAAATCTTAGGATCAATCACTTGCCTTTGCCTGGTCACTCTCATCATCATTTTCAATTTTATCCTCAACAGGTGCCTCATCTGCCTCATTCTCAAATCGACTGGCCAAAGATTTTGCCTCCTTTAACTTGGATCCAAGCTTTTGAAGGTACTTTTCTGTCTCTTTGAGTAGTTGCATTACTCTGTCTGACTTTGCATCCTGTATATTAACCAAACGAATCTCTCAGCCAAGAAGAAGCGACATAACCCTAAAAATTTAAACGTTAGTTCAGAGATCAAACCTTCACCATACGAAGATAACCCTCCACATCATTAATCTTTAACAAATTAATCTTCTCCCGTTGAATTTTGTCAACCTTTTCACGATGAAAACGTTCCTTTCTTTTGTGGAACTCCTTTACATATCTATTGAAGCCCTTCCACCTTTCTCTCCTAGCTTTGGATAAGTCATCAAGCCTTTCCCTAAAACAAGATTCAATCAAAATTTGAAGTTTAAGAAACAGTTAACTCAATACACTAATGTTCTATTAGGCTCACAAAACAGGTCAACATAAGAATATGGCTTAAGATAGAAAACTAATTGCACATACTTGTGAACTTCTATCTCCCCAAAGAACTCCTTCTGCCTCTCACGAATTCTCCTCTGTCGCTCTTCCTTCATCTTCTGCTCATACTTCTCAAGCTGTCTAATCCGCCGGCCATGCTTATGTTTTTTATATGACTTTAGGTTCTCAACATCGTTTCCAATAGGTTTGAAGAAGTTGTAAAGAAACTCACTGCAACAAATTAAAAAAGCACTAGCAACTGAGAGAAAATATGACAAGCTGGACATATACTCACATATACAGATTAAAGAAAAAGGTTTGCATTCTCGTCTACTAATTACACAGTAGCTAGTTGAATATCCTGTAAGCTCGACATATTGGAATAATAGGCACTAGAAGAAGGTGAAACACCCAATGAATGAGAAAAAGAGTCTTAACATTTTCTAAACCAAACAAACAGTTACCTTCTCAAACGACGTTGCAGATTTAACAGCTGAAGCTTTTTCAGTTCTATTACACTCTTGGTCTTTGTAGATATATCCTCCGACGAAGTAACAGATTCCTGCATATTAAGAGACGTACATTAGTATAATCTATTCCCAAAAAATATGTGCGAGAACCAAATAAAGTAATGACACAAGTACAACTAGTTCACTCCAAATTTGAAGTAAGTTTCGTAAAAACAAATAATCCTAGCAGTTGCTTCAAATATGTAACTGAGAAGCAAATGCACAACAAGCGAAACTATACATAGCCAAGAATTTACAGGATCACAATAGCATGCCTATCTAGATACAATTTAAATATGGCTATTGATCTTCCAATCACAAGAAAAAGGATAGAGAAATCACCAAAAACAACACGCACAATGCATAAAGTTGAACGCGGAAGAAGAATAACCACTAGTAAGAAATAAGAGTCGAAACTATAACAAAAGAAAGAGCAAGAGAGAGACCTTCAACTCATTGAACCGTGCACCAATTGCCTGGTCTACTTTCTGCTGTTTAAGACTCCAACTCCGATCAACCAAAAGTCTCTTATTCTGTCGATCCATAATCCACTTCTGTGACATGGTGTACTTAGGCGGCGGTTGCATGTTACCTTCCTCTTCATCTGTAAGGTACCATACATCCATGTTGGAAAATTATCAACCACATTAATCCAAACTTTTCTACTCAAAAGAGTCAGTCCTATTATCAACAATTCGCTCATCTAAGGTAGTCCACTGACCTGGAGCACATAATTCGTCTGATTCAAAAGTTGAAGCATCATTACGGTTAATAGTTCCAACCCACCCCACCATCTCTACCGGTGCGTGTTTGGCTACACCTCCTGAAGAAGAAGCCAGCTCAGAATGACTAGTAGAAACCTGATTTTGCGCTGGAGCATCTGGAGTGTTAGACTGCAGAAGAAGCTTTTGTCCATCAGGAAATATAGCATTTGAGGTTTTGTCCTCCAAACGTGGAATCACTGTTTCTTTTGATGAGAAGTCCATTTCAGCCAATCTTCCGGTAGGATTATCCATTCTTGCTGATGGAGCTGAGGCTTCGCCAATGCTACCCGATTCACTAAGAGAATGTGTTCTTCCTTTCTGATCCAAGAGTTCTCTGCGGAAACCATCTGTATTGCAGGACAATTACAATCCATGAGAACGCTTGTCGAAAATGACTAACCAAATAACCTAGGGGGAAGCAAATAATTACCATCTTTGGGGAAGACATTTCCAAGGGCGATATCAATGTGCAGCTTCTTTGGCATCAATCCATTTCTATGGGAAGGGAATCAGTCAGAGCTTTTCAGAGTAATAATTGCAAGTAAACAAGAGGTTAAGAGACTGAAAAATTACCTGAGAGCTAAGAACACAAGGCACTGGGCTCTGAGCTGCTTCAATTGTTGCTCTTTGAAAAGTTGACCTGAAGGCGGAACATCCTCTGCTGCCACAGATTTTCCAGTATCTCTATGAGCTGGAGGCCTGATTGCTGTGATTTCACTGTTTTGCCATCCACCCTGCCACAGAAATGAACATGCAGCGTCAAGAGGGTATTATTGTTGACTAGGCTACTTCGGCAGAAGTTTGTAGAACTATATACTTGATTAGACTATATGCATGCAAGACTCAAAACCTCAACGAATGAGAGGTTTTAACAGAGATTGCGCTTTTCGGAAAAGAATGACCAATAGAAATTCAATGAAAATAAGGGAAAGAGAGAGAAAAAAACAGATAAGATTCTTGTAAGGACAAATGCTTCCGCAAATAAATCATCATGTGGCACTGACTACATCTCCTTATTCAAATTTCAAAAATCTCTAGTGCCTCGAATAAGATTAGTCCAAAGTCGTACCTGAGGAGTCGTGTATGCATCTGATGACAACCCGACATGCAAATTCTCAACGTCACCTGGGTTTAAGTAAGGAAAAGTATGCAATTAAACTAACAAGTTAGCACTTAACAGCATGCACAAATAACAGAATAGTAAGTTGCAATGCTGTGTGTGTTTTCTACAAGGAATCATGCCCTACCTGCTGCC
This sequence comes from Raphanus sativus, assembly GCF_000801105.2. Taxonomy (NCBI): domain Eukaryota; kingdom Viridiplantae; phylum Streptophyta; class Magnoliopsida; order Brassicales; family Brassicaceae; genus Raphanus; species Raphanus sativus. The sequence goes on along the minus strand of NC_079513.1, from coordinate 15,754,203 downwards.
GGCATTTCTACTTTGCTCATTTTTCTAGCCTGGTCATCGGCTGTCCCATGAGTATCAAACTGTTGAGAATTATCTATATTCTGATCCCACGAAAACGATGATTCACCCCTCTTTCTCTTTGCATTTGACTTGACATCTCTTTGATTCATTGTCTCGCTCCTATCGTGAGATTGGGCATTTCCCGGCTTAGAATCCAAGCTGGACGGACTCTCATGGTCGAAGGATCTATTACTTCGGGTTCCAGGCCCTTGGTAAACGGCTTGTGATGCAGTGGTTGATCCACCAAGCTGCCTACCAGAAGTGAAAGCATCATATTTTGACATCTCGTTTTCAACTAGACTTGCTTTGGGCTCATTGCTAACTCCAACGACTTGAGAAGACCCAGCAATATGCGCAGACCCAGAATCTTCCATTTGGGTACTACCACCAGCATGAGGAAGACGTGAGGACGTCAAAGCCTCAATGTCAAGACCATGTTGATTGACGACGGTCTCCATGGCCCTACAAATTTTGGAAACAAAATATCAGAACTAAAGTGAAAACATGAACATGAACATGAACAGGAGTTAATATTCTCAAAAGCATGAAACACAGCTTTTAACTCTGAATAACTATTTGCCACATTGCAAGTGAATTACGACTTTCATGAAATCTTAAGCACTAAACCCAACGGCTTTTGGAAATATTCTCAATTAAATCGAGGCAGGCTTTGTAAATGAGAAAACCACCAAAGTTTCAAGTCTCGGCTAGTAATACAGACACCGTACGTAACCACCTCTCCATCACCACAACGAGTGTGTTAGTGGAAGGCAATACCTTGATATGACTTGATACGGCATTGAGTGTTCCTTCCCGCTGGTTTTCATGTGCTGCAGTATCTGAAGAACCCAAAAGTAATAAACGAAGTTAAAAGCAAAGGATTAAAAAAGCTAAAGCATAGACGAGGTAAAGCCACTCACCACATAGAGTTTTGTGGCTAGCTTCGAAGGTTCATCTTTGGAATCTTGAATGAGCTTGTGAAGGAACTTAGCTGCCTCCAGCTCAATATTATGTGAAGAAGAAGACGACATATTTACTAGTTATTACACTAGAAACCACATCATGTAAGAAACCCCTGCATCACTGAAACCAAAACTATAATTAGATGACATCATCATGCTCATAATCTCCGACAACAACTTAAAAAGCTATCATCTTTGGTTCGTAATTAAGTTAATAGAGCGAGAAAAGGCGACGACTTTCCCCCAGGAAAATGCAAAACCTAATCAAATTTGAGAGTTGATGCAACCCTAATCGAAACCCTAGAAAGCGATCTAAGGGCGAAATAGGAAGAAGGAAGAGGTTTCGAGGTTTACCCAGTGGGAGATCTGAAGGTAGGAGCGAGCGACGAAGGAGAAGGGAATTTTGAGGTGAGATTGGAGTGAGAGAAATGGCGTCGTCGCTTCGCTTTGAGGAACTGAGAAAAGGAGAAAGCGAAGAGAGTTCCTCCTCCTATAAAATGAAGGGGCTAAATATAAACCACTGTGTATTTAAGCTTGCATTATTAAAAAACGAAAATATCTTCAATACTTCATTTTAAAATTAAGATGTTTCAAAAAGGTGGGGGGTTCAAGTAAAATTTAAATTATGTAACTAATTATATTTTGTAATCTGTTTTACAATTAAATAATTTTAAAAATAAATTTATCTTTTTAATATATGTGGCTTTTATCTACAACATTATACGTTTTCGAACTATATCTAATTTTTTTCTATAGTAGATGTTGGAAAATATAAAGATTTCAAAAACTGAAAAATATATCTAATTTTTTTCTATAGTAGATTCTTTAGATGTTGGATAGAATTGCTCTTGGATTCTGATAAGATCTATGATTTATCTATACTATTAAAAGGGAAGCAGTCTTGAAAAGTCGACTTATGCAAGTTGTTTTGGATCCTTTCATTTTTAAATTTTTTAGGTCCTACAATTATGTATTCTAATTATACACAATTAATAACTCTAACTACCTATATATATTTCTCCATATTTTTTGTGTTACCCTTAAAATTTGACGAAACCCCCTAATATTGTGGGATTGTGTGTGAATATTAATGTCACTATGATCACAATCATATTTAGGCTAATGTAATATTTTACATTCTATACATCTACTAATAATCATTAAACATATTGTAATATGATATCTTACATTATATAGTTTTAACTATTAACAAAATAAAATTTAATAAAAACATTTTCGCAAATCATATATATTTACATATATATATATATATAACGTTAACTTAGGTTTTATAAAAATATTATAATAAAAAATTATTAAAAAGTCTAAAAACTATTAAAAATCCTACGAATATGTTCTATAGAATTAGTTAAAAATCTACCAAATAAATCTTAAACCATATCAATTTAACAAATATAACTCTTATAAAATACACGCAAAATATAATGAGATAGTGGATTTGGGTATTCGGGTATTTGGGTCGGTTCATTTCTATCTTGATTCTTTGGGTCCTAAACATTTGGATCCAAATAGTTATTTGAATTTTTTTAATTCGGGTTTAGGTCGGTTTCTTTCATATTCGGATCAATTTAGAATCATAATTTAACATGTAAAATAAATGTAATATTTGAGTACATAGCCGGTCAGGATCGGTTCAGATATTTAAGTTCTGAAAAGAATAGAAATAAACGAAAACCTGAAAAATAATCTGAAACTTGAAAATATTCGAAAACCCATCAAATACCCAAAAATATTCAAATACCAGAAAAATATCTGAAGTGCTTCTCGAGATATAACCCGAGAAACCGAAAGTACCTAAACTTTTAGCTGAATACACGAAATATATTTTTAAAAAAACTGAAATTTTACCTGAAATTTGAAAGTATAACTGAAAACTCAAAAAAAAAAAATATTACCGAAACATATATGAAATACCCAAATATATCTAATATACACAAAACATTTCAGGTATTTTGGGTACCTGACTAGGTATTGGGCAAGATACGTACCGAATCAAGATCTACGGGTCCAAAAAATGCTCAATATGTACATTTCCCTAGATCCGGAACCGGTCAGGTTTTTATGGATTCGAGGAAATGCCCAGGCTTGAGAGAGAGAGAGAGAGAGAGAGAGAGAGAGAGAGAGAGAGAGAGAGAGAGAGAGAGAGAGAGAGAGAGAGAGAGAGAGAGAGAGAGAGAGAGAGAGATTTAAAAATGTATATACAAAAATCTCAAATAAACTAAATAATATATCATATAACTTTAAAAAGATTATCTTCTCCTATATAATTCGATTTTGTAAGATAGTAATGTACAACAATCCAAAAATACTAATTCATATCAAATTTTGTCTATAATACAAAAAAAGTTGTGCATTCGGATCATGGTGTAGATCCCGCAATTACACTATATATGACTGGGTCATAGGTAGGATCCAGACCCGAACCGAGACTCCCGGATCCAATAAAATATCCAATAGTTACTTTCGCATAGACCCAAACCCAAACTAAACTTATATTTTCGGGTTAATTTTTGTTGAGTTTTTTCAAAAATTCTCATATCTAATAATGTGTTACATAAGAACAGGCATGGGCACGGATCAGATATCCGGGTTTTTAAAGGTATTTGTGATTTGCTTTGAATGTTACGGATATATAATTTGCCGATTTGTTTTGCTTCGAAAAAATATGGATATTCGGAAAAACGGATATCCGGAAAATAAATAGATATTTGTGGATACTTACGGATATCTCATTTGTTTTGATTAATACAAAAAATCTTAAAAATTCAATACAATTTTTTTTTTTGTAAAATACTCTTTTTGCATGATATAAAAGATAAAAATTTAAAGAAGTAGTGAATCTACATATTTTGTAAATTTTTAAATTTAGTTAACAATTACAATAACACAAAACTTAAGAAAAAAGTTTCAAATAAATTAATTTATAAATTATATATTTTAAACGAATTCTCTCCTTCGATATTATACACATTTTTTAACATTAATATTGTATAATCCCAAAATAATAATTCATATCAATATTTTTTATAATCCAAAAAACCCGCGCTTTCGAAGCGCGGATCAAAATCTAGTATCTTATTTAAAATTAGTGTTGTTCTACAGAAATATATTTTTAATTATTTTATCAATACTACTAAAATATAATTACTTTTTATCTACTTACAAATAGTTTAAATTGGACAATTACATTTCAACTTCTTATTATTTCTCCTACATAGTTATTATTTAGTATATGTAACCTATTATTTTGATATTTTTAAATTAAGATATTAAAAGATATTATTAAATTGTAATCTTTGAATAGTTATTATTAATACCTTTTTATTTAAAACATAATATATTTACATATACATTTTTAATATTTACTTTTAAATAGTAAAATTCGTAATAATATTAACTATAATTATAAATGAATATTAATTCACTTTTGATTATGTTTATGTATCTTCCAATATGTGTTGGTATTTTTTTGTACTTCTCGTGCTGGAAAGTAATTACATGTAGTCAATGTTTTGTGACCTTCTCTTCCAATTTTGGTGCTTCTAGATTTAATCGTGTTGTTAGCGGATTGGAGTTCAATCTCTGCAGTGATTTGATAACATTTATAAAACTAAATAGATTTGTGTCTTAAAGACATTATTAGACTAGAAATAGAAAATAGCTCATAGAGCTTTATTTAAGTGCAGTAATCTTTAGTATTGTAACCAAGAGCTAATAAGAGCGTTTGATATTATGAAATGGTTTGAAGGTGGCTGCTTATGAAAACAGCCAAAGTTATGTAGACAAGAGCACATAACAACATATATAAGAGTTTAGATTGCTAGAAACCTTAACATACATGGGTCTTAGGCTTGACTTCATAAACTTGGGCTTATTTTATAATATGATTTAGGCTATCTTTCACTTTTTATGCCTTCTTGCTTACAATGTTTTCTTTTCTTAAGTATGTGCCATTCTTAGTTGTACCATGGCGTTTTTAGTATTTAAACCGGCATTCTTTATGCTGTTTAGCTCAAAGTTCTTTTTCGCAGTTATGGTTTCTTCGGATCATGATGTGGTGGTTGTGAGTAGTCTTCCGTGTGTTGCTTTGCTATGAAATTCAATGCTCCAAATTAGTTGTTGGAATACACTGCTGCTCATGTTAAGTGTTTCATGTATTTTAAGAGACACTTACAAAAACAGACACATTGTGTATTTTTTTCTCGGTGAGAGACATAATATGGATTTGGGACACATTGTTGAGACAGGTGTCCTTTTTTTGACAGAGATGCCCTTGCCTTAGGTAAAAGATTTTGAATAGCTGTCCCGAATTCAAGTTGATTATGTTTCGCCTCTTATTCGGAGAAAGACGATCTGTAAGTTCTTAGGTATTAAGTTAATCGGGGAAAAGCCACTTTCTAGACTCCATAACAAGGATTCAAATAAGTCAGTGGTTTTTTGAAATTCAACATTAGTTATCACTTAGTAGGTTTCCATACCAAGGCATTTTGCTTTGTAAGTAGTGTTTACTTCATTTGTAACTATGAAACGTTTCAGTTATAATTAATGTAAAGTGGATAAGTACATATATCGAGAAATAAAGATTTAAGTAGCTTGAGAAAGTAGGTGAAAATTTTTACCGGTCTCTATTGCAAATTATAATGTATAAAATTTTATATTTATGTGTAGAACAAATTATGATTTTTTCTCTTGTACATTTTGATATCCATAATGCATATATTTCTTGTAAAATTTATAATATATATATACATATATTGATATATATGGATGGTGTAATTGTGAATGAATATTTATGGATGGTGTAGTTGTAGATGTGAGATATGTGGACTTGTGGACGAGATTTCATGAACGAATTCTCGTGGACAAGGTTTTTAATCTTACAAGAGATTTCGTAGACGAATTTTTGTGTAAAGGCATACGATCTAACAAGCTACAATAAAGCGAACATTTTAGGGTGTAATATCACCACCTCCTCCACTATCTCCTCCATCTCCGTTACCACCTTAGTTTTAATTACCATTTCCGTTTTAATCACCACCTCCACTATCTCCACCACCTCTATTACCACTTTCATATCCACCATCGAGAGCCCATCCACAACTCTTCTGATTACATCAATACAACTCTGACCACGAGATCCCTATCCACAACTCTTCCGACCACATAAACAATATTCACACACACATTGACAAGAGAGCCACCATCACCTTCATAAACACCACCGCCTCCACGATCTCCTCCACCTTCATTACACCTTCATTTTAATTACCACTTTCGTTTTAATCACCATCTCCACTATCTCATCCATCGATATTACCACTTTCATATCCACCATCGAGAGCCCATATCACATCAATACAACTCTGACCACGAGATCCCGATCCACAACTCTTCTGACCACATAAACAACATCCACACACACATTGACCAAGAGAACTATCGTCACCTTCATACACGCCACCACCTCCACTATCTCCTCCACCTTCATTATCCACAACTCTTCTGACTACATCAACAATATCCACACACACATTGGTCAAAAGGCCACCGTCACCTCCATAATCACCAACACCTCCACCTCCATTATCACCTTCGTATCCACTGCAGCCACTTCCATAACCACTACCGCCTCCATTATGGTATCCATCACTGTCTCCACGATCTCTTCCACCTCTATTATCACTTTCCACCACCACCACCGCCTCTACTATGATATCCACCACCATCTCCACCACGGTGTCAACCACCGCTTCCATTGGACTGAGTGCTGCCGTTCATAACTATCATCATCTTGTTCAGAGCCACCACCGTTACTCCCATAGTCACCACCGTTACTCCCACAGTCACCACCACCGCTGTCCCCGCTACCTCAATCAAGTTCCGATTTTATTATTCATTCATAAAGCTATAATAACAAATTAAAAAATGGCAAAAAATAGAGATTGAATTATTGAAACTGAGAAAAAGGCAAGCGATTCGTGAAAGTAAAAGATGAAGAGGTGTTGATATCGATGTTGAATATATAAATAATGAAAAAGAAATGTTTAGGTTAGATAATAGTTAATGGACTCTAGTTAGTGTAATATTTAGGTTTGGTTAAGGGCAGTTTAGGTCTATCACACAAAAAAAATGTGTCAAAGTTACAAAGTGACTGATAACGTAATTGACAACTGAGAATGTGTCTCTGTAAGTAAATTTCTCTTCTTTTAACTCAACTTCAACATTTATTTCACCAGTTCTTTGGATATAAGAAATTAACTAGAAAAGACTCATACCAATAGTACATAGAGCTAGTATCACCTTGGATCATTGATTGGATCCAATGCTATCTAATCAAAATCACGATGTATATTGGACCTCAGTGAGCGTGAGATCACTCCACGACCCTAAATAAATCCACCTCTTCAACCACCTAAATTCATCTTCATAGTACAAGAACGACTATTGGCATAACAGAGACAAAGACTATATCGGAGACCAATTAAAACTAGCTAAAAGACCTAATGATCGTCAATAATGCTCATGACCCATTAGCTATTTCGCCAAAAATACATTATCAAGAGAGTTTTGGTCGTTAACCGTTGTGACCCTCAGCCTAAAAGCGTCACAAGGAATTAGTGTTTATTGGGTTTCTTTCTTTTTTTATGTCAAAAGGCTATTGTTTATTGGATTTCTACTATGGTTTAGATGATTAATTTTGGCTGACGAAAAAAATGATTAATTTTAAATTCACTATTATTTAGGTACTTAGTCAAGTATTTGTTTATCATTAATAAAAGAAGAAAAAATCAAAATGAAGATTTTATATCATTAATAAAAGATTTTGTATCATTAATAAAAGAAGAAAAAATCTGCTCTTTTAGAAAATAAAAACAAGAGTAGTCTAGAAGACGTGAGTACCAAAGCCACCTGTTGTGTCTTCTTCACATGGCTTTTTAAGTCAAATCGTTTCTCTCCTCCTCTTCCTTCTACTAATCATCCTCTTAGAAGAAAACTTGCAACAAACCAACAACCGCTAAATGGATCCTCCCTTCGGCCACTCCCACCACTCACACCACCACCATCACCACCACCACCAACGCGACGACAACGAAGACGATCGTCCATCCTTCGGCGCACCACCACCGCCACACAACAACTTCTCCGATGCTCCTCCTCCACCCCCTCAGCCTCATTTCGATCCCTACGCGCCTCCTCCGCCTTACTTCGAAGCTCCGGCACCACCACCTCCTCAGTTTGGTCACGTGAGCCATGTCGCCCACCACGCTTCCGAAGAACCATACCAACCAGACCACCACCGTTACGGAGGAGCTTACCCGCCGCATAATTCGTCCCTTGAAAGCTACGGAGACGACGGCACCGCCGGCGTCGTGCACGTGTCTCACCATAGCTCACATCAAACCGACAACACGCCTTCTGTTTTCCACCACCTCCATGATGACGAGAACCGTCTTCTTCCTGATAATCTCGCCGGACTCGCCGGAAGACGAACGGTGAAGGTGTATTCTAAAGCAGAGCCTAACTATTATCTGACGATCAGAGACGGTCAGGTCATTCTCGCCCCAGCCGATCCTTCTGATGAAGCTCAGGTATCATCATCTCTTATTACATCATCTCTCTCTCTCAAACATCCATACTTTATGCTTTCTCTGTTTTGTTTACTTGTCCGGACATGTTATTGCAACAGTTTCAGTTCTTGTAAGATTGAATCTTGTTGATTAGAATTTACTTATCATCTTATTGATTAGAAACAGAGGTTTTACAAAACAGAACATGTTATTGTAACAGTTCGAGTTCTTGTTAGGTTAAATCTTGTTGATTAGAAACAGAGGTATTACAAAACAGAACATGTTACAGGTTCAGTTCTTGTAAGATTGAATCTTGTTAATTAGAAACAGAGTTTTTTTTACTTATTACCTTCTCTGATAAGAAATGGTTTACATTACAATGTGCAGCACTGGTACAAAGACGAGAAGTACAGTACTCGTGTGAAGGACGCAGAGGGTCATCCTTGTTTTGCTTTGGTTAACAAGGCCACTGGTGAAGCCATGAAGCATTCTGTGGGAGCTACACAACCCGTAAGGACTTTATCGCTTCCTTTCCTTGGAGGAGCGAGTCTTTTGTCGATGTTGTTTATATGTCTTTGGTGGTATTTGCAGGTTAATCTAGTCAGATATGATCCTGATACGCTTGATGAGTCTGTGCTGTGGACTGAGAGCAAGGATATGGGTGATGGGTATCGGACCATAAGGATGGTAAACAATGTGGGGTTAAACGTTGATGCGTTTCACGGTGACAGCAAATCTGGTGGTGTTCGTGATGGCACAACTATTGTTCTCTGGGACTGGAACAAAGGAGACAACCAGCTTTGGAAGATCTTTCCTTTCTGTAAGCTTTCTTATTAACCAACCTTCTATGAATTGGTTTTAAATTTTGCTTTTTCTTGGATTAAACTAGCGACCGAGATGAGAACTCTAATGAGGTTAGTGTATTGACCAAGTTGTGACGTGACTTTGATAGATGAGTGTTGTGAGTTAAGTAGAGAAGCATTGTTATCATCTAATTGAATGTTGTAACTGCAGGAAAATTGGCGGGTGGGAGTGGTAAAAAGTGGTTATGTGTTTAATGAATAATAAATAAACAAAACTGTTGTTGTGGCTGTAAGACTTGAGTTTGTGACATTGTGATCTGTAATCTATTAAATCACATCTTAGAAGTATGCAATATTACATATGTGGTTTATGTATTTTACAATGTTTTTTGAGTACTTCTATAAATATGCTTTTATTATCTGTTTTGAAATCCGTTTTTATTTGGTTGTTGAAAAGATACACACAGATTTTAATTTGAATCATGTTTTGACAATGTATTTTAGCAGACTTTGTCCCACGTTTATTTGCTTTCTGATCACAGCTGTGCTCTTTGTTTGGCCCCATCGGCATCAACTATAATGTATAACAACACAATCAACTCTTGCGATATTGTCTAGATTTTTTATGTGCTTGATGGGTTTGTCAGACCAGCACGGCACCTACAAGCTATCCACACGTGTATTGTATATTGACAGTGAAGTAGAATGCTGGTATAACTAAGATATTGGTACACCAAACACAAATTAAATGAGATATTGTTTCTAGCGATTTCAAGTGCTAATATTTCTTTCGTTTCTAAGAAGTACATATTTTCGAAAATTGAATTTTGAAATATTAAACATATTTTATCAGCTAACAATGATAACTTAAAAAAAATATTAAAAAACATAAGTATTGTTACTATTGGTTTAATATTACTGAAAATAATAATCATACAAATGATGTATTTATCAAATTTTGTTTTTTTTTTTTCATATATGCAAAATATAGATAAAACTTTATTTAGGAACAGATAGAATAGTATTTAAAGTGATACTTTAGTGGAGATTGTCATTTATCAAGGCTAAATTTAGTTATGATCAAAATGATAGAACATCTGTTTGGTGAGACCAACTCAAACCAACTAAGCATTAAGATTTGAAGTTTATTTTTCTAACATAAGATAAAGAGTCTTCATAGGCTTCATAGGCCTCAACTCAAGGATAAGTTGTGTTTCTCCTTTTAAGCAGTGGTGGTTGAGTTTGGAGTCTTCATAGGCCTCACCGATCCTTCAACGTTTTCTGCTCTAGCATCAGATAATTCAACGGCCACGATCGCAACTTCATTCAGATTGGTTTCATTTGTTGGTTGATTCTCTGTAGATGTGAGTTTTGGTAAATCCGTTTTCTTTGAATCGTGATACATCATGTATAGTATCATCTGAGTTATACCGAATAGAAATCCAAGAATGTTCGGCATCTGAAAACAAAACGAAGTTAGTATATAGTAATGTTACAACTTACAATAATGTAGAAATATAATATAATAAGTTGTATATTTACAGCAATGAATTTGTCCTCGATAAGAAGTCCATAAAAGAACCACATGACGGCGTTAAGAGTGAGAGACAATGAGAGAAGAAACGGCATGTATTCCACACTCTTCGTCCTTATCACCTTCCTCTACGAACATGTAACATGTAACACGTTACACGTCGGTTTTTCAATTTGCAAATCACAATAATTAGATGTTTGAAGATGGAGATGATGTATCACCATAACGCTCAAGGGAGAAGCAAAGACGGCAAGACTGTAAGCAGCACAAACCCATCCAACGGTTGAGACTCGGTGTTGTTTTGGAATCAAAAGATTAACGAGAAGGATCAAGATACCAAGTCCACCAATGTTGCATATCAATATCAACTTCAACGTGAATATCTGCCATGGTACATAAAAGTTAGTACGGTATAAGAATATCGCAAATCACCATTAGTCCACCAACGTGTTTATGATTTACAAACCCTGGCCTCTCTTGGTGCGTAAATGATATAGAGAAACAAGTAGGTGATTTCGATGAAGCATCCAAAGGTGTTGATGCTAATGATGAGATAAGCATGTGTCTTCATTATTCCGTAGAAGAGAAGAAGAGTTGCACTTGCAAGTGCACATATGTACGGTATCGACTGAAACCCTTTTGATGATTTCTTCTTGTATATCCCATAGAACGTTGGCCTGTATTATCAAATATATATATATGTAACATGTTAGATAAATTATCTATACTACACATGAACATGTACGTGTCTTACACTGGAGACAAGAAAACCCCGAAAGACACAATGTTTCCTGCAAGCAAAAGCCAAAGTCATCATGTGGGATTTTTGGTAACTTTGTGTGTGTATATATATATATATATATTCATATAAGCAAAATGGTTATAATAGATATATGCCTACATGTATGTGTACCCTCTTGAGAAAATATTATGTCACTTTTATAGTTGATTTTAGTTATGGTAGTTTTTCTAAAAAACATAGAAAAATAAAGGGAGTTAATTACCCAAAAGGCCAAAGAGAAAAGCAAGTTGATGAACTTTGATGAACACCATTCTTCACTTCTCTATTCCAAATCTCTTTCACTCTTTTGCTAGTTTAAGGTTTGCATTGATGTTTGTTCCTTCATGCAAACACCCATTTATATTGGTATTGCAGGAGTGCGAGTCGTTCTTTTTTTTTTTTCCGTATACTGTTCTTTCTCTTTTAAACCAAACACAAAAGTTTGGTAAGTTGTCTTGGATTTTGTTTTATTGTACACAAGATATGAGCCCGTTACGTTGCAATAGGTTTTATTTGATGTTTTAATTTAATAAAAAACTAAAATAATAAATAATTTTATTATAGTTTTATGATTATTTTTTGCATATGTGGTGTGAGATTTATTTGATAATATTTTTTGAAACAATTTATTTTATAATTAAAAAACTGTTTTCACACGTAAGTTCAAGTTAATATTTGTATTTTATTACCATGGTGCATAGATGAGTTATTATAAACTTTGCATTTAGGATTGGAGAAAATATTATATCTAAAAAATTAAACTGAACACATACCGAAATAAGAAATTGAATGAAAAGTAAAAAGAAAAGAAAGTCAAATAAGTTTATAAAATTTTATTTCGCTAGGATTTGTTTTTAAAAAACATTCTATTTTATAAGTCTCCTTTTTTACAATAAAAAGTAAAAATACAATTAAATACTCTTTTACATTTTTGTTTAAGATTTTAGAAAATGAAAATTACTGTCATACAACCTATTACAATTATCTTCTCTTTATTTTTTTTTTTAAAAACTTCTATTAAATAATTATTTATATTTATTAATAAATAATTTTAAGATTTCTATTTTTTACAATTTTATCAATATTAATTTTACATTTCTTTTGTTAATTTAATAATTTTTAGTATCATATTATCATCAAATACTCTCTTAAAAATATTATCAAATACTTTTCTACAATTTTCTTTTGGTTAGGACTTAAAATATGATACAAATTTCTATTGTTTAGGATTTTTTTTTAATAAAAAAGGAAAACAACTATCCAATATTCATTTACAGTTTTCAGGATTTTAGAAAAGGAAATTAATATTACATAATATTTTTCAATTATATTTTGTCTAGGATTTAGAAAAATACAATTTCTATCAAATAGTTATTTCCAGTTATTATTAACTATTTTAAAAAGTTTCCATTTTCAAAATTCGTTTTTTAATATCACTAATATTTTTACAATTTTCCTGTTAATTAAATAATTTTAATTATCATGTTTATCATTAAATTTTTAAGTTAAAATTACTGTTAAATTTTTTTTTACAATTTTCTCTGGTCTGGTTTTGAAAAGATTAAGAAAAAAGCTATTTGAAAAACCTAACTTTATATAATAAGACTATGCAATAGTAATTTTTCTTTTCTAAAATTCTAAAAAGAACCTTATAAGATTATTTTTTGTGATGATAATTTTTCTTTTTAACCTCTTTTAAATTATAAAAAAATATAATTATCTTATATTTTTGATACATGTCGTCATCTTAGAATTTTTTTAACACATGTCTCAATTATGTTAATTACTAATTTTGAAAAACCAAACTTTATATAATAAGATAAGTTTCATTAGGGAGCACATAGATTTATTGCATGGCTCTTAATCGTTTGTGTTATTTGCTGTCATTCCTAATTGTTAGGCTTCTAGGAATCCGACTAAGAATTTCGCATTAGGCTCAAAAAGATATAGAAGTCAAATCATTCTCATCAACTAATTAGCAAATATCATACACATTAAGTAGCAATCTCTAGATTGCTCAATTTCATGTATATAACCAAGTTGATTTAAGAGTAATGTGTTTGGAGATTCTCTACTCGTCAGCCACCAGCTAATTATAAGAAATGACAATTGTGTACTCTGTTACAACATTCCATACATAACTGGTGTCAAGGACCAAATGTGATAAGATTATATTTTTGGTTGCACATATCACCATGAGAGAATTTGTGAACATATAAATCAGTATCTCTCTATATACAACAATTTATAGCTGACCTTAGATTAAATCTTATCAATTTTAGACGTCAAATTTTATATAAAAATAAAGGCATCAAAAAGTTTAACAATATGTGTTTTAGACTAGTAGACGGCAATTACATATGACCGAACTTAAGCACTCGAGAAAGCATTTTCATTAATTTTAGCAATTAAGTTATATATGTGCGTGTGTTGGAGGCATAGATATGTGTTGTTAGGCATATCTCCTGAAGCCTTGCTTGGTTGGGCTATTTATATGTTAGATTTTAAAATTTGGTAACGAACAAGACACAAGCTTTAACGTATCGACTAAAGCTAAGAATTAGTCTCAAATAGTTACTAAGTATAAAATATTAAGATAATCTTATATATGAATTAGGTCTGGGTATTTTATCCCAAAATCTGAATCAGAACCGACTCAAAAATATTCGACCTAAAATCAAATTGAAAATTTATAATTACTCAGTCGGATCCAAAATTTCTTTATCCGAAAAAACCAAAACTGAAAAGAACGAACCTGAATATAGCCAAAGAATCAATCTAAATAGACTCAATTCGATAATAACTGATTCATACCCGACCGATACGAATATAAATATCCAAAACTATGACTATATATTCTGTTTTCTATATTTGAATTTATTATTTAGTTATAATGTCTTTTTGTTTGCAAGCTTCGTTATCACTTTGTAACATTTTAAAATAATATGAAATTTTTAAATGTCAAATTTAGAATTTAAAAATATAAAATTTCAATTATTAATAATTTGTTTTTGTTATTTTGCAAAATTTTAGATAATATGATAGATTTTAGCTAAATTTTGAATGAGATTCAAATATTTGAAGTCTTTTAGAGTCGTAAATATTTAAACCGATCCAAATTCATTGTATACCCAAAAAATATAAGTATTTAAGTTATAGATTTGAATTGATCCAGATTCGAAAAAAAAACAATCTAATTCGAACTAAAAAAATTCAAATATCTAACCGGATCCAAATGTTTAGAAATCAAAATATCTAACCCCCACAAGAATGACCGGATACTCATGCTTAATATGAGTTATGGACTTATTGGGTTGCGCTCGGGTGCCCTTTTCTTGGAAGAGCCACCATACTTGCTCACCCGAATTTAGAATACTTTTTTACTACTGCCAGCGATCGATCCGACCTCTTTTCCTTTTCCTTTATTTTTCGGTGATGCATGGAATAATACTAGTGGTTGTCATATACACTTTATATTCATTAGATAAAGTGGAGTTAGAGGTACACAAATCAGTACACGAATACGATGAGCATGGCCAGATATGATCAGACCTAAGATCTCGTTGATTACGCAAACAGGCATGCTCGGTTAACATGACCAAACCAATAGCGATCTTGGAGTATACATATAAGTTTGAACCAAGCATAAAAAAATGCTTCACATTTGTAGATACTTCACAGCTCTAGAGTTATTCTCTAAAGAAATTTTCTACACTTCTTGCTCTCTTCTCCTTCCTTCACAATCTTGGACCAGATTAAAACATTACTTGGATATTCCAAGAAACTGAGCAAAGCTTGGATACTTCGGCTCCCATCCAATTTCCTCTCGTGTCCGAGAGTTGTTCAGCTTCTTCCCTAAAGGACCACTGGTGCCTACAAAAGAAAAACGCAAAACTTGTGTCAGACTCTATCAAGCTTTAAGGCTTTTCAAGACAAACAATGTCTGAAGAAACTCACTTGTGAAACCTTTGAACTTCTTATCATATTTTCCGCTTTGATCCATCAGGTCCATCACTTCTTGCCTGAAGAAGAAGGCGTGATGTTATTAAACATGTATTTGAAAATATCTCAAAACTTAGAAAGGAAGCAGTTGATACCTTGACAAAGGATGGTTGTCACAGCCCACGAAAATCCGACCACCAGCTTTCTTCTTCATGATTGCAACTGCCAACGATGCTGCATCCTGTTCCAGAAACCACATTACAGAACATGATAAGAGACATGTCAGATAATAATAACATGTGAGGAAAATGAAATAAAAATATTACCTCATAGTGAATGAGATTCAGGATATGATCAGGACGAGCATCAACTGTCTCCTTACTCAACCAGTAAGTATGTGCACCTCTTGTCTCTGTGTATAAAAAGTTCAGGAGAAAACACAATATTGCTGCTCTAGAAACCAAAACGCCTTACATCATTTGCTGATTCAGCTTTCAATATATCAAATACCAAAAGGATATGTAAAGCCCTGCTAGTCTAAGGACAGTCCCTCCACTTTCCAACACTACTTGTTCAGCTCTCAGAAGCACATCTGTTCTTGGACTCTTTCCAAGTGGCACCACTGGAGAATCCTGCAGTTAAAGGGAATCAACCTCAGAAATGGCTATTGCAGTGTCATCTCTAATATCAAATGATTCAGAGACTCTCTGTCGTAAACTACGTTTAACTGAAATAGAATACTAAACCTCATTGCATTCCCCATTATCAAAGCAATCATAAGGTGCAGAGCTAGATGTGAATAAGAATGATCCTTCACCATTCCACTTTGATGCTGCCATCCTGATCCACAAGCAAAGACCCATATTAGACATGGAGACAAAAGAAGACTACTTTTCTGTCTCATAAGAGGAACCATTTAACTTCCATGGCTAAATAAAGTTAACAGCAGGAATGAACTCACGGTATTAGACTAAAGATGTTAGGAACACAATTCATAGACTCTCCGGCTGTTGAAACAAGTGATTTATTGTAATGTTACCTGAGCTCAGCGGCGTAATCTGGGCTTTGTGAGGGAGGAGCACAAAAGATCACATAGGAGCACTTGCCATCAAACTCGGTTTCTTTAAGAGATGGTTTGATACCCAACTTCTCCAACTCATCATGATGGTTTGTTGTTGCTGTCTGCCCAAAGATTTGACAATCTGGATGTTCCTGCTCCACCACACACACATAAAGCTCCAACTCTTTAACTTCCATATTGTGCAAACATGACTCTTATTACAAACATTGTGAAGAAAAACAACCCCAAACATAATTGATTAGCACTCAAACACACATAAAAATATGGACCTACAGGACATAAAATAATGTTGTGTTTTTATTCTTACAAGAAACACTATGTCTGTAAGTAAGCATATGTTCAACTATCAAATATATCTCAGTCCTTGTAGACGATGAAAGTGATGTAAGATGTTACCGATGTAGTAAACTAACAAGGAAGTGTACCTCTCTCCATTTTTCTGCAACTAAGCGTCCAAGAACACCTGGTCCAACAATCAGCAAATCGTTTGCCCCAATTGAAACATGAAACTGGACCTTCAAGCCATCACTGGTCTCACCTTCATAGATATTCAAAATGGTCAGTAATTTGGTGAAACCGAAACACAAAATCTTGATGTACCAAACTTTTATGTTCACAGCCAAGTAATTACAAAATACTAATCTCTATTAATTAACTTTGTTCAAAGATCAACAAAATGTATCCTTATAGGCGCTGTGGAATAGACATGGAAGAAGCAGAGAGAGTAATGATGATACCAATGGTGGATGATGAAGAAGAGGCTTGAACAGGACTCGCCATAATTGAGGACGTGGACAGTGACAATGAGAAAATGGGCTTATCCTTGCGTCTCAGAGCACACTTTTGTGTATACAAAGATGGTAAAGTCGATTGCTTTAAGAAACGGGTCGATGGAATGCTCGAGTTGATCGTCGGAAATGAGGTGCAGGAGATGAAACCCATCAAGGAAGAAGAGAGAAAGCTTTGCTTTTTGACGAAGAAGATGAAGTTGGCGTGGTGGATAAAGGTTAAGAGTTTGATGATAGGTGCTCTTTGAGTGTTGTAACCAATTGCGTCTTTACATGTCACGAAACCAAACACTCTTTATGTACTTTGTCGACGAGACATACTTGTAAATGACGAAACTGTCCTTGGTAATAAAAGGTAGTATAACATGTTCTATTTAACTTAATTATGAAAATTACACATGAGCTCTGCTTCTTCCGTGTCTCCATCAGCACCATTATACAAAACACTAAATCCTCTCAGTAGCACGTCCACTAGCATCTGCATCTTCATCCATATCTCCAAGCCATGCCTTAAGACTCGCTTCTTTAC
The DNA here is from genome assembly GCF_000801105.2 of Raphanus sativus. Classification (NCBI taxonomy): domain Eukaryota; kingdom Viridiplantae; phylum Streptophyta; class Magnoliopsida; order Brassicales; family Brassicaceae; genus Raphanus; species Raphanus sativus. The sequence continues at coordinate 15,736,155 of NC_079513.1, read as the reverse complement.
CAGCCTTAAACTCCTCAAACTTTGTCTTCTCCACCATATGTTGTTCACCTTTGCTTAAGACTTCTTCTTCTTCTTTTTCTTCTAACTCGTTGCTTTCCACATTGGGGATAGTCTCCACCTTCTGTTCTTTGAAGTCAAGCTGTGGCCATTTGATATTGCTTGCTTTCTCCTTAGCCGACTTGAACACCGATGTGAAATAGCTGCCGCTTTCGCTAGTGTCCTGACTATATTCAGAACCACGCACTGTTGTTGTTGGTGTTGCTATACTGCTGTTGGATCTGCTGCTCCAGGGGCTCCCGGCGTTGAGGATGAGCCCTCTCCTCGGTTGTTTCGAGGACATTATCGCTAAGGAGTTCTTGATGTCTCCTATCATCCCATCAGCTATAGGAGAACCACACTCTTTCATCGATTTCACCATGGCGATAGACTCTTCCGAGTCTTCGGTATGGAGAGCAGTTTCACGGGACTTGTCCAAGACTTGGGCGTTGAGGTTGAGGACGTTGGGTGCTGCGTTGCGGACGTGCTGCTGGATGTAATAAAGCCCCACAGAGGGTTCGTTAGCAATGTACTTAATCATCTCGGCTAAGCTCTCGTTTATCTCCGCAAAACCATCAACAGTAGAGAACTCATGCATCCTGTCAACAACAAAAACAAAACTCATAACAGAGTCAATAACAAGTTATGCAGCTACACATTCTTCTCTGTTGATGTATCAAAGCAATAAATGTTAGGAGAAGCGATCCAGAATGATTATCATTATTGCCCAAAGAGAGGTTCTTTTAATACGGTTAAAATGAATCAGATGCAAGCTAAGATTGACAAGCGACCCAAGAGATCCTTAAACAGCTATAAATGGTGACTACTACTCAGCCTCTCATTTTGTCTTGCAGACTAATGATGATGCCAAACACACAAACATGTCTTTATCACTTTAACTACACGAAACATGTCTATAGAACTTATGTTCCTCCACCAAACTAACTTAAACTACAAAAAGGATCAAACTTTATCCACAAGAATCATCAAACCTCAATTGACCAGACCCTCTAATACACTTTAACTATACACCATTCTTCACCTAAAGAACCTAAATTACAAAAAAGGTTCAAACTTTGCTCCAAAAGAATCATCAAATCTCAATGATCAAATACAAATCCAATCAATATCCAATCACAAGCTAGGTCTCGATAAGAATTGAAGCCTACCTAGATGGAAGAGAGTTAAGTCACATCCCCAGAAAAAATGTAGAAAGGAAAAGGAGCTTACAGGAAACCCTAGAAGACGACGGAGCAGAGAGAAAAGAGGCGAATCTGAGATTGATTTCTGCGGAATTGGAATCTTCTGATGTGTTGTTCCCTTCCTCCTATCATCTGATAAAAAGGGAAGAAAAAAGCAATTTTTCCTCTGCGCTCACGGCTAAGTGCAGACAAAAGTTTTTGTAAGAAGAAGACAATGATAGTATTCCCCCAATACTGTGTAAGGTCATTGTTCGCTCGCTCGCTCGCTCGCACGTGCCTGCCTCTTAGCTCGCACGTTTGGATAGTAATCGTCTGTCAGATTTTTTTTTTTTGATCGAATAATCGTCTGTCAGATCCAACCAAAGCAAAAAAAAAAAGAATCATTTGTAATTTTTTATAGTTTTTTTTAAGCTAATTTGTTATGATATTACAATTATGCGAAAATTTACGGACAAGCCTTGGGTTCATCCTTTATTGTGAACCTTTAAATTTATCACCTCCTTAATAACCAATTAAATTGCTAAGTAGATTAATGATAAAATAATTTAAAAAATAAATAATATCATATTTAATAATGTTAATATCACTATTTAATATATAAACTCAAACTCTATACCCTAAATCCAAATTCTAAACCCTAAATTTTAACTTATAAACCCAAATTCTATACCATAAACCCAAATCTTAAACCCTAAACTCAAACCTTAAATCATAAACCAAAAAATCTAAACTCTATACCCAAAACTATACCCTAAACTCAAACCCTAGACCTTAAACCCAAATATTAGACTTTAAACCCAAACCATAAACCCTAAACTCAAACCGTAGACTCTACACCCAAACCCTAGACCGTATCTGATAAAGGATTAGAATAGATTCAAATCCTTTATTACGAATCAATGTTCAAACAAACAAAGAATCGTATACTCACGAGTAAAAGATCGAAGATGAAGAACAATCTTTACACAACGTGAGTATCGTCTCCCAAATCTCCAGAGAATTACAGAGAGAAGAAAACAAACTTTTTACAATTTCTGAATAATCCAAAATGAAAACAGAGTCATCGATTTTAATATTCTTCTCGACTTGCCAGCTGTCGCTTCGTCATTAGTCTCGCTTCTAACAAACTCCAACGGCCCAACTTGTTACTTTCTACCACTCTCCAGCTGCCACGTCGCTCTCTTCTTCTTCTATATTTTTCCTGTATCAAATCTTCCCTTCCCGAAGAACTTGCCCACAAGGTATCAAAATCCACAGTCGGATACTTCTTCTGCAACTCATATAAGAACTCCCACGTCGCTTCTGCTTCATCTTGACCCACCCATTTGATCAACACCATTGTAGCTGCCTTCCCACATCGATTAACCATCTTGCGCTCCATTACATACTCAGGCTCCTGAACCACCACATCATGAACAACTGATGGTAACTGAGTCGATGTAGATACAGTCCCCACCGCATTCTTCAATTGCGACACATGAAAAACCGGGTGAACCTTAGACCCTTCAGGAAGTTCCAACTTATATGCTACCTTCCCACGCACGTCAAGAATCTTGTAAGGTCCATAAAACTTTGGAGCTAGTTTTGGTGAAGCATGTTGGACTACTGATTGTTGTCTGTAGGGATGAAGCTTGACATACACCCAATCTCCAATAACAAAATTCCTCTCACTTCTGTGTTTATCAGCCGCTTGTTTCATTCGATGTCGAGCTCTAACCAAATGAAACTTAAGCAACTGTAACATATCTTCTCTATCTTGTAAGCATTTAGCGACCACTTGCACTCATGACTCTCCTCGTAGATACGGTAGATGAATCGGAGGACTCTGACCATATATTGGCGACCAATGATAAAGGATTAGAATAGATTCAAATCCTTTATTACGAATCAATGTTCAAACAAACAAAGAATCATATACTCACGAGTAAAAGATCGAAGATGAAGAACAATCTTTACACAACGTGAGTATCGTCTCCCAAATCTCCAGAGAATTACAGAGAGAAGAAAACAAACTTTTTACAATTTCTGAATAATCCAAAATGAAAACAAAGTCATCGATTTTAATATTCTTCTCGACTTGCCAGCTGGCGCTTCGTCATTAGTCTCGCTTCTAACAAACTCCAACGGCCCAACTTGTTACTTTCTACCACTCTCCAGCAGCCACGTCGCTCTCTTCTTCTTCTATATTTTTCCTGTATCAGTATTCCAAACCATGAACTCTAAGTCCAAACTTTAATTCTTAACCTTAAATTTCAAAAAAAAACAATATCAATATTAATCTAAATATTTAGGGTATAGGGTTTGAGTTTTGTATTTATATACGTTTTGGGTTTAGAGTCTAGGATTTGGGTTTAGGATATATGTTTGGGTTTAGGATATATGTTTGGGTTTAGAGTTCATGTTTTTGGGTTTATGATTTATGGTTTGGGTTTAGGGTTTAAGATTTGGGTTTAGAGTATAGAGTTTGTATTTATAATTTAGAATTTAGGGTTTAGAATTTGGATTTAGGGTATAGAGTTTGAATTTATGGATTAGATAGTGACATTAGCATTATCAAAATTGACACTATTTATTTTTTAATTATTTTAGTTTTTAAAAAATTATTTAATATTTTTTAATCATTAATGTAATTGGCACTTTGGTTGGTTATCAGGGAGGTGGTGAATTTAAAGATTCACCATAGGAGGTGAACCCAAGTCCTGTCCAAAATTTACATAGAAGATTCGACAACTGACGATACTACATGTCTTATGAGGATTTATGCATAATTGCATCATCCGAGTCGTCCTGTGAAAATCTCCTGATCAGATTTACTTGGACCATATTGAAATCTCTTGTACGCCTTTCGTCTGTAGTTTACATTAATAAATGGCTCTCTTCGGGACTTGAAACTTAGAGATTTCATAAAATATCCAAGAAATTGCATAGTCTAGAGTTCGAACCCCACACATAAATGTAAAAACATTTAAACCTTAACCAATAAACTAAGGTACTTCTACGATCTTTCTTTTTAACTACGACCAGGTCCTCAAACTTCTATATGATTTAATAAGATCATCCTTAGCTTTTATAAGAGATCACTAATACCCTTGAAGATCTATTGTTGTAGATTCGCTTTTATAAGAGATCACTAATACCCTTATAGATTTATTAATATTTTTGCATCAAAATCTTTTAGGTTTTGAGTTAATAAAAAACATGGGCAATTATCTGAAATCGTTCTTTCTAAATTTTTGTCACAAAAAATATCCCTAAAAAATAATGACCCAAATAACCTCTTTTTATTTTAAAACTTTTAAAATTCATTTTTTCTAAAATTTGAAACCACACCCCCAAACTCACCTGTTAACTCTAAACCCCAAATCTAGAATAGTTAATTCAATGGGTGTAAATGCATGTTTTATCCTTTAATAAAACTTTTTTTGATCATTTTCTTACTTGAGAGCTATTTTTTTGAAAATAAACTAAAAATTGATATCCAAGAAATTTTCTCAAAAAAATTATGCAAAATATAAGAAAAATGGTTGTATGAGATTTTCTTCACAGTGCAAAAAATATTGTCAAATGTAGACTTTTTAGAACGGCTTAAATGGTACAGTTAAAAGCAAGTTCTTAAAAAGCATATAAAACTATCAGTTATAAAATCATTTTTTATTTTTTTATTTTTTTATAATATAATTATCAATGTTAAAAATCAATCTGAATTTAAAAATCAAATAGGTATTTGAAATGTAATTATATATCCAAATTATTAGTATTACATTTACATCAGAAATAACTAAAATAATCAATTCTAATTTGGAAATACAATTTATGTTTATACTAAATTAATAAGATTATCTCAAATATGTATATGTCATTAGTTATAGTAACTAAAAAAACATTTTGCAAAATTAATCCAAACTTCATTCAAATTAATAAAAATAGTTTTCTCTTGTGTGTCTCGGATTACTTGGTTTTAAATTATATATTTGTATAGGATAACAAACAAATGTCAGAAATAAGAAAAAAAATGTCAGAAATAAGTATTGATTCTTGGAAAGAAAGTAATGGCGGCAAAAAACCTGAAAAGGAGGGTACCCTTAAGTTAAAATACTGCTAATGAATATTTAAATAGTCATGTATGCCGACCAAAACAATGCCCATGGCTATAGCCTATAGGCCAAAACAATAGGTCAAATGGGTCAAAATTAAACAATAAAGCCTGAGCTAGTAGGGTCGTGAAAACGAATTCTAACATTGCATATACTTTTGCTTTTAATCTGGAGATGAATAACTTATATTCTATTCAAGTGATCTGACCATCAGACTCACCATCTCCTAGGCTTGTACTGTTCAATACAGGTATAAACAAACTAACTACAAAGTTTAAAAGTGATGTTTTGTTCCAACATACAATCATCTTCTAGCATAATCTCTATACAATCGTCAAGTTGTAAATGTAGACATATGATTTCAATGTTGATGGCCTTCCTACTCTGTACGAGAAAAAATATTTAGGGAAATTGGGGCATATAACCATGAAAAAAACGGTAATTAGCAAACTAACTATTTAACCTAACGGATGTATATACGGCGTCTTATATACATAATATTACTGTGATACCCTCTCCAATTAACCGGCTCACCTGCTAGAAAAGAAAAAAAAATTATTGTCCCAAGTAAATCGTGTCTTCTCTCATTCCACACAACTTACATTCTCACTTTCTTCCTCCGTAGTTTCTGTCTTTCGATACGCCTCTTCCGCAATTCTCCTCCAACTGTGAACCATCCTCACTCTTTCTCTATCTTATATCATTTGGAATGTAATACATACTTTTAATATAATACTTCGTCCTAACCGTGTTTACCTCTTACCTTCATTATTCAGGTTTGACATGGACGATTTAGGCCTTCCGAGTAGATTATTTGTGATGGGTTTTGAATCCACTGGAGAGAAAAGTTTTAGCAACTATTTCAACCTCCGCTGGATTGGAGTGATCAAGGGTGCATTAGAGGATGAGAACTTGGCGATGTTGAACGCATCATAGTTTGAGAAAGTATTGTAGGTGGGGGCCATACCTATTACATGTTTCTATTATACTTGGACCATGTAAAATGGAAACACATCTTATTTCCATACCTACTATAAATTGGAACGTTTAATATTACATTCTTTAGCTTCTTTATTCATACATGTATTTAGATTTACGTATTTTACTACTTGGGTTAGGGTTTATATTTCTGTGTAGGGTTTAGTGATGATTGGATATGTGTTTATTTTCTGGAATATTGGGTTCACCATTGGAAAAGCATTACCTGCTTCCACTGAATCATAGATGTTTCAAATGTTGCAAAAGTAGGATTAAGCTCTGTCGAATTCAATTACAATTACCATCTTTCTATTCTACATACTATACATAGAATGGAAATGCACATTCTCAGTATTCTGGTTATATTACTGTGTGTGGTTTACTGGTTAGTTTATGGTCTTCATTCGAAGTTTAGAGTTACATTGGATCAGGGTTTACATTTCCGTGTAGGGTTTAGTGCTTAGTTGTTAGGGATTAGTTTATGCACGCTTGAAATTGTCATTTGGAACTTTTTTCGTACTTCCATAGTATTTGCCTTTATTTCTTGAGTTATACTGTTATGTCATATAGAATAGCAATGCATGTTTCAGGTTATACTATTCTAACTACATCATAGTGTCTCCCCAATGTTACACTTCACCGTATTTGGTCGTGATTATATTACTAAATTATAAACCGTGTAGCTATTCTATTTTGGTCATGTGGAATGGAATATACTCTCATATAGAATGTAACCTTTTTATCATGCTGTTTCATTACAAGTTTTCGGTCCTCCCTGCCAGATTTCCACTTCTCCGTCTATTACACATGCTGAAACCTAAATTGTACTTTCTCCTTCTTATTCTCCGTTTCTGTTTCTATCTTGTGTTATATAACTAACATCCACATCTATTACATCATGTATAACGGGGCAAGTCAATCTATAGTTGGACAGATAGTATTCTATCTATGATATATAGTATGGAAATATGATTCTTGTATTCTCCGTTTGTTTAACGTTATTCAACACTTACGAAATTTCTCTATTCCCCTCCCACCATATTTTCTTCCTTTGATTTTCATTCCACGTGCTTCCTTATTTCAGTGATTGTTACTGTGGGACACAAACAAACCACGTTGTTGTTTTATGTGAAGAAAACCGGTTACCTGTCCCTCAGAAGGGTATTACCGGATGGATTGAAGGCAAAAAGACAGTGCCTAAAGTATGTCAAAATCATGTTCATTCTCTATATTTCGTTCTAAAATATGGCTATTACGCCAATTCACCCAAATATTTAAGTCCTTTTTTTTAACAAAAGGGGGGGGGGGGGGGGTTAACTATAGATTGGAACCTTTTTTTTTATAGATTGGAACTTCACTTCTATAATATTCATAAAGTAACAATATCTCCAGATTTTAGTTTTTGATCTGGTGTGATACCCATTCATGGCTAGTATCTAATCTTTCATGAAGTTTCTATTGAAATGGATGAATTTGTTACTTGATTCAGTGATTGCTATGCTTTTACATCTAAGTCATTTTACATTTCTAACGAAGTCACCTCAGATTGATTGGCACTAATCAAATACACCAGTGAGATGGTCGGGAGTTCACTTCACGTCTAGTATTTAACATTGGAGGCGATGGACACATTGATTTCACAACCCTCCTTACACTTCGCAGACTCTTGTGTTTGTGAAAAAAAATGTAATTGCACCGTTTGAAAATCTATTAATGTAGTTCCCAAGATATTATAAATTTATAATGATGTATATACACTGGTACCTGACTTTGATTTTAACTAATGAATCATCAATTAAAATTTGAACTATTATTTGAATTTTATAAAATTAGAAATATGGATGGTGATGGAGTTTTAAATATTTTGCTCCGTCCAATCTTTAAAATCATATGTTTTGCAGGATATTTAGTGTAATATACGTCAATCAATTTGTAAGATATTTTAATTAGTGTTATAATATGCAAATAGTATATAGTGTTTGTAAATTAATTATTGTGCTTCCGTCTTTCTCAGGGAAAAAATAATTATACATAATAAATTGTATGTCACTGTATATCGATCAAATTTTAATATCTTCATAATTCTCAAACAAATACCAATGAAATAAGTTTATTGCATCTGTCGTAAGGTTAATTCCATCTATCCTCTATATATTAATCATGAAACATTACAACATTTTTTTGTAGTCACTTGTTATCACCAGTATGATTCTTAGAATCTTTAGAAAAATAGGTTGGTCCATCTGAATATATATGTTTTTATTAAAAACTATTAAATTAATTATTAGTGTATAAAATAATATTCACAATTTTTTCCTTAAATAAAGTTACAGAATTATCTAATATGATATATATATATATATGAAAATTAATGATTATGAATAATAAAGATTTGTAACAATTTTTGTATCCCCTCTCATTTTTGTTTAATTTTATAATAAAAATTAGATTTTCTTATTTGTTATTTTTAATTTTTTTTTAAAAAGACTATAAATTACTAAAAATATTAAAAATCTCACTTTGAAAATTTGTGATCAATGAATGAATTGTGTTTTTGTTATAACAGATACAAATGATCATAAAATCGTAGGACTATGAATTCTCATTTAATATATATTCATATATTAATATATACTAATATCGTATAAATTAAAATATGTACATATAAAATAAATAAATATATTAATTTTGAAATTTGCATTGAAAAACTATAACATAAAAAAAATTGGGATTAATGGTTTAAATATTTTGTTACAGCAAATATACAAATCTTAATAAAACCTAATTATAATAAATATTTATATTGAAATATATTATATGTCTATGTCAATATCATTCAAATTTAATTATATACCATATAAAATAAACAAAATAATTATTTTTACTTACCATAAAAATATTTTAAATAACAAGAAGTATTGTTTTGATTTATGTGATTTTCTAATCTCATATATATTAATTTAGAAACAATTGATAACTTTAGCAAGTGTAAGATCTTATTAATTAATTTTTTCAAAAGTTTTAAAGAGATCGATACATCGAAGATTTATTTAGAAACTATTGAAATCACATAACGAGAACATGGATTACACAATAAATTTACTTTCCTAACCCTAACTCCGGCCCTTTCTCTTTATCACAATACTGACAAAGAATAATTTGGAATTTGACAATTTGAAATAGTAACGTTTTTAGTCCAGTCTATCGTTTTCTTTAAATTGGTCTAGAATAACTTTTAATGATTAATTAAATGGATCAAGTACATATCATAATGTATTTTAGTTTAAAAATTGTTGCATACCCAAAATAAATATGAACCATCATCACTTTCATTTAAAATTTTGTTATGATAAAATTTTGGAGATCCATTCATCCATCGTTTAGGAAATTAGAGTATACATGAAATTAAATTTTAGAAAATTTTAAATGGGCTACCAGAATCCAAACCGAACCCGCAAAGATCTGAACCAAACCGAATCCGCAAAGATCTGAACTGAACCTAACTAAATCGAACTAAATGATACCCGAATGTCTATTTTTAATCAAATGTAAAAAAGGTTATTGATAACAAAATGAATATTATTTATAATATTTAAATAAATTATAATTAAAATATTTCACCCCGCGTAAGATTCAGATTATCATCTAGTTATAAGTATAACACATATTGTATCCTTAGTACATGTATAAATGATTAAATAAGTAAAAATAAGCGTTAGATACTAATTATAAGAATACTTCTTCAAAATTATTTTATACTATATCATATTAAATATGCTGCTTGAATCAGTTTTTAAATAGCATTTTAATAGAATATGTTGCTTGATGTTTTAATATGCCTTAGTTTATTTTAAATATATATTTTATAGTTTGTTATAATGAACTAATATTATATTTGATTTTAGTTTACATGATTTTCATCTTAATAAAATATGAATATGTATCTCTAAAAAATGAAATTATTTATATCATGAAGTTTCTTAATATTATCTAAATTTATAGATAAATTTTGATTAGAAGCCCAACTTAATAACTAATATTTATTAAACCCAAATAAATGTATATTATACATTCAAGTTATATAATAGAATCTTTTAAACTTATTAATTTTCTGAATTTAAAAATATATACAACTCATATATGGTAGTTTTCTTTTTAATTTTTATTTTTCATAATTATGAGATGCATGTGTTAAGATGATTAATATAATGTTATTCTTCCATTATTAACTGATTAAAATTTCTCTATCCATTTTTATCTACATTAATTTACAATTATTATAAATTTCAAATTTATATGAAAGTTATCTATTGTAAATAATATTTAAATTATATCATCACGCGATGTCGCGGAAAATCATATATAAATATTAAATAATAAGGGTGTTTGCGCATGCATATATTTACAAAGCCATGCGATAATTGGTGGGTATATAAAGGACAGCAAGGATTAGGTAGTAAACACTATGATTTGTTCCTTAGGCCAAACAGAAGAGTCAAAGAGAGAATCTTAGCATAAAGCTTAAAAAATTACTTCACTTGTCTATTTACTTTCTTAAAGGCAATGTCCTCTCACTATATAGTAGATACTATATTATTACAGTATTAATTAGTTTTTTTTTGAAAATATTTACAATATTAATTAGTTGCAAGATTATATGGGTCGTACCCTTTCTTTTCATGGTTTGTTGTTGCATTATTACAGTGGACAATAGATATGAGGTGTGCCATATTTCCCGGTTAATATATAGCCCTTTAAATTTGTAAGAAAATATATGTGAATATAATTAATATATATATGTGATAGAAGATAACAAATTGAATATATATTCGGAATTGAAATAATAATAATAAAATTGGAATGTGGAAAAAGGTGGAAGAGATAGAGGAATCCATGTGTATCCAAGCACTTGCAGACAAAATGAGCTTCAGAGAAGAGAAAAGCAACCTTTAGCTTTTTTAAGACCACCCGACTCAGAAAAGGAGATTTCAAACATACTCTCCTCTTTTAGGGTTCTAATACTTTTATCTCTCCTCTCTTTAATGATTTCCAGCGAAATTTACGTCCTTCTCACTTAATCTACCCACCACCATGATGCCATCTCTCGTGCTCATGCATGTGTGATCTGGCTGTTGATGTGTATGGATGTCATCATAGATGTCTATATTTAGTGAGGTGGTGAGAGAATGAGACGCAAAAGCAGACCCACAAGCAATCCTTGTTTCACTCTCAAAAGACTAACCAAATTACCCAAAAATATTTATTTATGCCCTAACTTTAGCATTTTGCCTTCGTCCCTTCTTTCTTGCCCTTTCCTTAGGGTTTCTTGTGGGTCTTTATTTTTTCATTTTCATGTGTAATTTTTATCTTTTTGACCCAAACATCTCTCCTTTGATATGCTTGCCTCTTGTCTGCATAATACATATATACATCTGAATCTCTCCCATCCCACCCTTAATTTTTTATATAAACCATTTCTCCTCCTCTCTCAATCACCTTCAATATCTCCCTTTCTCCTCTCTCTCTGGATCATCATCTCGACCTTCTTATTTTGTTTATTGATTCTCATCTTCCCTTTTGTATTTTCAAGAAATCGGCATTTAGGGTTTCAAGAACAGTTAACCTCAATTCCTCCTGAGGAGAGAGAGAAAACAAAAGATATCATCAATTTCATTTTCTTACATGCAAATCATAATCCATGCTTTAGATTGTTTCTATAGTCATACATATGTGCTGTTATATCTGTTCATGCATGTCCAGGTGGAGATCTAGCTAGATATAGCTTTACTTAAAAACAGAATTAGACATCCATTTAGGGCAATTAGTTTCAATACATAATAACATGTATATGCATCATGACATATATGCATATATGTTGATGTATTATATATGTATATGCCTGGCTCCCTGTATGCCATACACTAAGTTCATCGACCATCGGCGACCTCGGTGGATAGCGTATGAGGAGCCAAGCATATTCTCAGCATAGACATATTTTCTAATTATGTTATAGTACTAATTAAATTGTATTGAACTTGTTTTTTAGGAATCTATTTTAATTGCTCCATCCAATCATGTGAAGAAGATTAGAAGGTACCTCAGTGAACCGTCTAGCTACCACCGATGCTTCTTGTGGTCTCCAAAATTCCACTGACGGATATTTTGGTGAAATCTTACGATTAGTATTTTTCCACTACAAATGTTTGTCATGTCACAACACTTCTTACGAGGATTTATTCTGTGATAACATCAATGTACAACTCCTTTGTTTATAAAAATCGTTAATTATATTAATAGCTAATATATTCCCGTACGGTTCATATTCTTGTATCGTTTCAATCATCTAAACTATTAAGACTAAAGTACAAATAAATTTAAGCCCTAATAGTTGCACATAAATTACAATGATATGCCACTGAGTTACTAAACTGTCGTTTTAGACTTTTCCTAAACCAACTAAAATAAATTGACATTACTTCATCATAAATTACGTGTATCTTAAACCTAAAATCAAATCTCAGAACACAAGTCGCCTCTTTCTCTCTGATCACATCTCTATCTTTAAAAGAGAGATCGAGAGAGCGATTTTTGGCACATCGGAATTTCTTCCGACCATAGCCGGACTGTTTTGTTTTATATTTCGATCCATGATCGATTTTATGTTGTGATTTTCAATTTTCCATCAGTTCCTTCAAGTTTATATTTCTTTCATCGGTTGAAGTTGATTAAATAAAGTTTCAGTCTTTTGGAATGGGTTTTGTTTGTAATATATTTCTCTCGGTTAAAACTAATTTTCAATTCCGATCTTAGATTAGATTTAATGGCATCTCACCGGTTTCAATTGATTTTATTCCTTTACTTTTCTTGGTGAATCTCTTCTGTTTCTAGGGAGTGATATCAGCAACATCCCTTTGCTGTCAGTACTGAGTGTGGTGGTCTTAATATCCTCGCGGTGGTTTTTTCTGATGAGGGTTGCGCTTTCCAAGCAGTTGAGCATAACCGATGAAGAGGATGATTTAAGCGACGAAGGTGAAACGGCCGGAGTTTTAGGTCAAGATTCAGATGCATGAGATTTGAACGGTGGTGATCGTCGGAGTCGAAGACTGTTCGAAGCTGTGGGTAACATGTTCAACTTGCTTCCTCACATTGTGTTTTCGTTTTGGATCTTGGTCTAATTGTGGTATAATTGACCCAACACATTAATAAAACTTCTATTGCCGGTAAAAAAACAGAAAGAAAAACCCAAAATCACGTCATTCTCCCCACAACACTTTCTAAGTGAATTAATAGAAAGGAAATATGTTTCTGTTTTTTTTCAGAAAAAAAAATAATATATGGGTTTGGGTCTATTATATAATGATCCACAAGTAATTGTAAATTATGATGTAACAAATTTTTAATCATTACAAAATGGTCCCGTCCACTTAACTAATTAGGTCTGCTAAATTAAATTTTCAACAAGCTGTACTTATTTTTGAATGGTTTTTTGTAACTTGCTTTTTACTATTTTATTTATGTTTCTGTCTAAATAATGTATTTGCTTTTTTTTTTAAATCTCTATTTCAAATTTGAACTTTATGGCATTGTCCAAAATCTAAAAAACATATAATTATTAAAACTAAAACTTTTTACTATTTTATTTATGTTTCTGTCTAAATAATGTATTGTTTTTAATAAATCTCTATTTCAAATTCGAACTTTGTAATCAACTTTACATCAAAATGTTTACAATATAATTAAATAAAAACTCACGATTATGATTAGAACTTTAATATTTTACACTTTAATGTTTATTTTACCAAATAAAATGAATATAAGCACAATAAAAAAATATTTATAGTTTATGAATGAAAGGTAAACACATTAAACAAGATACACCAATGTTACAACTTAATAACCTATAAATCAATACAAGAATTTAAACAATTAAATTAATGGCATTATCAAAAATTAAAAAATATAACTATTGGAAAACAAAACCCGCGCGGACGCGCGGGTCAAAAGCTAGTCTATCTTATTAAAGCTGAAGTACAATTTCGGTGTGTTTGGAAACATAAATTGCAGTTTAAAAAGGAAGTTTGATTGGAAACATGGATAACAATATTAAATGAGAATTGTTTGGAAACATGGATAACAGTATATTTACTTCCTTTTATTTACACATTTAGTCATTGCATTTATAAAAAAAATAGATATTTCCTTTTTGTAATTTTTTTATTTACAGATTTTACCACTACATTTAAAATCAATTTAAATTAATTAATTGTAATTCCAAACTTATCTAAACAAATTGATGTCTCCATATATTGATCATTATTAATATGTAAAATTACTATTAAAAAAATATTTCAGATATTTTAGTCAAACACATAAAAATATATATATTTTATTTTTTTACAAAATCAGTTAGGCATAAACATTCTAATCATTTAGGTACGAGTCGTTTTTTTCGGGTATAGATTTTTTGGGTTTTGAAATTTCTTTTTAGTACTTCCTTTTTGTGTTTTTTTTTATTTATAGATTCTACCACTGCATTTCAAATCAATTTAAATTCATTAATTACAATTCCATAACTTATTGAAACAAATCGATATTCATATATTGATCATTATTAATATTTTACAAATATTACTGAATAAAATTTTATATTTCACTTAATTTAGCCACACATAAAATATTTTTTATTTGTTTACAGAATTCGTTAGAAATAAATATTTGGGTACCTATTTAGTTACTGGTCAATTTTTTCGGGTATAGATTTTTTTGGTTTTGATATTAGGCCATGTTTGGATATAAATTTAGGTGTGAGTTTCAAATTGAATCCCCCGGGTCTGTATGAATTTTGTTCTAGATGTATAAGAAACTAAAAATATTCAAATAACGAAAGTATTTTAAAATGATTTATATTTGAACAAAAAATAATGGCAGCACATAACAAAAAATCAATATAAAAGTACTGTACATTTGTATTCAAAATCATTTTTAACAACAAACTACACAAATATGTTTATTTGTATAAAAAAATAAATTACAATGTAAATATTTAATTAATATAGAAATATGTCACATTGTTTAAACAAAATATCAATATAAAAGTATTATACATTTGCGTTCTAAAATTATGTATTTTAACAACAAGCCAAATAAATATATTTATTAGATAGAGAATAAAACAAAGCCAAAAAACACATAGTTTATCAGAGAGACTCTATATGTCGAACTTATTATAAATAAGATTTTACTAAGATAAAATACATTCAATAATTATAAACAAATAATATGTTTCATAAAATTGAAAATAATACCCGCCCTTTCAAGGGCGGGTCAAAATCTAGTATCGATTATATCAATACATTTGTATATGTAGTAACTTGTGACCTACCCTTATAACTTATTTGTTGTATTTATTGAATTGTAATTTTAATCTAACAATTGTCTACACATGCACGAAGTTGCATCACACATTTCTGACTCAGTTTCCGTGAGGTCTAGCAATGATTGCATTTGGTTTGTTTATGTCACAATGAAAATTTCCACTCATTGTAGTTTTGTAACAAAAGTATTATTATACATAATTGAAGTTCAAGAATTCAAGATTTTTAATTAACAAAATAGAGTTGCTAAATTTGTGTATATTTGATTAGGCTAAATTCCTTAAATCAACTGAAACTGTATATATACATTTTTGGTCTATACGTTAAGAAATGATCTTAAATTGATTTGGAGTTTCTGAAAATGTATATATTTATGTACGAGCAGTAATAAAACGAATCATTCAAGTTAATAAAGCTATTGAAACAAAGTTAAATAGTCCTTTAAAAGTGCTGAATTTACATAAGCATATGAAAGCAAAAGATACAGTCACATGTAAGGTGTACACAATAGCAAGGTCTAGCTGCTAATATGTGTAGAATATCTACACCATATATAATGTAAGTGACAAAAAAAATATAATGTAAAATATATGGCAATTCATCACATACTCAGCGTTAGTTGGTTTTTGGCAAAATTAGTACTTGTTACATGTACAGTTTGGATCTTTTAAAGATCTTATTGCATAAGTACTTCAAAAGGATTTGTAAGAGAACTTCAATGAGTGATACAAACATTAAGGGGGTTTATTTAACTCATGTTGTTTCTCTTGATCTATATCCAAACAACTATTATTTCTCTCGCTAACTAAATTTGCATAATATTAGATCTGGAGAAGATAATAAATAAATAAGTCTTACATTTTGAAATATTACTACTTCATATGTTCCAAAATACTACTGATGTTTTGGATATATACACAAAAATTAAAGTATACACTCTTTCCTAAAACATAACATTGAAAATATAAACCAAAATTAATTCAGCCAATCCTTATAAAAATAAGTATAAAACTTTATTGGTCATATAATTTTTAATAAAATTAAAATTAATATAAAAATATCAAAACATCATCTATTTTGAAACATCAAAAATTATTCAATACATCATTTATTTTGGAATGGATGGAATATTAAAGTGAAACCCTAGGAAATGTTTCGATGTGACTCCAATTATTCCAAGCATCCATTTAACTACGCATGAGACTATATGAAACAAACGCCAATGACAATGTATAAACTTAATTTTTCGGTACTTTAAATTTGTAAAAGACTTTTTTTTGTCAGTTATCAGTTTAACTAAACCAAGTTGTTGTTAGACGAGCTGATTCTCTTGTGAATATCTTCGTCTGACCATGTTTGGTCTATATGGAAGAAAATGCGACATTTGTTCCTTGCTTCCTTCTCTAATAAATCTGTTCAAATATTTCTACTTCGAAAAATATGAATAAGACTCATATCTTCGAAGGAAGCTCACATCTTCGAAGTATTCCTGTAATTTCTGGAAAATATCAATTCCCGATGCGAATATTAGTCAATCCATCAGATTCCGTCATGTCCATTAGATCCAAACAGTCTTTCGAAAGCGGATCGAAAGTATCCTTATATCCCTCATGCATGAAACTGGCCATACTATATATAACACATGTGTTATTCGTTCATTGAAGTGCAAAGAAAATGCTTTAACTATAACACAAAGTTATATATATATATATATATATATATATATATATCAGTTAGACTCTTTCTACGTACTCTCATTATTTTGTTTCGCCGGCTAGTCAAAATATTCGTCATGTAGACTTTGTAGTTTATCGCTTCACTGAACATCTATTCACTTTATATTTTCTATATAAGAAGTGATGTGGGGACTATAAATCATGGGTTAGAGGGTAACAATGAAAGGAAAATAGAGAAAAAATAAAGTTTGGAAATAAGTTTTTGTTTAATGATCAACATATATTTGTAATAATCACTAAAGAAAATGCGTTAAAATAATAATGATAAGAGATGGACCACACTAGTCCCCCTATAGACCTTGTGATTGGGCATTAGCGAATGATCAATCTATTTTTCTAATATCAGTCAAAGTAGGTCAGCAAAAATTTCAACAACCGAGGGCCACGCTCAGCATTTTGACAAAAGTTAATTCGAATACTTATGAGTTACAACTAAACAATTATCGATCTGTGTGATGTGATATGTGTTTTTTACCAGATGCTGCCAACTCATTGTATATTTAAATCATACAATATGTAAACATGTCAGTTGGGCTAGTGTGGTTGGGTCCGAGTCCAAAGAAATTCCAGATCACCTTCAAGAAAATTTGAGTTGATACTTCTGGTTATGTTTTTTTTTTCTTTTGAAACTTTACTTCTGGTTATGTTTCAATTCAAAAATATATAAGTTTAGGACCCTGTTTTCCTGGTCAAAAGTTAGGGCAGTTTTTCAATTACCTATGAACCGTCGATTTACAATGGACGTTTCTAGGGGTTTCAATGTAGTACTCAGTAAAAAATATAGACATGATAGTATATTATTAATCAGAAAAAAACAACAGTTCAAAAGAAAAAAATATGGATAACAATTTTTCTTTTTCTTTTTTTTTTTGATCAAAGATAACAACTTTTCAGTAACGTTAATTTATAAATAAAAATATAGACCCACTTTTATCAGAGTAATGCATATACACTAATAATCTAACCTGGAATTTTATTTTATAATATAATTTATTAATCTATATATCTACACTATTTTGTGCGAAGTAATTTTTTGCATTGGAACTAGCGATTAAAATCTATGCTATTCTTAACGAATATTTAGATTAAGTTTATTCAATGTAATTATTTTAAAATAATATAATAACATAGATATCTATATTAGTTATATTAATTTTGGTTGTTCTTTATTTGACAATAATCTCGCTCAACTTTTCTACATGGGTTTTATTATTTTAGGTTATAGTAAAATTTATTTATGACTGTAATTTTGGCTAATAAGTAAGATGGACGAAGAAAATGTGTTAAAAGACAATAAAAAGCAAAGGGATACGATCAAAGAGATGAAGGTAAATAGGTAATCATCTAATCGTATGATCAACTTTTTTCTCTGAAAGAGCATCGTTTGATCAACTTTGCGTCATCTCTTTCTTAGGTGTATTCTTTTCACTCCAATAAAAGGGAGATGGATACGACCAATAAAATGAAGGTAACTTTTTTATTTTATTTCTGTTTTATTTTGAACAACAAATGAAGCTAACTATCTAATCTTTTGATAAACTTCGTCTCCTCACTTTGTTATATTTGTTAAGGATCTCTAATCCATAATATTATTTAGTATCAAAACTATAATATTTTAATGTTTTTCAGTATTAAAAGAAATTTCTCCAGCCATAACATCCGACTTAACACTAAAATCTATTCTATAATATTATATATATACATATTATTTATTTAATTTTATGTTTTGTTAATAATATAAATTAATAGTATTTTAGTGGGGTGGATAGCTTTTTAGTGTGGTGAATAGTATTACACCAAATTTGGTATGAAATTATAGTGTTGCATTAACTTTTAGTTTTAGATTAGAGAAAAAATTTGTGTTAAATCACACTAAAATAGAGTTTAGTGTTGTATTGGAGATGGTCTTAGTAGGTATAATTCATGTACTGTATTATATTTTCTATTTTTGTTTACATCTTCATAGCACAAAAAGGAAAAAAATAACAAGGAAGAAAAAGATGTTGAATTCTATTGAGATCATGAAATAACCATTATATTTGATTATTAAATAACATAATAAACATTTGGCCAATATTTGGTTGGTTTTGGCTTTTGACAGTTGCTTCGTAGTTATCTTTTATCAGATAATAATAAATTATAGTATATCAAATATGATTTAACCTTAAAAAATAATTAAGTTTGTTAATGTAATTAATCATAAATTATAAATGAATATAATTTATTTGGTAATTATCATTATATAAAAATAGATTACATTGTGTTATCTATAAAGTTATTTAATCATAAAATTTTAAAAGCTAGATTAATCCTTAGATATATATAAATATATATATATATTATATAATTTATGTATATATGAATATTTTCAAATTTATTTTCCTCAATAAAATTAATGTTATTATACTAAAAACTTTATATATACAAATTTTAATATTTATTATTAAATATATTAAAATTAGAAACAATAATTTATTTTAGTGATAATTAAATTGATAATATATCTATTTAAAAAATATTTGTAAGATTATTATGTCCTCACTTACCAACATAATATATGGTGTTACATTATTTGGATACATTAAAAAAAGTAATTCAACATAGAATTTAAAATGATTTATATTAAAATGATAATTTCATTTTTAATGCTGATTTATTATGATATTACAATTATGCGAAAGATAACATATACTATTCGACAACCGACAATCCTGCAATCTGCAATAATTTTTATAGTTTAGGATTCAAACGCCAAACTCATAAAATATAGTTTCATAGTTTCCACTTCTCCACATGTCGCAAATCATACCTATACGTTTTCTTTTTCTTCTTGGGATACTTTGAAAGAGATGAAAAAACTTGCCAAAACTCTGGAAACTGGTTGCTCTTCTCGTGATATGAAGTTTTTTTTTACTTACCAAAGAAGTCAAAGACTTTAGGTCCAAAATTTTTTATAGACCGATAATTTGCTATAGGTCCGATGCCACCTATTGGAAAATAGCAGTTCATACAGGAGGTGGTTGGAATCCGAGACAAAGGAGAACCAAACCCCTTGGCACTATCAATACACTACCACCACTTTGTTTTGATAAGAAGTTTACCTTGCAAATCTCGCATCTTAAATCGGAATCTTTTAGCTCAACTTTATCCAAGTTAATTTTAACAAGTTTCACAAATGCGTATAGATAAAGACCTCTTCCATTCTTCTAAACAGATTAGATCTGGACTGAATCTGTTTTACAGAGACAAGGAAAGAATGTGATCTAAACCTTGTAAAACCATTCACATATGACTGAGATAAGGCAATAGATCAAACCAGTGAGAATCCAAAACAAGAAGGGAGACAACCAGCAAGCATAGATCATAGCTCAAACTATGTTTATATGCAGGGGCGGAGGTAGGATAATCTTTTAAGAGGATCAGTTTTTTAATAATGGCATAATTTACATGAGTCATCTAGCTAAGATTACCAATAGTTACATAGTTTTTCTAGAACTATACCAGTAAAAAAAATTAATAGAAAATTCACCTAGATCAGTTGATCCATGTGCCAACACTGTGGCTCTGCCACTCTTTATATGTTAATCATAAAGAAAAAGAAAGAGAATTTGACCAGAGCCTACAATTAAAACTTACTAAGATCACTTTCTGACACAATTTGACAAAAGAAATCTGTCAGTTTATTACTTTGATTAACCAATGATTATACAATTTTGTAACAGAGCATAAGAAAAACAAGGCTGAAAATATAATTCACATCATGTAAGGATTGTACAAATTAAAAGGTGAGTCCAGTCTTGACAATGAGATCAAGAAAGCTCAATAGATTTCTCATACTTGGCCTCTCATTCGGATTCTCCCTCACAGCAAGCTCAGCTAACTCAGCCAACTTAAGCAACGGCTCAACATTTCTAGGCAAACCAATGTTCCTATCGATAATCGCGGCAGCTTTACCTTTCCTGATCAAAGGAACAGCCCATTCCGCAACCCCGGGAGGATCAGACTCTCTATCGTTAGCTTTCCGCCCGCTTAGCATCTCAAGAAGAACAATACCAAAGTCATACACATCTCCTTCTCTATCACTCTTGCTCGAGTCTCTCTCGCTCGAGCTAACCAATCCAAAATCAGCAATTCTTGCACACATTTCACCGTCCAGCAAGATGTTAGACGTTTTCACATCTCTATGAATCACCGGTGGATCCACCTCGTTGTGTAAGTAGTCAAGCCCTCTCGCAGCTTGCAACATAATCTTCAACCTCATGCTCCAGTCCAGCTGAGAAAGATCTCCATGGAGATGATCATGGAGCGTACCGTGAGGCATGTACTCATAAACCAAAAGCCGTTCACCCATCTCCGCGCAGTATCCTAAAAGATTTACAATGTTGTTATGTCTGATCTTGCAAAGAACCTCTAACTCTGACTCGAAGCCACGGTTGTTGGAATGAATAATTGTTGCGGCATTGGCTCTTTTAACCGCGACTTGAACCCCATCAGACAGAACAGCCTTGTAGACAAACCCGAAGCTACCTCTTCCTAGCTCGTTAAACTCTTTAAACCCGTGAGTCGCGTCTTTTAACTCAGACAGACGGAAGATCTTGGTCTCTCCCAAGGAGACAGCGCTCGGGAGAACCCCCGTCTGAGGAACAGGATCAGGATCAGCTTCGACAGAGTTCTTGTCGAAACAGAAGCAACAATTCATCTTACTCCTCTCTTCATCATCTCTTTTACTACCTTTAGTCATCCTCGGAATGAAAGATAGACCCACCAACATAACCAAGAACCCCAAAACAGAGACTCCAATGATGATCACCAGCCTCCGCACCTCTCTCTGCTCGTGCTTACGCGATTTCTCAGCGGGGATCTTACAGACACCGTAGCAAGAACTGTTCTGACACAACGAGCAAGGAGTGCAGACCCTATCCGCGTTAGGGTTACAACCACTCGAAGGGAAGTAACCCTCCAAACAATCCACCCCGCAGCGTAAGCAGATGTCGAGGTCATGAAACGAGCACAAGCTCGTGAGCTCTGACTCTTTCAAGATACTTGCGTTGAAAGCAAACCACCCATCACCGCAGTTACCACGAGGGGAACACACCCCAGGGCTGCATAGCTCCAGGGAGGGTTATAATCCGGTTTAGTAGAATCATTAACTCTCCAGCAATCAAGAACCAGATCAAGCTCTCTAACACCACAAGTGGTTGAATCCGAAGACGAAATCGCTACAAAACCTGAAGTATTAGGAGCCGAAGACGTGGAGTTCACGTTTCTTCCCCAACACGCAACCCCATGATCATCCTCTCTTATACCACAATAATGATTAGCACCGGCCGAAAGAGCGATAAACCGGACCCGGTTCGGTACTTCCCCAAACTCTGTTTCATCACCAAAGCATTGAAGCTGACCAGACTCTTTAGAGACACCACAAACAGAGTTCCTCCCGGAAGCTAAAACCTCGAACCCTACTCCCTTGTTGTCGGAGAGACCCAAACCGTTTGAGTTTGGTCCCCAGCAGACCAAGTCTCCATCTTTAGTAACACCACAAACGAACCCATCTCCCGACACGATCTTACGAAACATGAGAGTATCTATGTAAGGGTTATGAAAAGACGAGTTCCAAAGCACACCGGATTCGAAGTTTGTCGTGTCGGTATACTCCCAGCAATGGACAGGACCGTAGTCAGGACCCGAGTAGTACAACCCGCTTATAGCGCAGACATGGTTGTTACCAGAAGCGATGCTCGAGTAAGAGTTGTACTGAAAAGGTTTCGGGACTAGGTTTTGAGAAGGATCTTGAAGGTTCCAGCAGAAGGCGCGCGAGGTGTTGGAGGTGATGGCGCAGAGGAAGCCTTCGCCGCCGGAGAGAGAAGACATCGCCGGAGGAGAGAAAGTACCGGCGGAGATTTCGCCGGGAGTGTGGTTTGTGTTGCCTTTGTCCCAGCAGATGACTTCTTGTTTCCCGCTTGCGTCGATGGCGCAGAAGAACCCGTTGGAACCGAACGCTGCGGCGATGGTCCCCGATGAGCCGTAGCCATGGACGGTGATGAGAAGTGAAGTGGAGGTGAAGAGGAAGAAGAAGATGAGGAAACTGGACATGTTTTGAGGTTTGAGTTGATGGAAGGTTGAGGAAAGAATCGATCTGAGGGAGGTGATTGAGTGAACATGTTTTAATGAATGCAGTTCTTGTTTTTATTTTTTCTTTAATGTTTTAAAATATAAAAATAGTAATAACGGAAGTGAGCTGTTTATGTCTGCGCGAAGGTTCATTGGAGAGAGACATTCAAGTTACAAACTGGTCAGGGAGATGGAACATACCAGAAAATTTATTTCTTAAAAAGAATACTAGATTCTCACCCGCCTTTTGAAGGGCGGGTATATTTTTTATTTTTATTTTTTAAAGAAATTTAATTCTATATTTGCGTCTTTTGTAATTATATTTGTGTTTGTCTTTGTAATCATATATGTGTATTGAATTTGTGATGTTGTATAACTTAAATGTGTACCTAGTATTTTGAGATCCGATCTAAACCCGCAGTTGAACCGATAAACTCATTGATCCGGTATGTAATCTGATTTGAGTTTTAAGAAAAAATATTATTTAATCATCCGTGAAAACTCACGAAAACCCTTTAAAACCCATAATCCGGCTATCAGTTGAACCACTGGTTGAACTAATGTGTAACTTAGTTATAAACTCTTTTTATTTTTAGTTATATTATTAGAATTTGTTTGTATTCTAATTAAGAAGTTAGATTTTGACCCGCCTTTTAAATGGACGGATATATTTTTTATTTTACATATTTTTTAGAAATTTAATTTTTATATTTTAGTTTTTCTTTGTAATCATATTTGGATCAAATATTTTTAAAAAGTTATTATTAAGAGGTTTGATAATTGTATTAAATTTGTGATGTTGCAAACCTAAATATTTGTGCTATTTAATTTTGTAGTTTTCACATATTTTTTAGAAATTTAATTTTTATATTTTAGTTTCTTTTAATCATATTTGGGTAAATATTTTTTTAAATTATTAGTAAGATTTTTGACCAAAATAATGTAAATTTTTTATATATGGGTATCAGGATTATTAGTAAAAATTATCAGGATTTAAAAATTTTTTTTTTCATGTCTAAATTGCACTAATCAAAATCTAACGTTTTATCATCAGATTTTAAAATCATTTCTTATTCAAATAAAAAACAGTATTATTGTCACCATCAATTTTTCCTTTAAAAGAATAAACATCATCATCACAAAACCCATATTTTTTATAACCAAACAATTTCCAGTTTTTCCCTAAAAAAGAATTATAACATGCACGTATGCGTAATGCATCATATTGATCATCGTTTCCATTCTGACAACATTTTGTAATTTGTTCAAACAGTTATTCTCTTTTAATCATGGTCGAGCAGTTATTGTAGAAGTTTGAAAAAATGATGGTTATTAGGAATTTAAGTGGTGATTAGATTAAAAATATATATAACTCATAGATACAGTTATATTAAAAGGGATATATTGTTAAGAATTTTAAATTGGACCTAACTAATATCAATTGGACATGTTCCAAATTTAATAGTATTGACTAGATTTTGACCCGCCCTTAAAAGGGCGGGTATATTTTTTGTTTTATAGTTTTTTAGAAATCTAGTTTTATAATATATGTGTTTTTTTGTAATCATAATGTTTTTTCTAAATTATTAGTAAGATATTTTGATAATTGTATTGTATTTATGATGTTGTATAACTATACACTTATGCCATAACCATTTCACACATTAATCTTTTTTGTGGGATATATATGCGGTTTTTTGATGAATTAGATATAAGCAGTATTTTCATACTCGATGTAGACCCGCAGTTAAACCGATATATATAGTCGTAAAATATATATTTAGTAGATGTTTTTTATTATTATCTAAAAAATTATCATTATCTGAAAAAAATATATATTATGTTATCCAAAAATATTTTACTTAATAACATAAAGAGAACTTGTATTCTGTTTTTTTGGACGAAAGAACTTGTACTCTGTTTATATTTTCCAAGTTCTCGTATTTTTTTCAATAACCGGTTTGTTTGCTTCTGCTTTCCATATCAGATGATCATGAATCATGTGTAGGATCAAAAACCAATAAAACCAACTGGTTTACCCAGAAGAAAAGTAACAGGCAGAAAAATAACAGTTATGTAAATATAAAACGTGGTTAGATGCAGTTATATAAAAATCAGTTTATAAAAAAATTAATTAGACACAATATATATAAACTGGTCATACTTGTATTTTAATAAAATAGATATTTATATCCAAAAATCCTGACTCGAAATCGACTCGAAAATCAAAATATCATACTCTATTAAACATAACTTATATACTCGAGTGGTTCTTAATAATTGGACTAATCATTTATCAATTGGTCACATGTGTATATTTTTAGTGACTATTTAAATTTTTTTAATCATTTATAATTTTGATTTGAAAATACCTATTTAAAAAGTTTATATCATAGTGCTTGAGTAAAAAATGTAAATCATTTATTTTAGTTGTTTTCGTATGTGGTTGTCCAAAAAAATCTGAAAGAAATTGACATAATCTGCAATTTAAAATGTGCATTTAAATATATAATTTCTTGAAAATATTACAATGATATATTTATCAATATTAATTATTCAAAAATATATTTGAATAAATTATATTTTAGTTACAATACATGAACGATTGGACCCGAAAGCTATAGTTGTATTTTGGAATGTCATAGATTAGAATCCTAACTTTCTATTATGATATTATACATACAGACTTGTATTATTTTGTAGGTGTTGTTCTATATAGTAAAGTGGTATCGGGTATGAAAAAAAAATGGTGCTAATAGTGAAAATGTTCGCTGTCAATGATTTTATCGTGAATAATTTTAGATGTAGTTATAATATATGTTTAATGGAACAGTTTATGATCATATTTTTTCTTTGCTCGTATATAATAAAATATATGTGAATTTAGTTTTGTATAAATGAGAATAATTTATGAAAGCCAATATTTAAAAAAAAAAACAGAGTAATGGGGCCTAGAATTTAGGAAGCAAGAAGAGGAAGTTATAAAAAGGGGAAGAATAGTATATGTGAAGTGGAAGTTATAATAATAGCTCAAAGTCACGTAATAGTATATGTTACTAATGGCAATTAGTTAGTAAAGCATGAAAAATATAATTGGATACAACCTTTTATCAATTGGTCATGCTTCAAAATTAATAGAATAGATATTGTTTATGAAAATGTACAGACAATTACTGTAATTCTTATACAGAACTGTAATGAATAATTAATATAACAAAATATTCAAACATTTGTGGTGTCTTAAAGTCACACGTATGTGAAATTTAATTTTGAATTACGATAAGACAGTAACAACAATATAAAGTTATAAACCATTTAAAATTGTTGAAATTTACGTTTAACCACACAAGAAATAGGACCACTATGAGCCTTTATTTCAAAAAAAGAAATAGGACCACTATGTATAAAATATATCTATATGCATGGTTACTAAAGTACGTACGAAGTTATAAAGAATCTTTGTTTAGGAGTAAAACCAAGAGATATATACAACAATTAATTTATATAATAATTTGCTATAGTATGGGATTTGTTTCATTTACTAAGTCATTTGAACTTTGAATTATATTCTTAACATTTTGAATCATTTATTTGGAATGAATTATGATAGTACGTAGAAATGCCTGTGGCATACAGGTTTTTCAAATAACAACTATGAACTAGTAACGAAAGTTTAAGCAAAAAAAAAAAACTAGTAACACAAAAATATAATGTCAATTGATTGGTTGGGCTTGAGATATTTTCTTTAACTAATTTTTATCTACATTCTTTAAAACTACCAATCATTCTATACTTTAAGTCAATTTTAAATTGACAACCAAAAAGGTAAAAATGATTGTAAAACTCTTATTTACTAAGACAATAGGGATGATTGATTAGATTGTAGATGTAAAAAGTTAGCTGTATTTTTAATTGTTCTACTTGTATGTTATTTTATTGTATAAAGATATTACAATTTAAAAACACTTTAATAATTAAAAAACATGAACAGAAAAAATAAAGATGTAGATGATGTAGGTATACTTTGACTTTAAAAGTAAAGCTACATCATAATTAGTTAAGATTAGAAATTTAAAAGTAAATAAAACTAAAGCACTAAATTAAAATCCAACCTTTTATCACCAATATTTTATGTCTTGTAGAAAAAAAAATATACAGCTGAAACAGATAGATCTACAGCAAAAGTAATAACAAAATTTTACAGCACAAAATGTAAAGTTAGATCCCAACCAATCACCTATATAAATTGATTCACTTTTTGTCTAAATTCTTTCCAAATTTTAACGGCGAGGCGCAAAAGGGTGATGTTTGACTTTGCATTTAATCATAAGTCGCACATGCCCTTCTCCACGTGATATTTGCTTAAACAGTGCCGTTTATTGTATGAAATCCAATAATATCTATTAAAATATCCTTACAGCATAATTTTTTCTACATCCATAAATCATTTTTGGATATAATTTGAATTATCACCAAAAAACTTGTTGGATGAAATCGAATAATATCTATTTAAATATCTTACAGCATTATTGTTTTTATTTCTTTTTCCTTCAACATCCAGATCAACTTTTTGGGATAAAAAAAAATCTTTTGGGATAAATTTTGATATATTACAGATAGTGACGAACCAGCTAAATATTTAACCGGGGTCAATATATACAACTTCTAAAATTTAAAACTAAAGGAAAAACCTATACAATTTAATTTTTTTTTTCATTTTAAGGGTGTTAACCAAACCCACAAACCTTTTAGCGGGTCTACCCCTGATTAAAGAAATTAAAAATTCCAGTTACATTTAGCTTTATAACCAAAATTTTCGAGGCAAAAAAAGTAAAATCTTGAAAGAAGTTTCATGTCACTGCCGAGTTTAAAAAGTCTAGATTAGAGAATTAGCTAGAGTGAAGCATCATAATAGTACCTTTTTTGATTAATCTGGGGTATCTCAGACTTTTATGGAAAGGTCTAGACTAATCTTCAAGAAAAATTGCAGTCACAGATAAATTTTCTCTCTGTGTATGCAAATGAATCCAAAAACATGAATTCATATCCGTGTAAGTGTTTAGAATTAATGTGATTTAGTTTCGTATAACAGATAAATCGAATCTAAAACATACTATTTTGATTAATCTAGAGGTATTTTCAGACTTTATGGAAAGGTCTCATACTTTACAATCAAAACTAAACTAAAATTTAGTTTCTAATTATACTTTGTGATAATTAAAATTTCAATTAATTAGTTTTGAAAGTATATTTTAAAAAGATTTAAAAAGATATTTGGAAGATTTCTTAAACATTTATTTAAGATATTTATTAGTATTTCAAATAAAAATAAAGATATTATAGTTAAGTTATGTAACATTTAATAAAAATTTTAGAGATGATCCAAATAAAAAAATCACAAATCATGAATTCTGTTTTAATAGTACAGATGAGTACTTATGAATTTGTTTGATTCAGTACTATACATAACAGTATCTTATATCTCTCTCTTGATTATGGTTATAGAGTTTACATTTAGAGTCATCGAATCAGCCTATCCCTGTATTATAACAAAAAAAACAGTTGCAACATTTAATGCGTTTGTTCCACGTAAGTTTATATCCGGAACTCACCAATCTTGCAACTGTTTTTTAATAAAAAATTGAACCATTTTCCCGATTGGTGCATGTTATCTTTGCAGTTTGCAGGGTTTATGCTAATCTTTGCAACTGTTTTTGTTATAGTAATGGAGAGTCGAGGATGAAATAGCCGTCAGTTTCTTTGGTCGCTGGATTTTTAATGAATTTGAGACATAATATCATTTTAAATGGTTAAATGGACGTAAAAGAGTTTTAGATTGTAACTGAATTTATAGCTAGTTCAAAATATATTCCGAATCTTTTTACATGGTACGGTCAAATTAGATTTAATATATTAATAATGAAAAGTCAAGTCTCCGATAATGAGCTTAATCATATTAATATGTAGTATGTACATTAAACTCCAACGAATAACTAAGTAATAGCATGTGAGCATTGAATTAAGAATAAAAAGGAAGAATAGAGCAAGTGTTGGCATAATAATAGAAGTAGATCGCACAGAATCACACCAGATTTAGAGTAATTTCGAAGAGAGAACACAGTGTTTGGAACGGAGAGAACATCGGCTTGTGTTAAGTGGGCCAAGTAGATTCTGTCTTCTCTGTCTTTTACTCCAACTCATTTACATACTTGATACATTCACCAAACATAAAATAGAATTCATATATATCCCACTTGTGTAATTTTTTATTTTATCATTGATTTACAGGTTGTTCTTACACATTCTTCTTTTAGTGTGTACGTATATCACTAATACGCAACGAAAACCCCCTATCATCAGAAAAGTTAGCAGTTAATTGCAAACATTGGTGGGTTTGTGTCCGGTCGTCACGGGCGAGTTGTACGTTTTGTAGGCTAAATACACTGCACATAGCAGTCTGTAGAAGTCATTGTTTCACGCAAAATGCAGACCAGATCAACCGTGAGCCTTAAATTTGTAGTTGCTTTTAAAAATAATTAAAACAGAGATGTCAGCATACTAAATCATATAAAAGTTCTGCATTGGTAACTAGTATATCATATTTAACTTAAACTAGATTTTGATCCGCGCTTTTGAAGCGCAGAATATTTTACGATGAAAAATTTCACTAATAATTTAACAAATATTTTGGTAAATTTTAAAGAGTGTGTATTTAAAATATTTTTGCATTTAAATCAGTATTTTTAAATTCAACCCGATTGTGATTATACCGGTTAATCCGGAGATCTAACAATTCAATTTATGTTTTTAAAATATTCATATTAAAAAATCACTAAAATCCGAGACTAACCGATTGAACTGATGGATGACCGATATGTAATCTAATTGGATTTAAATTGTAATAGCTTCATAATTTGTAATCTTTTAATCGAAATTTTAAAGTTCACTATTTTGCAATTTATGATAGTGAACTTTAAAATTATGACGTTTCTACAAAATTTTAAAGAGAAAATGATAGATATAAAATAACTAAGATTAATTATTGTATTATTTGGAAACATTGATAGTAGTATAAAAATATATTATTTGGAAACATTGATAGTAGTATAAAGAAATAAATATATTGTTTGGAAACATTGATAGTAGTATAAAGAAATAAGTATATTATTTGGAAACATGGATATTAGTATAAAGAAAGGAACATAAAGTGATTTAATGTATGTTTAAATATAAAGTATAAAAGTGTATTTAATTTAAAAACTTACAAAATAAATGTTAGGTCCAACAGAATGTTTCTGTTTTAATAAGATAGATAGAATATATAGCCTACTATCTACAAAAAATGAGAAAACTTTTTTATCACACATTCATTCATTCATAATAAAACATTCTACGCTCCATTTGAAAGTTCAGGAGTTCTTGGAGCTTACACCATTAACTGAAGATAAGTTTAGCAATGAAAGTGCTGATTTTGCCACAACATCAGCCGTCACATTACTCAAGCGAGGAACAAAGGAAAAGGAGATAGCATCAAAAGAAAAACTAAAATGATAGATATCAAATAGGATTCCAAACAATGGTGGTGATGAACCTCCTTCCCTCAGCAGTTTCACAAGGGAGAGAAAGTCTGACTGGATCATAAGAGATCTAACATTTGACGAGGCAGCAAGCATTACTGCCGAACTGGCGAAGGCCTCAGCCATTAACGCCGAAGATACAGAGCGGAAGGAATCACTGAACTGTTCCAGTTGAGGAATGTGGTTCCAACCTAAAAAACATAACCCACACCACAATTCTTTGTGTCTTTGTCCCAGACTGCATCAAAGTTGCACACAACAGTATAACGCGAGGGAGAAGTTGAGTAGAGTCCATGTTGGTTTGGGTGGGCTTGAGCTATGTTCGGATTCGTAATCTGGTTCGATTCTTGGACATATTGCCACTCTTTTGCATCCAAAGTAGTTTTAGAGATGATTTCCACACTGGAAAAAGTTCTGTTATCAAAACAGAACTTGTTTCTCGCCTTCCATAAATTTCACAATATCCAAGACCATAGGGATATCGAGAGTCCTACAGGAGGAAAAACTGTGTGTTGTGAAGCTTCCAAGATTAATTTAACGATTGTCAATGAGTTCCATAAGAATATATAAGGGTGCATATTACGATTTGGTTTGGTTGGAATAGTTGTTTCATCAATACTGATATAAACTCTATTGAATCTTTAACACATATTTTAATATAAAAATATAATAAGTTAATAACGACTAAAGATCTGTCAGAAGACAAGCCGTTCAAACTATTGATTAAAGCATGTAATTTGAGGAGCATTATTTAATTTAATTTTATATTAAATTATTTTTGAATTTATATGTAAATATTATTTATGATATTTTGCTAATAATAATATTTTAATATATTCTAGCATTTATGGAACTTTTATTAATAACTATATCGAATAAGTGTTTCATTAAACTAATAAATTAAAATGTAAAATTTTGTATTAACAGTAAAATAATGATTTATAGTGACATATTTACAATAATATTAACTAATGTTTGTATATAGATAATTTAATAAAATTTCTTTCATTACTCATTAATGGAAGAAATTATTTTATAAAAAAATAATATGACTTACACTATAAAAATATATATAATATTAGATAAAAACATATTATCCAAAATTGTGCTTAAGGTATCCAAAAATATTGGACTAACATTAGAAATTAGAAGAATTTCTCAATGTTAGTCCAATATTTTTGGATACCTTAAACACAATTAGAAATTAGAAGAATTTCTCAAAAATATTCAATAGTTTAAAAAAGGATTTCATTTCTATTATCTTTTTATTTTTTTCTACTTATACAAAACCATGTGAAAAACTAATTGATGCAAATGCCTTTGGTAGTTATTATGGTTTCGTTACATGCAGAGCCAAAGCCGACTCTCACCAAAAATGGGCTAAGCATATGTTTATGGTTTAAAATACGACTAGATCATGACCCGCGCGATCGCGCGGATTTTATTTTTTTTTATTTTTAACATATAACATATATTCTATAATAGTTGATACAATTTGGAATTTGTCCTTTTCACATAATGTGGTTTTATATAATTTTGAGTTTGTCTAAAACATATTGTTTAAGAACAATGTTAAAACTGTTTTTCCTATTAATAATTTTTCATTGGTGTATTAGAGATATAAAGTGAAACCTCTATAAATTAATAATGTTGGGACTATACCAAAACTATAATTTTTTATTAATTTATAGAGATTATTAATTTATCGAAATACTAATTGAACCAAAAACTCAATTTGAGACTATGAAATTATACTAATTTATAGAGATATTAATTTATAGATTATTAATTTAAAGATGTTATACTGTAACTGTATAGTGAAAACACTAATATAATATCAACCAATACGATTTGGTTTTGACATTGTGCTTTTTGGGATTTTTTCCTAAAAGTTTTGTGAATGTCCAATGATGAATACGAAAACAAGTACTTGTACACATTTTTTAGTGGGAGAAAATGATTTTTCAAATCTGACAATTTGATTGTAAATATTTGATTGTAACCGAGATTTTAGGCATAGTAGACTCATCTTGGTGAAGAGGTTTTCCAATAATCGTTTTTTTTAAGTATAAAATTGATGTTTTTGTTATTTAAGTAAGAATATACGTTAGTATATTCTATTTAGTGTATATTCAAAGCAAACCTCGATTATTTGAACACTAAGAAATGTGTTCTGATATCTTTATTATTGAGTTTCAAAAATTCTGTATCAAGCTATTTAAAATTTTAAGATTCATCAGTATTTGATTCCAAATAATTGTTTTTTAATTAAAAGGGGTTTTGTGTTTAAGATAATTATAGTTTAATGATGGGAGGAAACATGTTCTTAAGTTATTTGGTTAATTGAATCAATTGTTTAGGAAATAACCAGACCAAAAAGTCAAAATTGTATAATGACTGGCTAAGAATTCGTGTAAAAAAAAGGATTCATGTAATATTTGTATTTTTTTTTCAACCTACTCAGTTTAAGTTTGTATAAGTTGATGGAAAAAAGGATTAGCTTAATATTTGTATTTTTTTGCAACCTACTCGTGTAATATTTATATTTTTAATAACATGTGTAATATTTATTTTTGTTTTTATCTATTTATATTTTTATTTTTAAGAACTTAGACTCGTGTTATATTTATATTGGAGACATTTATTGTATTCATTTGACTATAATAAAGGAGAGGGATTATTATATTTTTACTATGATATAATATAAATATGATAATGTGAGTATATTCTAACGAAAAGAACATATATTTTGTTTAATAGATGCATAGACATAGATCTTATAGTGGAGTTAAATGATAGATAGTTGATATTAAACTCTTTAAGGAAATATTTAAATAAAAGGTTAGACTAAGAATATTTATGTGAAGTCCAATTTAAAAATCCACCTAGAAAAAGTTATAATGTTTCTGTTTTAATAAGATAGATTTCACAATTATATAAATTATTTTATTAAGGATAATAATAAATTTCCCCACTTTATTAGTTTATGGACATTTCTTTTATGTATTAGTTATTATTGGCACATTTGCTTTGTTGTGTGTTTGGAGCTCTTGGATTCTCAAGCCAATAGACCCTGGTTTACACATGACTTTCTAAGTGTTCTCCAACTTCCGATTGAAATTGCTCGGTATAGCAACCTTCTCACTATAAAGCCCGCGACAGCATCCCTGTCTTATTGTCTGATATATAAATACTTGATAATGGGCTTCGGCCCATTAAAATCAAACCTTATCTCGACTCTCTGAAGCTCTCCTCCTCCAAAGCCTACGTGGACCACTCCTCTCCTCCACATACAAAATCGAAACCAAAAAATCAAAATTCAGACAAATGATCTCTCGCTGTCACTCTCCATGTCTCTAACCTAACTTATTTTTCTCCGATCAATATCATGGCGTCTGTATCGCCTCCGTCGCCCTCTTGCTCAACCATACGCACGCCAGTTCGACGCTCCCCTCCTCGAGCTTTCGCCGTTTCCGAACTGAGGCGATTAAAACAAAGGAGAACGGTACTGCCACCTGTCGCCGTCGGTCTAAGCCGCGTGGCAGATGTTGTACGCAATGACGTTGAGTTCCTGAAGAATAAAATCGGCATCGGGATAAAATGGGCCAACGTGGCTTTCCGTGTCCCCGAAGTGACTAAATCCGCCGAGGAGGTGTTTTGGCTAAGGCATCTTGAGGATTCAGCTTCTCCGCCTTTGGAGCAACCTTCTTTGCCTCAGCATTCGTACTCAGGTTTTGGTTTTAAGCTAGAGGAATATTCGCTTCTTAATTAGATATATAAGAAATTAGGTCTGGCATTGGGGGTATTCGGTTTGGTTCGGTTCGGTTATGGGGTTTAGGATCCATTTAAGAACCGAGGAAATTTTGGTTTGGGTCGGTTTGGGTAGCTCTGCTTCGGTTTTTCGGGCAATTCAATGAAAAATATCGGGTAATTCGGATAAAAATGTTGCAATTTGGATATTTCGGGTAAAACTGTTGAATAATTCGGAGTATTTTGGATATTTTGGATAGAAATGTTTGGATACTCTCTGGTGATAGTTTTCTTCAAATACTTTTGGATATTTTAGTGGGTCTATAAATTAATTTTATAGATAATTTGGTTATTTTTATAGATATAGTTAGTATTTTTTTGGTATTAATTTTTTAATTTCATATATACGGACATCCATTCGGTTCAAATTTTTTGTAGGAACCAGTCGGTTACTTGTGAAATCAGGTCCGGTTTGGTTTTCTTGTTCAGTTTGGTTCAATTCCTTCTTTCGGATCTCGGATAAAATGCCTAGACCTATAAGAAATGATGACTGTGATTGAAAAGTTGAGGGGCCTTAGGGTCAGAGTATCAG
The DNA here is from genome assembly GCF_000801105.2 of Raphanus sativus. Classification (NCBI taxonomy): domain Eukaryota; kingdom Viridiplantae; phylum Streptophyta; class Magnoliopsida; order Brassicales; family Brassicaceae; genus Raphanus; species Raphanus sativus. The sequence goes on along the minus strand of NC_079513.1, from coordinate 15,700,705 downwards.
GGAAATCTGATTACTTGATCAACGAGAATACTTGTCTTATAAATAACTAGATAAATACATTGTTCTCTGTTAGTGGCAAGTATTTGCTGATTCACAGTTCAAACCCTTTGGCAGCAGGGCTCACTGGGGTGGATTTGTTAATGGCTGATGTCAAAGCCTTGGAGGCGTATGCTGGTTACATTTACTGCCTTTCTAAGATGTGGTCGAGACCACTTCCTGAAGTATATGATCCCCAAGCTGTTGCAGATTACTTTAATTGCAGGCCGCATGTCGTTGCCTTTAGGCTTCTGGAGGTATCTGCCAAGAGTTTTGGTTTAATTCTCGAAACTAATCACTGAATCCTTTTAAAAGTTTGATAATTATACTTGAGATAATGATATCTGATGAGGTTTTCGTTATTGTATCTTCCATTGAAACAAAAATGACTTCAAGTTGCATAGATTCTCCACTGGATACTAGTTTCAAGAATGTCTTTAATAGTTTCTATTGGCGGGAATAGTATAACAGCTCACTTTAGTATTCTTGCTTTGTTTGAGAGACAGAAGTGTGGATAATGGTTTTAATCTAATGCTAATGTATTAGGTGTTTTCTGCGTTCATGATTGCTGCCATCAGATTACGGACATCCGAATCAGACAAAGGCAAGAATTTGGAAGCTTCAGGGCAGAAATTTGGGATGGTGTTGAAAGAAACCATGCTACATTTGGGCCCCACTTTCATCAAAGGTTTGGTGATTCACATATTATTTTGAAGTATCAAACTATCTATACAGTTCGACACTTTGCTCTGTTATGAATGATGCTTCCTTCTTTTCTGCCCGTCCAGTTGGTCAATCCCTTTCCACGAGGCCAGATCTCATTGGGACTGAAACCGCCAAGGTCAGATAGAAGCTATGTTTATGTTTGTGCTGGTCCAGTTGTTCTTTAGCGACGTATCCATCTGACTATGTTTGTTTTCATATGTTATTAACTGGATTGTGATTTGGAACTGCAGGAACTATCTGAACTGCATGATAGAATCCCTCCGTTTCCATGGCCGGAGGCTTCAAAAGTCATTCAAGAGGAATTAGGGGCTCCTGTTGAATCATTCTTTAGTCAGTTCTCTCAAGAAACTGTAGCAGCAGCATCTTTTGGTCAGGTATTCACTTTAGTTTCTGTCTGGAGTAAGCATCATGTTGGAGGCAAGCCTAATACTTGATATGCTATTTTTAGGTCTACCGAGGAAGAACTCTGGATGGTTTAGATGTTGCAGTGAAAGTTCAACGTCCTGATCTGAAACATGCAGTGCTACGCGACATTTACATTCTGCGACTTGGGGTTTGTGTGAAAATCTCCCAAAGTATTCTCATATCGTTCTGCTTGAATAATGCTTAGTTATATGATGTAACCTTTTATTGTTGTTGTAGTTGGGTGTATTGAGAAAAATAGCAAAGAGAGAAAATGACATTCGTGTATATGCCGATGAGCTTGGGAAGGGGTTGGCTGGAGAATTGGACTTCACTTTAGAGGCTGCCAATGCCTCTGAATTTCGGGTACTGGACAACGTTAAGAACCAAAGTTAATACTTTCTGCTTCTTTTGATAGAGAAGTGTAGCTTTCTGTGTACCTCTAAGTTGCTAGTATCTATCCTCTTTCCTTAACAGCAAGCCGCTTGTTTCCTTTGACTGACCAAAGTACTTTGTTTCTTGAAGGAAGCACACTCACGGTTTTCCTATATACGGGTTCCAAAAGTGTATCAACATCTAACTCGCAAAAGAGTTTTGACCATGGAGTGGATGGTTGGTGAAAGCCCAACCGATTTACAAGCAATAACTACTGGTTACGCTGAAGATGACACTCAGAGTCATGAGAGACAAAAACTGGAAGCGAGAAGACGTCTTCTTGATCTGGTAAGCTAACATAACAACCTCCTGATATTATATTTTTTATGTTAACTAGTAAAGGCATGTGACTGTTTATAGATTTTAGTTTGACACTACTACAATGTAGTCAGTGAAAAAAGTGGAATCAATCTTGCAGCTGCCTTGAGTTGGTTGATTCAAATTGCATTTTCAAACTAATTTGTTCTTATTTTTGTTAATTGGTAGTATTGTTTTATTGGAATACACTATACTTAATGGCTTTGATATTTCTCTTAAATTTTTCATTGTATAGGTGAACAAAGGAGTAGAGGCAACTCTAGTGCAACTCCTTGACACAGGTATCTTGCATGCGGATCCACATCCTGGAAATTTGCGTTACACGACATCAAGACAAATAGGGTATCTCCTTGACCATTCATCAGCATAACTCAGAAAAAATGACTGTGACAGGGTGATTGTTATTTCATAACAACGTGTTTCTATGCAAAGGTTTCTGGACTTTGGTTTAGTTTGTCGGATGGAAAGGAAGCACCAGCTTGCCATGCTCGCATCAATAGTTCACATCGTGAATGGTGATTGGTCCTCTCTTGTTGAAGCGTTGACTGATATGGATGTCATCAGGCCAGGCGTCAACACGCGTCGTTTTACGCTGGTATATATCTACTATACTCAAATATTTTTCTATAAGATGAATATTCTCACATCTGAATATGTTTCATAAAAATGATAATACAGGATCTGGAATTGGCGTTGGCAGAGGTTGAACTCAAAAATGGGATTCCTGATATCGAATTCACCAAGGCGAGACATGTTTTTCAAAAATAATATATATTTGCTTGTATCTCGTACAAGACAATGCAACCAATCTTCTGATAAGTACTACTGGATTCGCTAACTTTTTTTTTTTTCCATTTTTCAGGTGCTTAGTAAAATAGTCCAAGTGGCCCTGAAGTATCAGCTACGCATGCCACCATACTTCACACTTGTCCTGCGTTCTCTTGCTTGCTTGGAAGGTACTTGTCATTCAATCCCTGGTTTCTCTTTTGTTTGATGGTTTTGATTATCATGGCGAGAAGAAACGAAATATCATTCAAGCATGTTTTGATTATGTCAAGAGACAATCCACCTTTTCAGCTCGTATATCTGCATGGATCAAATTTGTGTATGGTAAAAATAATATATTCTCTCAACCTGGTGTCCCTTTGTTACATGACTGAGATAGATACCAATAAATGTTAATTCATGAAGTGGAGATAAATGTTATTCATTTTTTTCATCTCTTTCTAGCTATGCTTGGTTTCCTTAACATGGCTGAGTTGCGTCATGTTTTAGTTGTATTCATGTATTTCCAGGTCTGGCTGCAGCTGGAGATCCAAATTTTAAGACTTTTGAAGCTGCATACCCTTTTGTGGTTCAAAAACTCCTCACTGAAAATTCAGCTGCAACAAGGAAAATTCTTCATTCGGTAATACTATAAGTTTCTAGTGCTACTTAAGTGACTTCTTAGATTCACAGCAAAATAAGACAAAACATTGTTTATAAAACTTAATAGCAGTGGAAAATCTGACTATATATCATTAGTAGTAAAAATTTGCGAGTTCAGTTACATATCCTTTCTGGAATTTACACTTGTTGATTTTCACTATGCATTCTCTTTTAGGTAGACTGAATCAATTTTCTCAACTTTCCTGTTGGTGTCTGTAGGCAGTTCTGAACCGAAAAAAGGAGTTCAGATGGGAAAGGGTTGCTCTTTTCCTGAGTAAAAGCTCTGCGAGGTATAATGAATCAGACGTTTGACCCTAATCATTTGGTTTAAGTCTATTTATCTTACTTATGGCTCTACTGCAGAATGATTAGATTTTGAATGATGTTTTAAATGCAAATCCTTTCTTATTTATATCTGTTTATTGTTTGTTAGTATTTTAGGTCTCTCTGTAATAACTTATTTGATACCTACTCTAGGAAAGGTTCATCATCAAGGGATGAAACTTCTGTCCATAGCAGTTCCAATCAAACGGAAAAAGATGTTGACACTGTAAGTTTGGTCATGAAGCTTTTGGCATCCAAAGACGGCGTGGTTCTTAGAAGACTCTTAATGGCTGCGGTTAGTTTCTTCATTTGTGGTTTAATTCAATATGACAATCTCTTAAAGATCGTAACGTTAGGAACTTATCATGGTTCTCTGCTTTGATAAACAGAACGGGGCTTCACTGATCAGGGCATTTATTTCAAGTGAGGCACATGCCATCCGCAAGAAACTTTGCACAACGGTTGCAGACACACTGTACCAATGGATGGTCGGGATCTCCGGAGTTAACTCCCTTAAATTCATCTCTCTTTCAGACCAACCACCATCTTCAGGAACCAACAGTACAGTAAAAGATTTCCAGAGTTTGATGGGTGACAAACGTGTCAGAGTGATACTGAGAAAGATACTTGGATCCGCAAAGAGTGACCGAGTGTTGACGCTCAAATTCTGCTTGACGTCCTTTGTTATGTTTCTCACCGCCTCTGCTCTTGCTTGCCATCGGTTTGTAATCTCTGTCTCTGAAGGTTATGTCAATTACTTAACTCTGTCTGCTCCTGTCGCACTTCGTACCTGAACAGAACCAGAAGCATCTAATGTATATTGTTGTCAAGCCCACAGGCAAAAGATTCCATAGAAAGTCTCCAAGATTTGAGTGTATAGATTCGGCTCCATGTCTAATACTATCAAACAATTGTTGTCAGAGTTGTAATGATATGACTATATGTTACTATTACAAGATTAATATTCGAGACATCAAGAACCTTATGCTCTGCTTTAAGAAGGATAACAAAAGCAAAGTCTCAAAATGCTTTAAGAAATTTAAGTTGATGAGAACATTGTCCGTCTTTTTAAAATTTAACATTAAACGTTTTTGATTTTTATTTCTGACAGCAAATATATAGAAGAAGAAATGAACGAGAAGTGTTCGTTCCAGAGTTTACATGATTTACAAAGAATGAACAAACAGGTAAAGTATAGAACCCATATCACTTCTTGAAAGTGAACTCTGACAATTCAACCTTGACATGCTCAGTAATCTCGATCTCTTCTCTAACAGGACTAGCTACTTCAGCACGGAGATGCTGACTGTTGCTGTTATCACATTCTGCAATCTCAAAGTGGGGAGAGACATTTTGAGATTCAAGATCAAGGAAAGGCTGATGGCCATGGCCTTGGCCGCCAAAATCAGAGAATCTAGGAGAAGTAGAGGCAGTGAAGCTGGTTTGATGATCAAAGCTGCGGTTATGTTTGTGAAGGAGATGATGCCTAGGTGACGTGCCATGTGTTGGTGTGGTGGGGCGGCTAGAGAGAGGTGTGTTGGACCCTGAGTTTCCATGCTTGGTCTGTTTCTTGGCTGTGTTGTGCCATTTTTTCAATGCACTGACTACCCTGTCGTTGAATATGGTCGGTCTCATTGAAGTTCCCATCTACAGTTACAATTTGGTGTTAGAGAATCATACATAGACAACTTGGGACCTAATAATGAACTATATATATGACATGCATCAGTCTAATGCATTGCCTTTGATCTTGAGTTCGAAATATCTAAACACTACATGATATATCATGCATGATTTTTTTTTTTTGTGTGTTTAACAGTGGAACTCCGGCATTAAGCTCACAACTTTTCAGGCATGGAGTCAATCTTTAGTTTTTTGAATTAAAAAATAAATTTTCTCAGTTGTAGTTTGGACCCGGGAGACCGGGACACAATATAACTAACCGTTTAGTTCACTCATTACTAAATAATGAGTTTTGATTGTATCAAATGAAGATGTATATTCTGTATCAGTTCGTGAAGTACTACAGGAGGTAGTACATGTATGTGTCATGAAGATGGGCTGAGTTGGAGTTCGTGTTTTGTGATATCGGTGGGCTTGATAAGCTTGGAGAAGAAATAATATATTTACTGGAATATTTACATTAAGTGTAAACGGTATTACTTGAAGAGAAAAAGGCAAGAGAGTTATTTCCTAAAGAGAAAATGGAAAGTTGCTTAAGTTGCTTTTGGAAGAACTTGTGGAGCAAGTTCTGGTTATCTACATAAGGAGGACGTGCCTCCATAGAGAAAGGTGTCTCTGCTAAAAAGAAGAAAAGTTGAGAGATCGTTCTGGTATTGCTTGTGTGATCAAGTCTTTGGTGTCACTGCTCTGCGTTAGGTGTTGACGTAGTTGGTGAAGTACTTCCGAGAAGTGGAAGATTGAAGTCTGGACTCAGGGGGAGTTTAGCTCGGGGTTTGGAGGATCCTGATAAACAAAAGTCTAGACTCTAGGGTGAGTTTTAGCTTAGGATTGGGCTAATCCTAAAGGATTCTTGTAATAGAAAAGATTGGTGTAAGACTTTCTTGTTCTAGTGAATTCGAAAAGATAAACTTGTGTCTTTTACTTTCTGCACTTTAATTCTCTGCTCTCGCTACATTAACAAGTGGTATCAGAGCGGGTCACCTAAGTTACTGGTGTGATCTGGGAGAGTGAGGATAGAAACTGGTTCAGAAAGAAGGACATAGTTGCAAGTAGATCTTGAAGATCAATGGAGAGAGCTAAGTTGCCTTTCAAGAAGCGTTTTTCAAGGAATGGGCAAAACATATCTTCTATGGAGTTCATGGTTGATGATTACATGAAGGAAAAAAGAACAAGAGGAAGATTTGGTAATTTCCCAAAGGTTCTACAGTGCCTTGAATGCAAAGGTTTTGGGCATGTACAAGCTGAATGTACAAATCTGCAGAAGCGTAAGAAGAAGATAGTCACCAAGAGTGATTCTGATGATGGTAAGGAGTTGAAGAACTTGGTGGCGTTCACAACTTTTGTTCCTGGTTCTAAGACAAAATCTGCAACGGGATCTGCGTCAGCGTCTGCGTCAGGGTCTTCATGTGAAGGTGATGATGATGCTGTAAGTGATGATGATGATGGAGAGTTTGATCTTGCTGGGAATTATGAAAGGCTGTATGAGAATTGGCTCAAGCAGGTTGAGACGAATTCAGAGCTGGCTAAGGAGAAGGTCAAGCTAGAAGCTCAAGTTGCTGAAACACTTAAGTATGCCTCAGAGAAAGAAGAAGAAGCACGACAGGCTGGTGCTCAACTTGCAGAGACTCAAAAGGGTTTGAAGATGCTGAATGGTGGGACGAAGCAGCTAGATCATCTGCTCAGTATTGGAAAGAGTGATCGATGTGGCCTTGGATACCAAGGAGAATGTTCTACAGCTGAAGGTGTTTTTATATCAGCAGGGAAAACTGGGGATTTAGCTACGTCTGCTAAAGAGCCAGAGGTTAAGGTGTCTGCAGAGAAGACATCCAATGGAAAGACTGCAGTAAAGACTGCAACTGATGTGAAAAACGCGACTGCTACGCGTACTGCTACGGCAACTGCTACGGTGACTGTTCCAGAGAGAGTTTCTGGATTGAAGAGTACATCTCCACGAAAGTGGCAGCCTGTTTGTCATCACTGTGGTGTGGTTGGGCACATTAGGCCAAGGTGTTTCAAGTTGCTGAGGGAGAAGAATCAGATGGTGCAAGCTTATGGTGTTTATGGTATGAGGAGTCATGGTCCTATATGTTATTCTTGTGGAGTTCAAGGGCATATTCGACGTGAGTGTTTCAAGCCAGTTCAAGGAGCTAATCATGGAGGATTTGGGCTCAGGAATACGTGGTCTAGGAGATTTGATCACTATTTAGATGGTGGAATGAGATTTCCTCCTTACTTTGGAGGATATAGATCTTCATATTAGTTTTTGACAATGATGTGACTCATAGGGGGAGATTGAAGACGTGGTCTTTTGTCTAGAGGTGATGAGTTCACATGCATAGTCAAAAAGGGGGAGATTGAAGATGTATATTCTGTATCAGTTCGTGAAGTACTACAGGAGGTAGTACATGTGTGTGTCATGAAGATGGGCTGAGTTGGAGTTCGTATTTTGTGATATCGGTGGGCTTGATAAGCTTGGAGAAGAAATAATATATTTACTGGAATATTTACATTAAGTGTAAACGGTATTACTTGAAGAGGAAAAGGCAAGAGAGTTATTTCCTAAAGAGAAAATAGAAAGTTGCTTAAGTTGCTTTTGGAAGAACTTGTGGAGCAAGTTCTGGTTATCTACATAAGGAGGACGTGCCTCCATAGAGAAAGGTGTCTCTGCTAAAAAGAAGAAAAGTTGAGAGATCATTCTGGTGTTGCTTGTGTGATCAAGTCTTTGGTGTCACTGCTCTGCGTTAGGTGTTGACGTAGTTGGTGAAGTACTTCCGAGAAGTGGAAGATTGAAGTCTGAACTCAGGGGGAGTTTAGCTCGGGGTTTGGAGGATCCTGATAAACAAAAGTCTAGACTATAGGGTGAGTTTTAGCTTAGGATTGTGCTAATCCTAAAGAATTCTTGTAATAGAAAAAATTGGTGTAAGACTTTCTTGTTCTAGTGAATTCGAAAAGATAAACTTATGTCTTTTACTTTCTGCACTTTAATTCTCTGCTCTCACTACATTAACATCAAACACAACGTTTAGTAATTTGAATTGTATACCTGAGTCACAAGAGCATAGAGAGGTAGAGTGATGTAGCTGCATATAACTTGTATCAATACCCTGTCGTATAGAACAAGAAGTTTAGTGTAAAGATACAAAAAATACTATATAAGTGTTTTAGGTATTATTTGAGGAGTTAACAAACCCCATGATGATCCTGATCGCAATATCTTCAGTTTTGTCGTGGAAGCAGTTTTTAAGAGTGAACTCGTACTGCAAAATTAATACAAAAACTAATCATCAACTATTTTATTGAAAACACCCTTTTTGATTTTTTTTTTTCAGAAGAGATGGATTGTTACTAACAGTGCTCCAAACGAAGAAAGCCAGTTGAAATGCATTCTGTAAGAAAAGATACATAGAATTATTTTCCTTAGAAAAAAAAAACAACTCAAAATACATAAGATACATATCATAATTTAACTCAAAAACATATGATAAATTATATTAGTTATACCGTGAAAAGAACCAAGTGAATGAGGAAGAGAATGAAACGAGGACGACCAAACCAAAAGAGATCATCACCAGGTTCAACCACAGGAGCTCCTTTAACCACATCTCCTTTATCTTGAATCCTCAATCCTAACTTCGATATTATCACTTGAAGTTTTGCTCCTACTATTAATATCACCTTCATGTCATTGAACATACCAAAACCATACAATATCATTAATACTATATGTTCACAGTCACAGCTGCATAACCAAATCAAATGAAAAGCATGAAGTAAAGTGTTTATAATAACTTACAAACAAAGGGAGGAAAGGCAGCCAAAAGTAGGATTCCCATCCTATTATGATTTTAAAAGAAATATAAGTTTATATCAATTTGATATATACTTTGCTTAATTACTTAAAATGGATTGATAAAGAATTAGGACCAACCATGTGTATTAGTCAATATGAATAAGACAGCAATGCACCAGATCACTGGGCTGCATTTCCATTCACACACAATAACTTATTTAATCAGAAATTTATAAAATTTGTAGAAAATTAGTTAATAATTGGAAGAAAATATCAATGACTTTGATTTAAATAAAGACAGTGACTAACCTTTTTTTTTTGAAAAAAAAAAGTGACTAACCTTATACCGACAACAGCCTTGAAATCTTCTTCCAAAGATCTTTGAATGTACTTTTGAAAATCGAAACGAGCTTCACTTCCTGCTGGCATATGCGCCTGCACCCATTCAATATTATAAAAAAAATGAACTTAAAATTCAATTCTAGAATTGAATAATGTATAGTAATGTTTTTTTGGGATCAAGAGTAGTAAAATGTTGACTATTTTTCGAATAAAGTAACTATTATTCACCATTATAAAGCCATGTCGTAGTGTAAGATAATCCACTTTTGTCACTGATCCAAAGAACTGTCTGAAGAAACATGTCTGCATGCTCACCATTTATCCATTTTTTTTTTTGTAATTTAAAACCAAATTATAGGAAAAAATAAAAGTAAACAATTTAGAAGAATATATAAATGAGAACTTACAGTCCACAGGGTAAAGGAATACTTGCTCCATATATTCAAATGTCTACGTCCAAAAGATGTATCTCTTGCAAATCTGAACCTCTCTGGATCTACAATATTTAATTGAATTAAATAAGAGGAGTACATAACTCATGTAGATAACAAAAAGTTACGGTACATTCGGGATTAAATCTATTTATTAAAATATCTATTGATATATGTGTGGTCTAATTATTTTAATAGAATAGATTAACTTTTTTATTAATTATTTATAAAAAATATTATACAAAGAAAAACATAAATATGATTAAAACACAAAAATATAAAAACTAAACTTCTAAAAACTATAAAACAAAAAATATACCCTCTATTTTAAAGGCAGATCATAATCTGGTCAATATTATTAAAACAAAAATATGACCTATTAATATAGGTGTAGACATAGTCTAACTATTTTAATATAATTATTAAATTTTTTTATTAATTATTTAAGAAAAATATTATATAAATAAAAACACAAATATAATTAAAAACACGAATATAATTTTTTTTTTTAAATATAAAACAAAAAATATAGTCATCCTTTTAAGAGCGGATCAGATCTAGTCAATATTATTAAAACAGAAACATGACATATTGATATAGGTGTGCTCCAACTATTTTAATACAATTATAAAATATTTTATTAATTATTTAAAGGAAATATAATACAAAAAACAAAAATATGATTAAAACATAAATATAAAAATTAAATTTCTAAAAAATATAAAACAAAAAATAAACCCGTCTGGACGGATCATAATCTAGTATTCTATTAATTCAGTAGCATGACCAGTTGATAAAAGGTAGTGTCCAACTTAAAAAATATAACTGCATTTAAAATATAACAGCGTAATATAATATTTACTGCATCTAAGAAAAACATAACCACTTTCATGTTGAAAAAATGTATCACCTTCCATAACTAATTAAACTCTTATTTTGCGGATTATGTATATGTCAACAAATAACAAATATCAAAGTTAAACTTTTCAAAGAAAAAAATTAAAATCCCATTTAGAGTCGAGATAGATAAATAGACAGAGCCTGGGCATAGGTGATGTAATAGTTTGAATAAAGGAATGATAAGCATTACTCATTTGAAACTTTCAAGAAAATATATCAGAATCTAGTTGTTTATTATAAGTCAAACTGTTCTCGTTGGATGTTCTACTCATGATTGTAAAATTCAATAAAAAGTATACGAGTGTGAGAGATATGGATGAATAAACAAATCCAGGTGATAGGTGATCATGCATGATGTTAACGTGCCAAAGTCAAACACCGACTTATCCGGAAATACTCATTTCATTTTTTTCTTTTCATGATATACTACTACAACTCTAAAGAAAACACTAGAGATGAGAGAATGGCCAATATGTTTGTGCATACCATTGGCATATTGGTACTCAATTGTTTTGGTCTCTCTTTCCCATGATTTCCATTTCTTCATCTGTATATTACATTACAAAGTTAAACACATACATAATTAGATATATATGCACTTGTGAAAAATGTCTAGAAAAAAATTACCTTGGTTTTTCCCAAAGCATAGGTTATAACGCAGTAAAGAATATGAAATACAGCGAGCACGAAGATGAATATATGCAATTGGTGAATACCATATGCAGATACTAATGCTACTTTCCCCTGGAAAAATAATATCTCACAAGGAAAATAAATCAGGAAAATTAATTAAGAAGTTAAAAGTAATCAATAACTAAAACAAAAGTATACCTTTTCTGCGCACTTGTCATAACCCTTGGTGGCTAAACTTCGACGAGGACTATAAAAGTCGTTGAAGTCATAGTCTTCAAGAACCTCACGACCATCGTCGATATAATCTTTACCATACTTAGCTACCTCTTGTTGGCTACTACAAGGATGCCAAGTCGCAGCTACTCTTTCTGGAATGCAAATTTGGGAGACTGGTGATTGCAATACGACAAGTAGAAGAGATATGAATCCCAGTAGCATCAATTCTATTTTCACCACAAAACCAAAAAGAAAAACACAAAAGTTAGTTGGAAATTCAAATAGAAAAAAGTTTGATCAAGTTGTGATTTACAAGCCACATAATCCAAACTTTTGATAATAACTTTTTTTATAGAAGAGTAAGACTTGCCTGCTTTAACCTTTTCAAGAGCTTCATATAATGCCTTCTTGTTCTTCCTTTTAAACCACTTCAAAGATTGAAACAAAAAAAAATAAAGACTATGGGATATACCGACTAGATTTCCATCTTTTAGTAAAGAAAAATAGAGAAATGATGTAATAAATCGTATATCTTTTTTATCATAAAGGAAGATTTGGATGATATAAAGCTGGAAACAGAGATCAAATTTACGTACGTGACCAATATAGTGCAAGAAATATTCGATCATGATAGAGATGAAAAGAATAACGAAGCAAACAGCAGCAAGAGCCCATGTTGGTGTCTCTTCTAGTGATCTATCTTTTATTGCCATTACTTTCACTTCTCAAAACTCTTTAACTCTCTGATCAGCTTTTAAGGTTTCACAAGTTTTATAATAAGGGGAAAAGGAGAAGAAAGTAATATAGCTTTTGTCTCTGTTATGTCCCATATATGTACACATGTTAAAATAAAATGATAACATTTTTATTATTAGAACAAGATACAAGGTGCACAAAAAAAAAAGAACAAGAAACATATAGACATGCGCTGTGAATAATTTGCAAAGAGAATATAAGAAAGTCAAACAAGTGACAGCTGCAATCCTTATATTTTACTAAACTCGTTGCATGGTTTTGATTAATATATTTTTCTATAATAAACTACAAAAATGTTGGTTTTCAAAAGGAAAAATTGGCGTATATACCATCACGCGCCATCGATATTAAGAAAGTAACATTCAGTTGTGAAACTAATTTCCATTCCAGAATTGCCCCTATTCCTACATACCTAACCTGACACTAGTTATGCCACAAAGTCTGTAATCCAACTTCCATCTACTGTTTGCTTTAGACAAATAGTCATCTTCTTATTTTTACCTGTTTTTCTCTTTCGTTCTCTCTCATGTCCTATTTCATATTTTTCTTTTTTTTCTTCTTTTTCTCCTCACATATGAAACGATTCTTATTATTTCACTCTCATCTCACCTTTGATTTCACCATCTGTTTTATATAAAGATTCAATTTCTTTTGAGACTGGTTGATTAAAAACATTTACAGAGTTGATTTCTTTTGGTGAATTTTTTTTGTATTTAAAATCGAGACTAGCCACTGCGTTCGGGCTTCTTCTTCACCTGCGGACAACACCTGTCTCTGTTGTTCGTCCGCGTCGATGGCTCGAGCTCAGCCAACATCGTTGTTCACTCCGTTGTGTTCTCAGCCTTCGTTGTCGTCCAAATTAGCCTCACCGCAGAGTTGATCGCAAAAGCTTAGATGGTCTGTTTTGCTTTATTACATGTATGGTCCTTAAATTTTGCCTCTTTTCTCCATTTGATCCCAACACTTTTGGATTTGCAGATATAACCTCATTGATTATTGTTAAAACTAAAATTTTGCTTTAACTTTTCTCGTTTAACAATATGTATTATTGTTAACTACAAAATTTGCTTCTAACATTATGTTTATCGGTTAACATTGATCAGATGTACTTATTACAATTATTGCTTACATACTAATGTTATTGTTTAATAATAAATTATACGTTAAATTTAACATCTACAAAATCATGTAACATCTACATGTTTTGTTAACAAGTTAAAATTTTAATGTTAACAAATTGTGTACCATGTTAACGAGACTATAGTTGATGTTATTTTACAGTTTACAAATTTTGTATCATGTTACAAAATTTGTTAACTCGCTAACATATTTTGTAACATGTAAACAAATTTTGTATCTTGTTACAAAATTTGCTAACCCTCTAATATATTTTGTAACATGTTTAGTGGTCAAATTATTGATTAGTTATAATGTATTTCATCATAAATCCGGAAAAAGTATTTATCAGATTTTTTATTTTTTCATAAGTATATAGTATAGTTTTATGCTGAGAAAATGATTTACACATAAATTTATAGGTGAAAAAAAAATTAAAAAGAAAAATAGTGTAAAAATAAAGAAATGAAGTGTGAAAAAAAGTTAAGAGAATTGTCAGAATCTTTGGACATTGAGTCCACGAGTGTTGACACAAAAAACCATAAAATTGTGTGGTTGAGATGCATTATAGGACTTAGGGTCTATAACCAATGAGAGAGAGCTAAGAGAATTGTCAGATAATTTTTCTGATTTGCACTGTATTGCAGACGTAGGATAGCATTTCAGCTTGAGGTTATTTTCGTCATAAACGAAGATGGATTGTGTGAGTTGGATCACAAACGTCAATCCATGCGTACAACGCCAATTTGAACCTCTAATATAGGTACTTGACAAATTGTCCATTTTCAAAACTGCAGCATGATACTTTAAAATCTTGATTTGTTTAAAATTCATAATTTCTGATTAAGACATGTTATATCATATAATTTAATAATTCACATATTATTTGAATTTTATTTCATTCGGACGATGAATCAACAGTTTATTGGTGGAGTGATTGTGATGGTCCAGACAAAGAAAAAGTATGTTGTCTGTTCGGTTGTTGTGTATTTAATCAAATATGAAATTTAACTTAATAGTATTTCTTTTGGTGTAAGTTTAACTTAATATTTGTTTATCTTTAGTTTAATGTTGTAATATAGCTAATTTTGTGTTCGGTATAATAGTAATATTATTATATTAATAATTTCCTATCTTTAAATTTACAATGACAGCCATTTATAAAATTCATAGTAATTGGTATTCACACAACTAAATTATTATTAATATTCGCAACGGACCGTTCACCTAATTATTCGTTTTTTTAAAATAAAATCAGGAGAATGAAGACTTTTGACTAATTGAAAGGGAAGAAGTTGTTGAGGTTATAATAAAATAAGTGGACGTGAGATGAAGAGGCTTTGGGAGGCTAGAAGTAGGGGCGCACGCCGTGTGAACTACCACTTCTAAATCTTTACCTTAAAACGAATTGTTCAATTATGAAAATCAAATAAAAATTGTAGTTGTGAAAAATACCGAAAGTTTGATGATGAGGCCACACTCGTCATCATTGTATATCTATTTCCCTTTGCGAAGATCACATAAATGATCTTTGGGCAGTTACTATACGAATAGGACTTGTCAAATATCAAATATACGATATCTAATTTTTCGATTTATTTTGGGCAATTATCTAAAATAGTACTTTTGAAGTTTTTATCTCAAAAATAACACCAGAAGAAGAAAGTCACATAAATGACATTCATTAATGAGTAAAATGTCTCTAATACCTTTATTTTAAGATTAATTAAACAAACAGAAAAAAAAAATCATAAACATTTCTCTCTCACTCTCACGCGACGACTATTCTTTTCAGTGCTGTTCGTTTGGTCGACGCAGGTCCGACGTCAGCGTCTGCGACAATGCTTTTCGTATGACGCTTGTTCGTTTCATCGACGCAGGGATCGGCGTCCAGCGTCTAGCGTCAGACGCCGAAAAAACCAGCGTCAGCGTCAAAAAATCTGCATTTTTTACCTTATTTACGATTTTACCCTTAACCTAATTCATTATTTACAAAAAAAAACCTAAAGTTTGACGCAGCCGCTACTCTTCTCCTCCATTTGACGCTTCTCACAGACCTCTAGATCTCCATCTCTCTCTCTCCATCTCGTGCTCTCTCCCCATCTCGAGCTCTCTCTCCATATCGTGCTCTCTCCATCTCTCAATCTCGTGCTTTCTCCATCTCTCCATCTCTCTCCATCTCGTGTTCTCTCTCTCTCTCCATCTCGTGCTTTCTCCATCTCGAGCTCACTCTTCATCACTCCATCTGGAAACCAACGGGACTCACCTCTTCTTTCTGTTCAGACCCCTCAGGCTCTCAAGCTCTCGACGACCCTCTTAGCACTCTCTCAACGGGACAAACATCTCGTGAACTCTCTCTCCCGTCAAACATCTCGTGAACTCTCTCGAGGTCTGTTGTTTTGTTCTGTTTGTAAAGTTGTTGTTGTTGTTTTGTAGTATTTCTGTTTGATGAGTTGAATGGACTCTTACGTGAACTGTTAATGTTGTGCAGAGCAAGAAACTCATTGACCTCAACGAGCTTCTTAGAGAGTTTGACTTTGCTTTATCCCTCTACAGCAGATGTAAGAACTGATGCTCTTTAATTGACTTCTTCATCATCTTGTGTTGCTTGTAGCTTCCTGTTTCTTGTAGCTTGTTGTTTTAATCTCTTGTGGTTATTCTTTATGTTGTCTTTGCAGGTTCTCTCGTATTTAAGCTCACTCTCTCCAAGCTCAGATACTTGAAGCCGATAGCATTCTCTTCTCTTCCCCTGAGTACAACTATTCTGTCTCAGGTAAACCCTTTTCATTGTTTGCCATAAAGATTATTTCTTTATATAAAAAAGGCTTTTGGTTTGAGGTATCTTCTCTTTAGTGTGACAGAGATTTGAATAGGGTTTAATATAGAATCCATGGTTTTGGTTTGTTTCAAGACAGTATGCTTATACCCGTTGTATTAAAAAAATCTCTCTAAACATGAGCCCTGCTTCATTATATGGTTAACTGAAATAATTTAGATGGTGCAGAGATACAATTTAACTCAATAATGAAGAAGTTTAATGGTCGTAAGATCTTTGCTTGTCACTGTCTTGTCTAAAAAAAAATCCACAGTTTAATTCTCTTGTGTTGTCTTTGCGTTTGGTTCTTCTCTGTTGCTATATGTCTGATTTTGATACTGATTTTGACTCTTCTCTTTCCTCTTGTTATTATCTTCCACAGGTCTTCAGAGCTCTCTCTCTCTTTTCTTTGCCGCAGCTCGAGCTCTCCCTCTCTCTCTTCTGTGTTTTGGTAAGATTATTTCATCCTGTGTTGTGGTTTATGGTTGTGTGTTCACTGAAACCGGATTCTTTACTTAGTTCTGAGTTTCTTTGTTTGGTAATGGTTGTGTCAGCTTTGAATGTTAGACTCTGCGTTTGATATAAGTCTTGGAAACTGGATGTTCTTTACTGCTTGCTTATTGAGATGGTTGTGTTGTGTGCTTGCTTTGTCTCAGGCTCTCTCAGCTCTCAGGCTTCTCCATAACATCTTTGTCTGTGTATCAAGCTTCGTCTGTCTCTCACTCTCTCTTAAGGTTCCTCTACTTACAAACCCATTTTTTGTGTTCTGTGATTTATAATAATTGTTGTATATGGATCTGAGATGTGTCGAATGTGTTGCTATTTTATTCTTTTACTTTGGAAGGGATTAACAGATTTTTTTCTTTTACTTTGAAATTATACATGACTGAAATCGAGCTTGTCTATTTTTTTATTTTTGCAGGCTCACACTTAAGCTCACACTCTCAAGCTCACTCTCTGCCGTTGTTCCTCTCACTTCTTAAGATGGCAAAAGATGTAAGGCTCTCTCACATTAGTCTTTCTTTATTCACGTGGAGTTGCTTTAGTTTAAGATGGAACTGTCTGGTTGTCTGGAACTGTCTTTAGGTTGTATGGAGATGTCTTTAGGTATGTGTTTGAGAATATACTTATCTCTTGCCTGTTCTTTTGTGTTTAAGTTTTATTGAGAATTGGTTGGTGTGTTTTAGACTTGGACTCCCGAGGAAACTAGGTATTTTTTTCAACTGTATGCGGAAGAGAGAAGAAAAGGAAATAAGAGTGCCACAGGCATGAATAAAGTAGGGAAAAAGAACATCATGGATGCATTTGAGCTGAGGTTTAAGAAGGGATTTTCTGATTGGAAGAGGGACTTTAAGAACAAGTACGACACCAGTAGGAAGAAATACATCAAGATTAAGGCGCTGACTCAAAACAGGACAGGGCTTGGTTATGACAGCATGGGAAGAATTCTCATGTCAGATGATTGGTGGAATGAACGTGAAAAGGTCAGTTTAACTAGAGTTTTGCTCTTTTTTCTTCAAGTTATGTACACTCTTTATCTTCTCTTTATCTTCTGTGGACCTTATTGCGATTTGAGTTGCAGTTTCGAACTTGCAGAAATTTTGTGGACCTTATTGCTTTTTTTTTGTATGTTTGTGACTGATCATTGCTTTTTTTTGTATGCTTGTCAGTGATCATTGCTTTTTTTTTGTTATACAGGAGTGTCCTGGGATTAGAAAATCTGCGTGCAAAGAAGTTGACAATATGGATATGTATGAAGCAGAATTTGGTGGTGTAGTAATAACTGGAGCTGAAGGATGGAGTGCTCAACATGGAGAAGCAAGTTTGAACTCTAGAGTGGGTGGAGATGATGGTGATGAGGAAGCTGATTCTCAGCCAGCAGCAGAGCCTCAAGCATTGGAGACAGAAACTCAGCCACCAGCTCAGACACAAACCCAACGCCAAACTCAGCCAGCAGCTCAGACTCATTCCGGCGGAAGTTCAAGAGCAAAAAGAAGGCGTAAGGAGAAAGACATGGTTGTAGAAGCTTGTGACAAAAGGACTGATGCTATTGTGGTGAAGAATAGGATAGCGGAGCAGATGTTGGAGCGTGAAGAGAGACAGAGAGTGGAGCGTGAAGAGAGACAGAGAGTGATCTCCATTGAGAATGTGCTAGAGATTTTGTCTGCACTTGCCGGAGTGGAAGAGTGGTCGCCATTGTATGAAGCAGCAATGGAACTGCTTATAGATAGTGAAGAGAACCGTAGGGCCTTTGTTACAATGAAAACAGATGAAGCTAAGATTAAATTTCTAGAGCTTAGGACTAAGAAAAAGCGTTTTGATTGACTAGTATGGAGCTTAGGACTAGTCTTCTTTTGTGATCTTGTTGGTCTGACTTTTATGAGTCTTTTGTTATCTTGTTGGTCTTGATCTCTATATGAGTCTTTTGTTATCTTGTTGGTCTGATCTCTGTATGAAACTTGTTACTTTTATGGCTTTATATATATATGGAACTTAATTTTAAGTTTAGTATGGTTGCTTGTTACTTTTATTACAGCTTGTTTTCACTAAAACTGTTACCGTTATATAACATGACTGTTTCTGATTATGATTATATTCAATGTTTTGCAGATGATTAAAAGATGGATATTGGAAGATGAGGATGGTGATTATGACGATGAGCTTGGCTTGTTTGATGTGGCCACTGAGAGAGTGAGTCATCGAACAGATAGAGGAGCAGGATGGCGTTATGTTCAACAGCTTATGTATGAATCTGATCAGCAGTGCTATGATATTCTTCGGATGCATCAGAGAACTTTTAAAGCTTTGTGTAAGTTGCTAACTGAGCAATATGGATTGAAAGAGTCTCACAACGTCTACCTTGAGGAATCTGTTGCAATGTTTCTTGAGGTTGTTGGTCAAGACAAGACTAAGCGGGTTATTGCTTCAAGGTATCAAAGATCATTGGATACGGTACAAAGGAAGCTTGATGATGTCTTGTGTGCTCTTCTCAAGTTTGCAGCAGATACACTAAGACCAC
Source organism: Raphanus sativus (assembly GCF_000801105.2). Lineage (NCBI taxonomy): Eukaryota > Viridiplantae > Streptophyta > Magnoliopsida > Brassicales > Brassicaceae > Raphanus > Raphanus sativus. The sequence continues at coordinate 15,681,335 of NC_079513.1, read as the reverse complement.
AAGAAGGCGAGTTTGAAAGAGTAAGTCCTGTTGTGAGGAATGATCGTCAGTATTGGCCTCATTTCAAAGATTGTGTCGGAGCACTTGATGGAACGCATGTCCCGGTTCGTCCTCCAAGTCAGAATGCAGAAGCCTATAATGGTAGAAAATGAGTTACAATGAATGTTCTTGCTATATGTAACTTCGATATGAAGTTCATATATGCATATGTCGGAGTACCTGGTAGAGCACATAATTCAAAGGTCTTGACTCATTGTGCGAGGAATGAGGCTTCTTTCCCACATCCTCCTCCTGGAAAGTACTACCTAGTTGATTCTGGATACTCGACCAGGACATGGTATCTTGGTCCGCATCGTAATATGCGATATCATATTCCTCAATTTCGTAGAGGAGGACCACCAGTTAGTGCACGAGAGCTGTTTAACAAAAGGCATTCACGTCTGCGATCATACATTGAGAGGACATTTGGAGTATGGAAAGCAAAATGGAGGATTTTGGACCGTAAGCATCCAAAATATGGTCTGGTCAAGTGGATTAAGTTGGTGACAGCGACGATGGCGTTACACAACTTCATACGTGATTCACATCGGGATGATCAAGATTTTTTAGAATGGGAAAATGTTGATGTTGGAGTTGAAGAAGCTCATAGTGATGGTGAAGAAGAAGAAGAAGAAGGTGATGATGATGATGATGATGATGATGGTGGTGGACATATTGAATATGAACCGAGAGGTGATACAGCAATGGAGGCTTTGCGTGATAACATCACAAACGGATTTGGTAGAGGTCGTTTACCATATTAAATCATGTTTAAGTTAATGATTTTTTTTAAGACTTGTTGTAATATTTGTTTTATCAACCAACTTAATTTCATGTTTCTTTTATCTATAAAACATATTTGCCTTATTTGTTTGAAGTGATAATTTCGAAAATTAAATGTATGATTTTATCATATTTACTTCAGTATAATTTTTTTAATATAATTGATTATGATTATAAAGTAGTTTGATGTATTATTTTTATTTTTATTTACCTTATGATTTATGACATCAAATATTTTTATATTTGACCAAAAATTTATTACCAATTAAACATAATATTCTTATGGATGTAAATATATTTAAACTACATTTTATTTATTTAAAATACAATTTTACAAATTTTTAAAAATAAAATATGAATAAATGAAAATAGTCGCAGCGTCAACCAAACGAACAACCCAAAACAGCGTCATGCGTCAGCGTCTTGCGGCTGCGTCAATTTCCTGCGTCTTCGAAACGAACAGTAATCGGCGTCAGCGTCGGCGTCGGCGTCGGCGTCGGCGTCGGCGTCAGCGTCGGCGACAACTAAACGAACATCAGATAAACGAGTTTGACGCAGCCGCTGACGCCGACGCCGACACCGACGCTGACGCTAAAACCGGCGGCAACCAAACGAACAGGGTTTTCGTCGATCTCTTACGCGACGGAGGCAACGGAGGCTATTCTTTTCCTTGATCTCTTATGCGACGGAGGCAATGGAGGCTATTCTTTTCCTTGATCTCTTATGCGACGGAGGCGACGGCTATTCTCTCTCTCTCTCGGGAAGTATTCTCTATAGCCACACATGAAAAAAAAATATTCTATTTGCCACACCAAAATTCTACTTGCCCCACTTTTTTTTCTCATATTTCTCTTCTCCTTCATACCCTTAATATTATATTAATATTTCATACCCACTATATTTTTTAAAATTAAAATCAAAATCAGACCCCACTTTCCTCTCTCTTCTCTCTCTTCCCCCTCCCATTTTGTCGATCATCTCTCTCCAATTTCCTCCATAAATTCTCCCATAAATCTCAAATTTAACAGGCGGTCCCCACACCAATCCACCTCTCTCCTTCTGACAGTTGTCGCCTCCTGTCTCCTTTCTCCCATCTTGTTTCCTCTTCCCCAACCAGAAACGATTTTTTCTCATATTCTTAGCTCCATTGACGATTTTGAAGGTTTTTTGAAGTAAATTGGTACGTTTTTTTTTCACGAAATTCTCATAATAATACACTACTTATGTTTTATGTATTATGTGAAACGAAAAATATCAACATTTTCTGTAAAAATCATGAGAGTTTTGAAAGAAAAATTAAAATAATGTTTGAAGAAGATTTTGTATTGTTCTCTATTTTTAACACGGTTTTGAAAGAAAAAAATATGAAAATTGTGTTAGACGATAATCTGGGTTGTGTAACACATTATTAGTTGATTAAAAGACTTAAACTGATGAAAAACTAAAGTTTTAGGTAAAAATGAAAGTTTTAGGTATATTGTTATGAAAAGGGATGTTTAAGGACAATTTTGTATATTTCTTCTTATTTTGCACTGTTTTAAAGCATAATAATGCATTACAATAGTGGTAGACGATATTGTGGGTTATATAACACCCTCTTGATCAATTATAAGTGTTAAATCGAGAAAAGCAAAAATTTATAAAAACTACTAGAACGACTGGTATTACTAAAGTGAAAGTGTATTACTTGTATTACTTGTATTACTGTATCGACTATGTATCAAAGATCTTGGACAACTTAGATTCTTTAAATGGTTAACTAATCATAATTTTATTTTTTTCAGGGAATTCTATGGCTTCTCCTATTACAATCATATGTTTTGACAATGGAGAAAGTTACATCAAGGATGAGGCTGAGATTAAGTGGATCTTGGGAGAAGATCAAATCCACATCTAGTGATGAAAACATCTATGGAAGATGTTACATATTCTGAATTGGTCGAGTGTATATGCAGAAAGATTAAGGCAAATGGAGATGGAATGGTGAAGATTAGTTACTTTCAATTGGTATTGTATTCAAACAAGCGTGAACTACTAGTACTGCTAGAACTACTATATGTAATATGGACTACTAGGAACTACTATGTACTACCCTGAACTACCAGAAAACTACTCCGTATTACTATTTGTTATGCATGTTTCTAAGAACCTTAATTTTCTTCTTATTATTTATTTTTAAAAGATGTATCTCGTAAATTACGTGATTATATGTCCATGCATGTGTTTATTTGTCAAATAAACATAAAATACTCTTAAAATCTCAAGTTGTTAGAAATTTTCTCATTTCAATAGAAAACACCATTATACTTCCTAGTTAATGTCTTGATGGGAAGGTCATCATGAGATGAATTTCAGAAAACACATATTTTCTGAAATTTTTTTCTACCAATGTGTTATATACAATCTAAAACTGTCTAAATATATTGGTATTACTAATTAATTTAGTTTAATGACGTTGTATTACTAAAAAATGTTATAATTTGCAAAAATATTACTATGAAGAATGAAATATTACTACTACCTTGAGTACTACTAAGAGTAAGATAAATATCACTTTAATATTCAAACATGTTTGTTTAATATTATCTTTTACACGTTTTAGACATGTATTTTTTTTTTACAATGTGTTACACGTTCTAGACATGTGTCTTAAGTTTATTTTTTTTTATTTTCATGAAGTGTTGACAATGTTTTTGTCATAGTAATACCTAATAAACCTAGTAGTACAAATTTTTTTCTTAGGATATGGGTTGTCTTGTATTTAATTAAGCATGAAATTAAAAACCCAATGCTTACATATTTTTTTATTTATACTTGTAAATGTTCATCATGAAATTAAAAATTCAAAGTTTACATATTTTTATTCATAATTTTATAATGTTTATCATAAAACTAAAAACCCAAAGTTGTACTCTTCCAAGATTCCAAATCTCCAACATGTTAGCTCTCTTCCAAGGCTTCAACATCTGTTCTCACGAACTCCAAAATCTGCAGCAACAAAATAATCACTCAACAAAGTCAAAGAACACACTTATATATTCGCTATACAAACTCTTATGTTACCGAGTTACTAACAAACAACAATAGCATAACAGAAAACTTAGAAAACATACAAAAGCCAATTAAAATAACAAAATAAATTAAACAAATTATTTTAATAATATTTAATTATCAATTAGTTTTAAAATAAATTATTTATATAAATTATTTTTCCTCAACACAAACATACAACACATAAAAAATCAAATGAACAAACTTCCAGTTTCAAAGACCGTGCTATACAAGTTAAAAATAACAAACTTTCATATTTTTAACATACAAAAACCAATTTTTGTTACTGGTTCCTCAGGAACTACCAATTTTTAAAATAACAATTAATTTCAAAATATTTATAAAAAAATATTTCAATAATATTTTAAAAATAAAAGTTAACAAAATATGTATTTCAATATTATTTCAATCAACAATAATTTTCAAAATAGATTTAATAAAATATTTATATAATTTTGGTTATATAAAAATATTTTTAAAATAAAAATGTAGTAAAACATGCATTTCAATAATAGTTTGATCAATAGTTAATTTTTAAAATAAATTTAATAAAATATTTATAGAAATTATTTCCTTAAATGGTATATATGTTTTAAATGTATAATTTAATAATTAAAAATAAGAACAGATGTTAAATGCAAATTCTTGAAACAAAAATTCCCGGCCTACATGACCAGTGTTACTAATATCTAATTTCAACAAAAGTAAATTAGATTTTTTGTTTTTTGGAAATTTTTAGGGGCTCCACGTATGTTCGGATTTGGCTTTATGTTATTTATAAAATAAACGTTATTAAATATAGTTATGTAAATTTAAACGTACATTGCACTTGGTTTGGTGGTATATTCTTTGTTTGTTATCAAGAGATTACTGGTTCGATATTTGGTTTTGTGTATTTTATATTAAAATAAAAATATACAAAACTTAGTTTATGTAGCTATTAACAAAAGTAACATGTGGTCGAGTGGTATAGTTCCTGTTTCTTAGCAAACCAGCCTTGGGTTCGATGGTCAATTTCTTTTATTTTGTTCTTTTTAATGAGTGGCAATTTCGTAATTATCTCTTTATATTTTTAGGGTTCTGCCTGCAATTTTATGCGGCCGCCATAGATTTTCTTCAAAGATTCTTCTGTTTTTATGGGTTTTAATTGGTGTTTATACATCAAATCTTTGATTCTATAATGTGAACTGTTATCTGTGACTGTTGTCCAAAGAAAAGAACTGATTTGTGACCACAATCGCCATGGGAGAGTGGACGAAGATGATCTGATTTAGCTTTTTGGTGTATGATCCTGTTTTTAGAAAGAAAAGAGTTTAGATATAAAGAACATGTTGTCTGAGAAATTTTAAAAAAAATTAGAGAAAAAGAACGAAGAAGAAAAGGATGTCCAGAAGAAACTCGTGAAGAAGAAGATGGAAAGATTAGGGATTTTGTTTTTTTTTTTCATTTACTTATTATTTAATTGATGGGATCCGTATTGAGTATGGGTTATAGTGAGTCGGGTCAAATAGTTAGGTTGGATCTTGTAAATACTTGGTTTCATTAAGGACAATATCGATTTTCACCACGTTTTTCATTAAAATATAATAAAAATTATAATATTTTTAATTGGTGGGTTAAATTAGAATGAAGATGGGAGTGAGTGTGGCAATGTAGAATAAAGTCCCTCTCTCTCTCCATTCACTTCTCTAATCTATTTAGCACACTCTCAGTGACGTTTTATCTTCTCTCTGTATCAATCAGACTCCCACACACCCACCAACTGTTTGATACAATTCTTCAGAGAAAAGAAGACGTACGTCGTGAAGATCACCACGCGTCTCAAGAAGCTGAGCTATGGCCTCAGCGTCGACCACTGCGACCCCATCCTCGTCTCTCAGAAAGTCTGCGCCGGTGTCTACAAAGGATTCACCACCACTCAACTCGACGAGTTAGCCGCCGAGACCGCCGCTTCTATGACCGCCAACCATCCTGATTACGCCTCCGTCAGTTCTTGTTCCCTCTTCTTTTTTACCCGCCATTTACTGCAGTTAGGTTTCTTAATTTTGATTAGTGAGTCTTGGATTGGGTAATCAAGCGTTTGGGATGTTTTAAGTTTTTTATTGTTTTTGGTTTTTAAAGTGTTTTGATTTTTTTCGTTGTTTATGCAAACAGTTGGCTGCAATTATGTAAACAGTTGGCTGCAAGGATTGCTGTCTTTAATCTCCATAAGAACACTAAGAAGTCCTTTTCCGAGACGTGAGTCTTGTTTTTTTATCTTTATTTATATCTCTTGTGTGGTAATTAGTGATTCATACGAGTTGACTTTGAAAGGTTTTGGGTTTATCCTCTTCAGGATTAAGGACATGTACGGTCATGTCAATGAGAGATCTGGACTTGCCACTCCACTGATTGCTGATAATGTGCTTGAGATCATTATGAAGGTAAACGAGACTCTATCTTGATTCTACGAGGATTTAGATGATTGTTTGCTATCTTTTGCTGAATTGTGTGTGTTTCTCTGTTTGTTTCAGAATGCTACACTTCTAAAAAGTGAAATCATCTATGATCGAGATTTCGTATGATATGATTGCTTGAAGGTGTTTCAAACTTTCAGGATAGCTTTCCAGAAAATCCAATACTAGAAAATTTGAATTTTTTTTGGTTTGGTTACACGGGACAGCAACGCGATGGGAGATTCAATAAATGTCATGCTAAGACTATGTTTTTTAACTTTGATGTTGACTTGGACAAGTAAGAAGTTTATAATGAATGATGACGGCGTTTTTTTTCTTTTATGTTGTTATTAAAAAAAAATTTGGAAGTCTTGAAGCATATTGATACCTTTGGTAGGTTTATGAATTTGTTTATGATATTTTTAGTTGCTTGCTTGTTTTTGTGAAATTGTGTGGTTTTGTTAATTTCAAGAAGGATTTGCATAGTTTCAAGAAAGCTTTCCAGAATATTTTTTATTAACATATTTACAAAATGTTTTACTTGAAACATTTAATTCATTGTTTACAAAACAGAGAACACATATAAAGAGAGAATATAAAAATATAGCTTGAAGCATTTTCAGTAATTCTATAAAGAAAATATTAAATGTGGTATGATTATAAAAGACACATCTTATCTAGGATAGCCTTTGGAACTTTCAGGATGAGTTTCCGGAAAATAAAATGAGTGTATTTTCTTGTATAATTATGTTTTCGAAGAGAATCAAAAACGTGTAAGGAATCTACATCTCTATGGTTATTATTATGTTTGTGATTTCGAAAAGAGAGCATATGGTATAGTATCATTGTCCCGTGACTCATATGAAACCTTACTCATAGTATCATTCAAGGACAACATGATTGATTTTTAATATATGCACTTCTAAACTTTTCATAATAATTGCCTAATACTATGAGAAAGTCTTCCTTTTGTACTTGTTTAGTTGTTTAATTTACAATTGAGCTTGTTTTGTTGGAGTCCTTGGCTTATTAAGAATATTAAATCTTTTTGCCTTCTTACTACTCACTAAGAATAATACAGTACTCAAAATTGAGGTGATTAAACACATTCTTGTAACCAAATTCAGGTCTTCTTTGGATGTATTTTGCATATTTATTGCATCATTGCCGCTAGTTGTTTGCAGAAATTATGTTTCATGCTTCTTTACCTAGAATTTTTCTTTTTGTTTTAGGGAACACCCATAAACATTTAGGAAGGTATTCCAGAAACCTCAAAAGATATGATACTAACAAAAATGATTTGCTTAGTTAGACATGCCAAAAATACAATGTGAGATTCTTCAAAATATTTTGGATAGCAAGTAAAATATTTAGGAAAGCCTTCCTGAAATTTAATATTTAATTAAAAATAAAAAATATAGGAAAACCTTCCTGCCTGAATATTTAATATTTAATTAAAAAAATGTTAAGATAACAAGATGAAATATTTAGGAATGACTTCTTGAAAATTTAATATTTAATTAAAAGGTAATATATTAGAATAGCAAGTTAAAATGTATATATTAACAAAACTTGCATATATATTATATTTAGGATATCAAGTAATATATTCAGGAAGAGCTTCCTGAAAATTTAATATCTAATTAAAAAAAAATATTAGGATAGTAAATAGCATATTTAGGAAGACATGTCTCAATATTTAATATTTAATTTAAAAGGAAAAATGTCAGGATAACAAGTTGAAATATTTATGAATGGCTTCTTAAAAATTTAATATTTAATTAAAAAAGGTAAAATGTTAGAATAGCAAGTTAAAATGTATATATTAACAAAACTTACATATATATATCATCTTTAGGATATCAAGTAACATATTCATGAATGACTTCCTGAAAATTTAATATTTAAATAAAAACGTAAATATTAGGATAGTAAATAACATATTTAGAAAGATCTTCCTGAATATTTAATATTTAATTAAAAAGAAAAATGTTAGGATAACAAGATGAAATATTTAAGAATGGCTTTTTGAAAATTTAATATTTAATTAAAAATGTAATATGATAGGATATCAAGTAATATATTTAGGAATGGCTTCCTGGAAATTTAATATTTAATTGAAAAAAATGTTAGGATAGTAAATAACATATTTAGGAAGAGCTGCCTGAATATTTAATATTTAAAAAGGAAAAATGTTAGGATTATAAAGTAAAATATTTAAGAATGGTTTCTTAAAAATTTAAAATTTAATTAAAAAGAAAAAATGTTAGAATAGCAAGTTAAAATGTATATATTAATAAAAGTTACATATATATATATATATATATATATAATATTATATTTAGGATAGCAAATTACATATTTAGGAAAGGTGTCCTGAAAATTTAATATTTAACTAAAAAAAATCTTAAGATAGCAAGTAAAATATTGCCTTAAGCTTAGCTTTCCTAAGTGACATATTATTTTGATTTCTTTTTTAATTTCTACTTTTATATCTCTACTTACATATTCATTTGTTGTTTGTTTGCATCTATTGTATGTGTTTAGGAAATGTTGCTTATAACATTGTTAGTTTTTTGTTGCTTGTGCTTGTGAAACTTTGTAGTGTTTAGAAAAATTCCAGGAAAGATTTGTATAGTTTCAGAAAGGATTTGTATAGTTTCAAGAAAACTTTCCAGAAATCGGATGGTAATAAAATTGAATTTTTTTTTGCTTGGTGTCTTGTTCTCCTTAAGCATGTTGATATCTTTGGTACGCTCGTGAATTTTCTTATGACATTGTTAGTTTCAGGAAAGCCTTCCAGACAATGTTGGTTACTGAACATTTTCAGGTTGACTTGAACCATCTGTCGAAAACCTGTTAAATAAAATGTTTTTTTGTCATCACTAAAAATAAAATGTTAGGATAGCAAATAAAATATTTAGAAAGTGCTTCTTGAAATTTAAATTTAATAAGAAAAAATGTTATGATAGCATGTATTAACAAGCTTACATAAATATCATATTTATGATAGTATGTAAAATATTTCCTAAAAATGTAATACTTAATTAAAAATAAAATGTTAGGAAAACAAGTAAAATATTTAGGAAGAATTTTCTAAAAACAATTAATATTTAATTAAAATAAAAATGTCACAATAGTAAGTAAAATATTTAGGAAGTGCTTCCTGAAAATTTAATATTTAATTAAAAAGAAAAAAACATTCTTAGGATAACATGTAAATATTTAGGAAAGGCTTCCTGAAAATTTAATATTTAAAAACGAAAAAATGTTAGTATAGTAAGTATTGAACATTTATAGTAAATAATGTTGGTTATTGAACATTTTCAGGTTGACTTGAACCATCTGTCGAAAACCAGTTAAAAAGATCAAAATCAAAATAATTCTATAAACGCGTAAGGAAATCCTTAGGAAATATTTTTTCTGGATGGCTATCCTAAATTTGAACAAAACTTTCCAAAGCAATTCAAAAAAAACCGACAAGGAAATCTTAAAACAATCCTTGTTCTGGATTACTATCCTAAATTTGAGAAAAGTCTTACAAAACAATTCAAAAATAATTTACAAGGTAATCTTAAGGCAATTTTTGTTCATAATGACTATCATAAATTTGACAAAGTCTTCTAAAACATTTTGAAAAAAGGCGAGTAAAACAATCTTAAGATAATTCTTGTTCAGTATAGCTATCCTAAATTTAAACAAAATCTTCCAAAATCGGCAAAGTAAAAAGTCAAATACAGCATAACGCATAAAGCTTAATAATTACTAAGTGAAAGCTTAACCAAATCTTTAGATTCATGTCTATTCAATTCTTGGGAATGGTATGCTAAAAATGTAATATTTGATTAAAAGTAAAATGTTAGGATAGCAAGTAAAATATTTAGGAAATATTTTCTAAAATATATATATTTAATTGAAAAATGTTAGAATGACAAGTAAAATATTTAGGAAGGACTTCCTGAAAATTTAATATTTAATCAAAAAGAAAAAATTTATGATAGCAAGTAAAATATTTAGGAAAAGATTCCTGAAAATTTAATATTAAACTAAAAATAAAATGTTAAGATAGCAATTAAAATATTTAGAAAGTGCTTCTTCAAAATTTAATATTTAATAAGAAAAAATGTTATGATAGCATGTATTAACAAGCTTACATATATATCATATTTATGATAGTGTGTAAAATATTTCCTAAAAATGTAATATTTAATTAAAAATAAAATGTTAGGATAACAAGTAAAATATTTAGGAAGGATTTTCTAAAAAAATAATTTTTAATTAAAAATAAAAATGTTAGAATAGTAAATAAAATATTTAGAAAGTGCTTCCTGAAAATTTAATATTTAACTAAAAATAAAAAAAAAATTGTTAGGATAAGTAAAATATTTAGGGAGGCCTTCCTGAAAAAATAAATTTTTAAAACGAAAAAATGTTATGATAGTAAATATTGAACATTTATAGTAAATAATGTTAGTTATTAAACATGTTAAAGTTGACTTGAACCATCTGTCGAAAACATGTTAAAAGATCAAAACGGAAACAATTTTATAAAACGCGTAAAGAAATTCTAAGAAAATATTTGTTTTTGGATGGCTATCCTAAATTTGAAAAAAACCTTCCAAACCATTAAAAAGCCGACAAAAAAAATTTAAAACAATCTTTGTTCTGGATTGCTATCCTAAATTTGAGAAAAGTCCTACAAAACAATATTTACAAGGCAAGTTTTGTTTATGATGGTTATCCTAAATTTGTTTTTTTCATTGTGTATGAGAGACATATAGAGAAGCTGCAAAGTAAATGTAACACAAACACGCAAAATCTCCATGCTGCATGCTCCTTTATATTATTGTTTTCTGATCCTTTATAAACTAACATAAAAAAGAGTTATCGGTGAATCTTCATTTGTATATGAAAGGCTAATTCTATGAACGAAAGCCCTGGCAAATTAAGTAGATCTCTCGAGATGATGGTCTTGTTAAAGATGGGCTTGCAAATCCTCGCAAAATCTAGAAAAAAAAACAGTCTACTTGGTTAGCAAAGAGGAATCATTTCTTTCATTTGTATATAGAGTTGGACTACTGTCTTTACAGTACCTTGAGCATCTTCACTCTCTACTGGTAATTCCAGTTACTGAGAGTGACACATATCTGAAAGAACCACTGAGAACCCCATATGCTGCACAATTACAGAGCAATCAAAGAACAACAGGGAGTGAGGAAAGACCCTAACTTTGCACATTCAAGCACTTCCTCCCATCCCATTACAAGGAAAAAAAAAGTTGAATTAAAACGCACCTTGGCGCTGCTCGTTGGTACCTTGTCTGACTTGGTCTCAGCAGCTCTTAACCAAGAAGGTAACTTCTCGGAACATTGATCAGCCATAGAGACACTTGAACCGGCCTTGACAACGGCAGCTACTTCTTGCAAACACTTCTCGTTGCAGACGTGACATCTAGGAAGCGTCTGATTCACTGTGCCACCGCTCAACTGCACTATCTGATGTAGACGAAAAAACCCTCCAAACGGAACGAGGAGAGAAGAGGCCACAGATCGACGAGATGAGGAAGAAGGCCATCGAGACTGGGACAATGACGGAACGAGGAGAGAAGACGTGACAGATCGAGGAAGATGCAGAGGCGCAAGAGGAGACGAAGACGGTGAAGACGACGGCGATGTCTCCGACGATTAAATTTTCTGAGGCCCAAATTTTTTTCTTCTAATTAATCAAACAGGGTATAAAAGTAAATGACCCCTTTAATGAAACATATTTTTGTGATTTTGAACTTTGAGTGCTAGTTTGGGAATAAAAACTTAGTTTGGTGTTATCTATGTCATTTTCTCATTTATTTTGCTTCGAAAAAGTACTGATATTCAGAAAAACAAATATCTAAAAAATAAATAAATATTTGTGGATATTTATGAATACTTACGGATATCTCATCTGTTTGATTAATATGAATAATCTTAGAAAACGATAGAAATTTGTTTTGTAAAATATTTTTTGTATGATATATATAATAAAAAATAAAAGTAGCGACTCTACATATTTTATAAAAATTTAAACTTTTAAAATTTAAGAAAAAGGTAATTATCATAATTTTTCTCTTCTTTATTATGTAATACTTTTATATAAATAATAATGTGAATAAAATTTGTCAAATCATATATTGTATAATTTTGTGTATTTAAACTTTTAAATATAATCAAGATATACATGTCTTTATATATTACCGGATAAGAACGGGTATCCGATTTCCAAAATTTTAATATTTGTGATTTGATTCGATTTTAACAGATATTGATTTTTAATATTTGTTTTGTTTCAAAAGTTTATGGATATCTCAAATTTCTGCCGTAAATTTTTGAATCGCATCTAAACAAATTATAAATCGAATTAAATTTAACTGATAAGATACTGCCCTAACTATGAGTGTCAATATTTATTACTAACTAAATATCTATCTTTCTAATAATCACTTGGGCCTCAAGACTCAGCCAAATCTAAACTCACCTGTGAAAAACCATCAAGTCGTCTTCCACAACGGTCATATCTTCACACGACAAAAGCAGTTAAAATGTACGGAAGAGCCAACTCACAAGATTGGCACGCATAATAGATTTTGCTCCTTGACTGAGTGGAGGATAAGACTAAGATTGTGTATAAAAGGATATTATGATGTAACATTTTCATTAAGTCGATTAACATAAAAGGTTTAAAATTATCTTCTTATCGTTTCGTTCATCTCTGTTCTTTATGATATCAGAATCTCTTCTCTGTTCTTTATGGTATTAGAACCATAGAAGACAATGAGCCGTTTTTAACATATCAAATATGATTGAAAGGGACTAGTGCTGAAAAATATTTGAAAAGATAAATAATTCAAGGTGGAGTAAGTTTATCACACTTGTAGTTAAAAGAGATATTAAATAATATATAAAATAGATACACCAACTATTTATCATAGGTTTCGAAAACTTATTTAGTTTAATATGATATCAGTTCAATCTAAACAATTCAATCCAATCCAATTCATCCGGTCCATCGGTCTGCACATTCCGAAACTGATGTTCAAAGAACTATTATCTCAAAAAAATGTATTAGAAGACTAATCCTTCCAACTCGGTAGATGGAAATTTTTTTAGATAATATATAAAATAGATGGATCAATTAACTTATCATAATCTGTTTAGGTTGAAAGTTTATTTACCTTAATAGCATAGTTTACGGTTACTTTCCGATTGGTAGATAACTCGCGTCTTATGAATTAAGGCTAGAAAACAAAATCGTGCCACGAATTCTTGATATCGCTTAAAACTTCATTATGTAACTAGCAAACGATTACCTACTTTTTACCCAAAAAAAAACGATTACCTACTATAGCAACAAGAAAAAGTGTCCATGCTTTGACGGACTGAAATTTGAAGTGGTCATGGCCCATGGGTTAATTAATAGTCTAACTAAATATACATTATATAAGCCAATAAGTTAATTAATCCTGGTTAACCACATGTACATTACTTAATCCTCCTTGACTATTCACCAGCCCAACTCAGAAAAGTCAGACAGGGTAATCTTCAGATGATAACAACGTGTTTCTATGCAAGGTTACTGGACTTTGGTTTAGTTTATCCGGTGCAAAGGAAGCATAAGCTTGCCACGCTCGCAGCAATTGTGCACATCGTGAGTGTGTGACTGGCCCTCCCGTGTTGAAGCACTGACTGACATGGCGAGTTGCGTCATACTTTTAGTTATATTCATGCTTTTCCAGGACTGGCTGTAGCTGGAGATCCAAATTTCAAGACATTTGAAGCTGCATACCCTTTTGTCGTCCAAAAACTCCTCATTGAAAATTCTTCATTCGGTATTACATAAGTTTTGACCCTAATCATTTGAATAATGTTTACTAATCTTAGGCTCTGCTGCATACTGATTAGATTTTGAATGATGTTTTGGATGCAAATCCTTTCTTATTTAGCTCTGTTTATTGTTTGTTACTAGTATTTTAGGTCTCTCTATAATAACTTTTTGGATACCTCCTGGTAACACCATCAAGGGGTGAAACTTCTGTTCATAGCAGTTCTAATCAAATGGACAAAGATGTTGACACTGTAAAGACGGCGTAGTTCTTAGATGACTCTTGATGGCTGCGGTTAGTTTCTACACCTGTTGACGCTCTGATTCTGCTGGCCGTCCTTTGTTATGTTTGTCACCGCCTCTGCTCTTGCTTGCCATTGGTTTGTGATCTCGGTCTCTGAAAGTTTGGTCAACTACTTGTCTCTGTCTGCTCCTGTCGCACTTCGTACCTGAACAGAACCAGAAGTATCTAATGTATATTGTTGTCAAGCCCCCAGGTAATATAGTCCTTTGTAGAAGGGTGAGATTCCATAGAAAGTCTCCAAGATTTGGCTCCATGTCTAATACTATCAAACAATTATTGTCACAGATATAACGAGATATGAGTATATGTTACTATTACAAGCAACATACTCGAGACATCAAAATCCTTTTGCCGTGCTTCAATTTGATAACAAAAGCAAGGTCTTAACTCGTGGTGCTTTAAGCAATTTATGTTGATGAGAATAATGTCTTTTTAAATGATTTGATATCATAAAACTATTTGATTTTTGTGCTGACAGCAAAAACATAAAAATAAAATAAGAGCGAGAAGTGTTTCATTCCAAAGTTTATATCATTTACAAAGAAACAACAAGTCAAGTATAGAACTCATCACTTCTTGAAAGTGAACTCTGGCAAATCAACCTTGACATGCTCAGTAATCTCTTTCTCTTCTATAACAGGACTAGCTACGTCAGCATGTGGATGCTGACTAGCTACGTCAGCATGGAGATGCTGACTATTGCTGTTATCAGAATCTGTGATCTCAGGGTGGGGAGTGACATTTTGAGATTCAGGATCAAAGAAATGCGGATGGCCATGGCCGTGGCCGCCAAAATCAGAGAATCTAGGAGGAGAAGAAGAGGCAGTGAAGCTAGTTTGATAATCAAGGCTGCGGTTTTGTTTGTGGAGGAGATGCATAGGTGACATGCCATGTGTTGGCGTGGTGGGGCGGCTAGAGTGTGGTGTGTTGGACCCTGAGGTTCCATGTTTTGTCTGTTTCTTGGCTGTGTTGTGCCATTTTTTCAATGCATTGGCTACCCTGTCGTTGAATATGGTCGGCCTCATTGAAGTTCCCATCTGCAGTTACAGTTTAGTGTTAGAGAATGCAACATAGACAACTTGAGACCTAGCAATACGAGACATGCATTAATCGAATGCATTGCCATTTGATGTTAAGTTAAAAATATCTAAACACTGTTGAAATTATCAAAGTTTGTCTATACTAAATAATAGATTGTATCAAACACAACGTTTAACAATTTGGATTATATACCTGAGTCACAAGAGCATAGAGAGGTAGAGTGATGTAGCTGCATACAACTTGTATCAATACCCTATCGTATACAACATGATGAAGTTTAGTGTAAAGATACTTGATATATATTAGTTTTTTTATGTATTAGTCGAGGAGTTTACAAACCCCATGGTGATTCTGAGTGCAATATCTACGGTTTTGTGGTGGAAGCAGTTCTTGAGTGTGAACTCGTACTGCAAAATTATTACCAAAACCATCATCAATTAGTTTATTGAAAAACAACTTTTTAAAAATGACTTTTTCCCTTTCAAAAGAGCTGGATTGTTACTCACGGTACTCCAAACGAAGAAAGCTAGTTGAAATGCATTCTGTAAGAAAATTGCATAAAATTATTTTTTTTTAAGAAAAGCACAAGTCAAAAATACATAAACACACATACGATTGACTAAATTAGTTAATACCGTGAAAAGAACCAAATGAATGAGGAAGAGAATAAAACGTGGACGACCAAACCAAAAGAGATCATCACCAGGTTCAACCACAGGAGCTCCTTTAACCACATCTCCTTTATCTTGAATCCTCAATCCTAATTTCGATATTATCAATTGGAGTTTTGCTCCTACTATTAATATCACCTTCATTTCATTAACAGACCAAAACCATATAATTAATATCACTAACACCAAATGAAAAGTTTGAAGTAATGCGTTTATAATAACTTACAAATAAAGGGATGAAAGGCAGCCAAAAATAGGACTTCGATCCTGTTATAATTTTAAAATAGAAACATAAATTCATAACAATTTGATATATAATTTTCTTAATTACTAAAAAATAAATTATAGAGAATTAGGACCAACCATGTGTATTAGTCAATATGAATAAGACAGCAATGCACCAGATCACTGGGCTACAGTTCCATTCACACACAATAACTTATATAATCAGTAAATTTATAATATTTTCGAAAATTTAATAATTGTAAAAAAAATATCAATGACTGATTTAAATGAAGAAATGGACTAACCTTATACCGACAACAGCCTTGAAATCTTCTTCCAGAGATCTTTGAATGTACTTTTGGAAATCGAAACGAGCTTCACTTCCTGCTGGCATATGCGCCTGCACCCATTCAGTAATTTTGTTTTAAAAACTTAAATTCAATTCTAGAATTGAATAACATGTAGGGTTTGATTTCGAAGGAGTTGTAGCTTTATATATAATGTTGTAGAATTAATGTTTAAGATTTATTTGTTATATCTTTATAAATATTTGTTGCAAAATTCTGG
Source organism: Raphanus sativus (assembly GCF_000801105.2). Classification (NCBI taxonomy): domain Eukaryota; kingdom Viridiplantae; phylum Streptophyta; class Magnoliopsida; order Brassicales; family Brassicaceae; genus Raphanus; species Raphanus sativus. The sequence goes on along the minus strand of NC_079513.1, from coordinate 15,664,365 downwards.
TTGTAGGTTTGAAAAGATATAATTATTTACTTATACTCTAAAGCAAAAATGTAAGTATCTAAGCTATTTTTCGATCCAAAGAAGTATCTAAGCTATTTTTCTTTTTAAAGCCAAAAATATAAAAAAATGAAAATACAAAGCTTTAAAATTTCTTTTTAAAACATGTTTGAAGAGATTTGTGCTTTTGAAAAAAATTGTAGAAAATATTCTATAAATTTCTAAAGTATTTGTCAATCATCACCATAGTAGATTTTTTTATGATCAAGACTAGTAAAATAATAATTAATTTTTGAATAAATAAATATTACTCACCATTATAAAGCCATGTCTTAGTGTAAGATAATCCACTTTTGTCACTGATCCAAAGAACTGTCTGAAGAAACATGTCTGCAAGCTCACCATTTATCCATTATTTTTGTAATTTAAAACCAAATTATAGGGAAAAAAGAGAGTAAAATTTTACAAGAATATATAAATAAAAACTTACAACCCAGAGGGTAAAGGAAGACTTGCTCCATATATTCAAATGTCTACGTCCAAAAGATGTATCTCTTGCAAATCTGAACCTCTCTGGATCTACAATTTTAATTGAATTAAATAAGAGTACAGAACAAATGACTTGGTATCATTTGGATATTCTACTCGTAAATCTGATTATAAAATTCAATAAAAATATACGAGCATGAGAGTTATCGATGAATAAAAAATACAAGTGATACGTGATCATGATGTTAACGTTGCCAAGTCAAACACCGACGAATATATTTTTATCTGAAAATACTCATTTTTGTTTTTGTTCTCTTTGATGATTACTGCGGAAAGAAACTCTATGGAGATGATATAATGGATAATATGTTTGTGCTTACCATTGGCATATTGGTATTCAATTGTTTTGGTCTCTCTCTCCCATGATTTCCATTTCTTCATCTGCATTGCATATTACAGCACAGAGTTAAAGACATACATAATTACATATATATGCACTTGTGAAAAATGTACAAATATCATGTACCTTGGTTTTCCCCAAAGCATAGGTTATAATGCAGTAGAGAATATGAAATACAGCGAGCACGAAGATGAATATATGCAATTGGTGGATACCATACGCAGATACTAATGCTACTTTCCCCTGAAAATAATAATCACAAAAAATCAAAAATTAGATTCATATAGTATCTGTTAAAAAAAAGGAGGAATTTTTTTAAAAAGGTTAAAAGGAATCAGTCATTAAAATATAAAACATGCCTTTTCTGCGCATTTGTCATAACCCTTGGTGGCTAAACTTCGACGAGGACTATAAAAGTCGTTGAAGTCATAGTCTTCAAGAACCTCACGACCATCGTCGATATAATCTTTACCATATTTAGCGAGCTCTTGTTCTCTGCTACAAGGATGCCAAGTCGCAGCTATTCTTTCTGGGATGCAAATTTGGGAGACTGGTGACTGCAATACTACAAGTAGAAGCGATATGAATCCCAGTAGCATCAATTCTATTTTCACCAGAAACCAAAAAAAAAAAAACAAAAGTTAGTTGGAAGTTCAAGTAGAAAAAGACTAGTTAGACTGTGATACAAAGATACACCCAAACCTATGATAAATAATATTTATAGAAGAGTAAACTTGCCTGCTTTAACCTTTTCAAGAGCTTCGTATAAAGCCTTCTTGTGCTTCCTCTTAAACCACTACAAAGATTGAAAAAAAAATAAAAATAAAAGACTATAAATGGGAGTTACCGACTGAGTTTTGATTTTCTAGTAGGAAAAAAAAGAGATGATGTAATAAGCATTAAAGGGTTTTTTTTGTTTTGAACACCAAGCTTTGAAGGCCTTATCACTGACACTTGGAGAAGAAGAAAATATACGTACGTGACCAATAAAGTGCAAGAAATATTCGATCATGATAGAGATGAAAAGAATAACGAAGCAAACAACAGCAAGAGCCCATGTTGGTGTCTCTTCCAACGATCTATCTTTTATTGCCATTAGTTTCACTTCTCAAAACTCTTTAACTTTGTGATCAGCTTTTTAGGGATTTACAAGTTTTATAGATAAGATAAGGGGAAAAGGAGAAATAAAGTGATATGGCTTTTTGTTCCTGTTATGTCCATATATATACACATATTAAAACTTAAAATAAATCAAAGTACGTTTTTATTATTAATAAAACAAGATAGATGTACACATACACTGTTATTATTAGCTTTGCAAAGAGAATCTAAGAGCACCTCCAATGGTGTTACTCACCATTGGAGTCCTTAGCCATTTAATATTTTTTTTTTTGTTTTTTACTTTTTGAATAGTGAAGGATTGCATTCTAAAATATCTCTCCAATGGTGTTACTATTATAGACATAAACCCGACGAAAACCCTAATTCGAAAAAAATCCTCAATTCGATTTCAATCCCTAAATCTATCAAAACACAACAATCAAACCGACAAAACGAAAGAAAGGGATATGCATGAAGAAAATAAGCAAAAAAACACGAGTTTAAAACGGTCCGATTTATCTTCAGAATCGAGGTCTCCACAATCGCCTTCGTTTCACCTCGGAGAGGGGAGAGACTTTTTTTTTTTCTTTTCGGTTCGTGAAATGAATTGATTTTTTCTTTACCCAAAACACAAACCAATCGGCAGCCACTCACAACACTCCAGCGCATCACGTAACCGTAACGCAAATCACCTAATTAAGGACTCATCCTTAGCTCGCGTTATTCTTTTATTAATATTTTAATGCCAAACAGTTAAGGATTACTGCTCTCGTTACCGCGTTGTGGCTGCTCTAAGAGAGACAAAACAAGTGAAAGCTGCAGTTATATTTATAAATAATCAGGGGAACCAACGGTTTGACTAATTTAGACTATTTCCAACCCCACTTCATTTTCACTTTTTACTTTATTTTGAAGAAAGTTTTGCTCCAACCTTACTTTATTTTTTTGCTTCAAAATGAAGCCATGAACAGTGTTGCTTCAAATTTGAAGATCTACTGTACATATCTTCATTTTTTTAAGATAAACTTTTTCATTGCAAATTGATTTTTAACTTTTATTTATTCTTATTTTTTTGCCAAAATAAACAATTTACTTTAATAAAATCCAATTAATTTCTAATTTCAGTTGTTATTTTCATTATATCAATTTAAAATATTAAATATACTTAAAATTTATACTAATAAATAAAATAAACTTACTTAATTAAGATAAAAAGTCAAATACATAATTAATAACACAAAACTAAACATATAAAACTTAGAGAAATTGCCAAAAATACCATTTTCATAGTACCACTTTTCATGTTTACACTAACCACTTTTACCACTACTTTTAATGAAGGGTTTAGATTTGAAGGTTTAGGATTTAGGGTTAAGATTTGATGTTTTAGGGTTTAAGGTATATAGTTTAGGGTTAGAGTTGAGGATTTAGGGTTTATAGTTTAGACTTTAGGGTTTAGGGTTTAGGATATTGAATTTAGGGTATATAGTTTAGGGTTTAGGGTTTAGAGTTGAAGATTTTGGATTTAGGGTTTAGAATTGGAGGTTTATGATTTAGAATTTGAGATTAGAATTTTGAAAAGCATATAAAAACAAAGATATAAGAGTTTTTACCATTTTATTAAATAAGGTATTTTTGAAAATGTGTCTTTAGTGGTGGTAAAGATGAATAATGGTACCTTGAAAGTGGTATTTTTGAAAATTCCCCTAAAACTTATTAATACAACATAAACTAAAACTTAATAATCTGGTAAATCATTTGTTTATTAACACTAAACATATAAAATCTAATGTTTTTGTTTATTTATTTATGCTTGGTGTAATAATTTTATTATAAGATATGTTGAACATGTTGAATTATGTTTGAAATAAAAAAGTTGGGCAAAATTAGTAAATGTGAAAAACTAGAAGGTGTTATTAAAAATTAATGATAAAGTGGAGAAATAATATGTTTGGAATATTTCTTTTACAAAAGAGAAATGAAGTAAACCACTGGAATGAATGTTGCTTCATTTGTTTTTTCATTTTGGAGAAAGTACATATTTGAAGATAAAAATGAAGCCAACCATTGAAAATGTTTGTAGACAAGAACTTGTTGAGGTTATAATATAAAAACTAAAAAAAAAAACTGAGGACTTGAGAAGAAGAGGCTTTAGGAGATTGGTAGCACCGTAGCAGCCACCGTGAATGTCCACTTTTAAACTTATACGGCTATACTTAATAACGAATAGTCTAATTATAAAAATAAAATAAAATATGCAGTCGTTGTGAAAAAGACCGAAAGAGACCAAAACATTGATCATGATTGAATATGGATATGACTTTTACGAAGATCAAATAAATGATTTTGGCAGTTATTGCGAATGTCAGTATTTGTAACTAACCAAATAATTATCTTTCAGCATATCAAATATTCCCTTTCCCTTAGTAGTTCCTGCATAAGTGTCAATTTAACATTTTTTACTCAGATTAAAAAATAATAAAAATATATATAAGTTATTATTAATTATATATTTTTGATCAATAATACTTAAGATAAATAAAATTACACATAACAAAAAAATGTTAAAATGACATTTACTATGAAACAGAAGAAGAATAATTGAATGAGCTTACTGAAGATAAGAATTTCAAACAGAAATAAATTAAGGTGGCCTAGGCAATCCCGTTGGGTAACTTTAGAGCCATAACGAAAATCAGCATGTACAACATAAGTTTTATGAATCAATACTCAATAAATACGAAAAATAATAAATTTTTGTAGTTTTGAATTAGACCTATTTAAAATACGACAAAACTAATAAATTAATAAATTTTTGAAAAATTCTATGTAAATATATGGTCTCATTAAAAATCATAAACTGATTTTTAATATAATTTTTATAAACGCATACTAATAATTATATTATTTATTTTATATCCACAATAGAGTCCATATATATTTCTATTAACATTTTCAAATATTTTGATATTATTTCGTAAACATATATCTAAAACAATATTTAAATTATATGAAACATATTTTTTATACACCAAATAATATGATAAACGATATAAAGTTAATTTCTAAAATTTAATAAATGCATATACAATAAATCAACATTTTCTTATTTTATAAAATATATCATTCTAAAATAGAAAAATATAAAAATGAAATTTTAATAAATTAAAAACTCTATAATTTAATGAAATACTATAGTCTCAACATTATTGTTATATATACTATTCCTGTGTGTATATATATATATATTAACGAATTTTCATTGTATAACCATAAAAATACTTTAAAAACATAGCTTATTCTGTATATTTTTATACTAATTGCAGTTTTATCCTTTCACGTTTCTTTCCAATTAATCACTTTTTTATCCTAAAATAATGGTTATTCAAAATTTTAATTTACATATAAGAACATAATAATTTGCCAAAAAAACATAAAACTTGATTTTAAATACAAACCTATTTCGGTCAAATGAAAAAGTAGCCCAAAAGCCTACTTAAATTACAATCAGTCTCTTATTACCAAACAAAAAAAAAAAGAATATACATTCTTATGAATATAACTCCAGGAAGCCTTATGTGAGATGAATTCCGGAAAGTCTTCTCGTATAGTAGATTTTAAAAATAATTTATAAATTTTATAAAAAATATTTTTATGAGAGAAAAATTGAAATAATGTAATTATAAATATTTTAAATAATATAAATTAATATATAGTAAAATTGAATTGTTTTCAACATAAATGGATAAATGTAGATTGAGTCATGATAGTCTTTGGTTTAGGATTTTGTAACATATGTTATGGTTATGTTTATATTTTCAAGGTTAGAATTTTGGAATCTTAACTTTATTAAAAAAATTGACCTATATTTGTTGAGTTTTGCATATTAAAAACTTTAAAAATCATTTAAAACTTAATGAAGTGTTTGTTTCTGTTTAATTAGTTATTTGATTTTAAGGTTTATGTGACTTAATTCTACTAACAAATAATGTACTAGAAGAATTTTGTAGAAGACTTTTGGAAAAGTCTTTTGGACGAATACTAAATTTAGGGTCTATAAAATCTTTTGTTTAATGTTACACTGTTAGTATAACAATATTACATACACTTAAATGAAGTGTTTGTTTCTGTTTAGTTAGTTATTTAAATTTAAGGTTCATTAGATTTTGATCCTCGTGGGATATTATTTTTATTGTTTTATTTACAAATAGATCGATAAGTCTTTTGTTTTGACTATATAAAAGGTCATATGATCAAGTTTCAATTATACAGATCTGTTATTTGTTACTTAATTATATAAAAAAATACTATACTATGAATTGTTGATTATTTCTATAAGTTAAACATAATTCATATGATTAAAATATATAGAATAAGAAATTTTATAGTGTGTACAATATGAATAAATTTTTATTTTATAGTGTCTCACACAATCTTTTTTTTGTTTCTAAATAAGTTAAACAATTATTGTATCTGAAACTTTTACTTGAGAAAGATTTTTATTCAACAATTATATTTTCCATAACATATTTCAAAACATATGAAGTGGCCCAATTTTTTTTAGTTTTGTGATGAAGTCATAAAATAGTTAGTTAGAAAATTTTAATATTTAATATTAATTTTTAAAATTATTGCAGATTTTAATTTATTATTATTATCAAAAACGTTTATGGACTATGAAATATATTAATATATAAAAATAATCCATTTAAATGTATTATAGGCCAAAAAACCAAAAACAAAATAATGTTATTAATGAAAATTTCAATTTGTTTCATAAAATTAAAGACCATTTTGGAAAACTTAAGTATTTCATTAAGGGCATAAAATGAGAATGATCCTTTTAAATGGTATTGATTGATGTGACTTAAATTTACTAAAAATAATTCACTATAAAACTTTTGGGAAAGTCTTTTGGACAAATAGTAAAGTTAGGATTTATTAAATCTTTTGTTTAATGTTAGACTGTTAGTATAACAATATACATACACTTATTATATTCTATATATAGTACGATATAAATAATAACACACAATATATATATATATATATATATATATATATATATATATATATTTAGATGTAATTAGATGTAATTATTATTTTTATATAATTATTTTAATTTGTGAAAATATAAATCAGAAGACACAAACTTAATTTGTTTTGTATTCTCTTCTTCTTTCTGATACTTTTTGTGCTATTGGAAATGTCATAAAATACTATTTTATTTTGTAGACTTAATATATTATGTTCTGATAGTCTCTTCTTGTATCTCTTTATTGTTTCTCATATATGTCATATTCTTTTCCCTGCCTTCAAATCATTTTCCTCTTCCCTTTATACTTTTTTTTTTCTTGACAACTCCTCTTCCCTTTATTCATCTGTTTATTTTTAATTCCTATGTATGTTCGTTTACTATACTACACATTTTATATATTAATTTAAATACAAAACAATATCATATTTTTTAAAAAAAACTCTAAACTATTAGAACTTAAAAAATATATTCATACATATATAATGATATTCACATATATAAAACGAAACAAAATATTCTTTTAAATTTTTAATATATATCTTCAAAAATCTTATTAAAATTATAACTTTCAACTAATTAAAAATTAAATAAATAAACATAATAGTATTATTAATCATATTATATTAATAATTATTATATTTTATCATGATAGTATGCTTTTATATTTGTATAATGTTATAATATGTTTATATTGGTAATTTGTTATTAAACCACTGCAATATATCATAATCAACCAGTTCCAAATATCCCGCAAACGCAAAAAATTTAAACGTTATGATAATCATACAAAACGCTAAATAACGCTTGAAAAAATTTAGCGATAAGTGAGAACTTTATATTAAATTTGGTTGAGCAGCCAGCCCAGATGGGCCTCCTAGAGCAAAATACTAATTTTGTACTAATTAGTATTCATTTTTTTCACTAATGTATCTTGTTTTTTCAGGATTTTAATCACATGGTTTTCATCTTCCACTTATTTTTTTGTATATGTATATTTATGTTTTCTATAAAGATAGATCTATCTAATATTCCACTTATTTTTTTTTTAAGCCAATTGAACATTTTTGAATATGCATGTTGTTCAAATTTGGGTTTGGTTATGAAGGTTTTTCAAATCTGGGTCAGACTTGAAGACTTCTCGAAAGTTTTCTCAGAATTCTTCTAAAGTATAATGCGCTAGAGGAATTCCCTGACTTCATGGAGGATTTCTTGAAAGTCTTTTCAACGGAGTTTTCTCCTATGTCTCATTTTCATAACTAATATGAGTGTTTTGGTAAGTCATCATGTCTTATTCTTCTTCATTTAGTAATCTTTTGTTGCATAAAAAATTTACCTTTTTCCCATTCTCTTTTTAATCCTTTTGAACTTGAAAATACCAAACTTTATATCAATTTCTCTTTTTTTTTGTCTCATTTTTTTATTAATTTTTTTTTGCAAGTTTTTATCACATGCTTCTCATTTTCACTCATTTATAGGTAGATCTAATTTTTTTTAGATATGCATTTTTGTATGTTTTAAGGTTGATTTATCATATTTTCCACTTATTTTCTCTATTTAATGTCATTTGAACATTTTTGGTCTGAAAAGTTTTTCAGATCTGAGTCAGACTTCGGAAAATTTATGGAAAGTCTTCTAATATATAATGCGCTAAAGATTTTCTGAAAGTCTTATGACGAATCTTCTCTCATATCAAGTGAAGTAAAATTTTGTCTTTGTGAATGAATAATCTATAATAGTTTTGTTTGTGGTCTATTTTGTGATTTGTATGTTCACTCTTTAGTTGTGAATTCTTTTGTAAATTTGAAAAGATATTAATGAAAATATGTGGTAAATATGTTCATGTTTACAATATTATCTTATACTTGATATTATTGAAATTAATTGATATAACTTCAATAGAAAAACATAATAACACAAAAAATTCGGCAAATTTATTATAAATAAGAAAAAAAACTTCTAAAAAAATCCTAGTGAAATCACAAAAGGTAAAACATACAGTAGTTTTGTATGGATCCTTCAAAACGGCAGGACCGATCATGGTTCTCTTCCCATCCATGCAAAACTCCTCAGACTTGAAGAGTACTCTTGACCTTTTTCAGATTTTTTTCATCTCAATTTTTGATATCAGTTAAGCTTTTTCAAGTTCATGTTTACCCCTATCGATTAGTATGATAATATTTTAGGCACATAATGCAAAATCCAAATGGGTTTGTTTAGGACTCATTTCCAATACTCATCAGAATTTGATTTTGCTTATATGATAGACATTTGTCTACACACTTTCTTATGTAAATAAACGATGCATATCTATGTGGCAATAAGAAACAGTGGGGTAGCATTAACGGGAATATCCTGTAAATGAATATATATATAAGCCAATAAGTTACTTAATTCTTATTGACCATAAGACAATTACACAATCCTTATACAGCTTACAAAATATTATTTTGATACAACGAATTACTTAACGTGAATAATATTTTCGTTTGGGATGATATGATGATGTACTTAAATTGTAGATTTCATTTGATAAATAGGAAATTCCTCAAACGAAAACTAACTTGGCCATTATCACTATTCATTTTGTAACCATTTTACACTATATTGGATGTGTATTATTGTTTAAAGGTGAAATTGTTTTTTCTCCCCTTTTAAGCAACCCAATGAACAGTATGCATCCAAAAGAAACCACACATCATGATATTGTCAAATGCTAACCAGGGACGGATCTAGAAAGTTTTGCTGTGGAGGACAAAAGTTTTCAAACTTTACGGATGAAACATACTTAATCTTAGGTTTGAGATTTTAGGAGGGAGAAGGGCAATTATTAAAAAGGAAAAGAAAAAGGAAGGTTGAAATTTATTTTATTTTATTTAGAACCTCTGAGATATTCTTAGGATCTTAAAAAAATACATATATTCTTTAGGATCTTACCACCCACTTGTTAATTTATTAATAGTTTCTTTTTATTTTAAAAGTTGATAAAATTATTTACTGAACAATATTAAAATAGCAAAAAATGTATTAGATATTCAATTAAGTTTCGGGGTTGCTCTCAATACAGATATTCAACCATTGTCATGACTCTTTCTTTTTTCTTAAAACACGCAACCATCGGCTAGTTTACAAAAAAAAACACGCAACCATCGTCATGAGTCATGACTAAAATATTTTTTCTTACTTCCAAATTCCAATCTCATATTAGTAATAGTAACGTAGGGAGTACGTGATTGTCAAACTCAATTATTCGGTAGGGGTCCGAAAAATAGTGCTTATTTCTATTTTAGCCCCAAAAAAAGTTTCGTAAGCAAATATGTAATAATTATATCTTGGAGGCGTGAACTGGGTGGTCAACTTAAACCTAGTGAATAACGCAAAAAGACAAATTAACTTCTTTTAATTTTAATGAATATATTGTACGAAAATATTAATATCATAACTTATTAGTCTAGGCTAGACTGG
>NC_079513.1:15584975-15653778 GCF_000801105.2 Raphanus sativus | reverse complement strand
ATGTATGGTCTTAATATGGTCCATAAAGAACCACAATTGCACTTATTGTCTAAATTATAAGCTTAACCCAACTTATATTGTTTTTTAAAATATTTTCATTTTTCACTTTATGTAAAATTGTTTAATTCTAAAAAGAAATAAAAGTTTTAAGCTCAAATTGATAAATCCATATCATAAATTCAAAATATGTTTCAGTCTATAACTACAATTATAAATGGTCTCAGCCCAATATATATATACATCAAAACATAATTATATACATAAAAAAATCCGTCAGATATAAATATTTAATTTTTCAATATTAGTTTTTTAATTTTAATTATATAAATTTATCACGCGGTGCAAGTCTTAGATGATTATATAAACGAAAAAGTAACTGTATACATAAAACAAATCTGATCAGATATAAATATTTAATTTAAAATACTATATGTTATTTATATAAATTCATCATGCATAAGACCTGATCCCTAATCTAAAATATTTTGTTGACATATCTGCTGGGGCTTTTCCTCGGAGTTCTAAAAATTCATATATATATATATATGTTTTTAAAACTCTCAGGGGAGAAATTCTATTGGACATGCTCTAATACTTTAACTCTCAATATATATATATATGAATTTTTAGAACTCTAAGGGGAGAAATTCTATTGGACATGCTCTAATACTTTAACTCTCAGTTTAGTTAGTTGCGAGCAAAATAATTGATATATAACATTGTGTCGGTCACTTGAGACCTAAACCGACACGCAAACGTGGGGCTTTAAGCATTTATACGACGTTCCCTGCACCGTGACTTCGGTCCATGCACACGCATAAGAACACGACAGCACTTGTTTTCTTACTGGCCGTCGAACCGTTCCAATTTGTACCAATAAAATAATTACTGAAAGTCAAGAAAGTGACTTCTTTAGGGAGCCCCCATTGAGTATGATTTCATAACAGCTTCATGAAACGTTCTATTCATCACGCTCCAAAGTTCACATCTTTGAACTTACGTTACATCAAATCATTATAAAAGATATTTGGTCTCCAATCAATTTGAATCTCCAAAGAGATTTGTTCTCATTACGCATTTTTATCTTTTCATAAAATTTCCAATTAACTTGATTTGACATTTCGGATCTTGGTATTCAAGAAAATGAAATATAAGGAAAGACAAAATTGAAAGTAATCATGATGGTTTGCAAAATCAATGATTCTGTAACAAACAGAGAAGAAAAGATAAGGTGTGCTATAAAGTAATGTTGGCAGTTCATCTTCTCGTTTAACAAAAAGGTAGGTTTCTCTTTGAAATAAGTTAATTACTAACTAGGCTAATTTGTTTTAACTAATCCCCAAGATTACCATCTTCTTTGCATTGATGTGATCTATGACAACAACTTGTAACCTATAAGCTGTAAGTTGCAGCTTGTCGCTCGTTTTGCTTTACACAATTAGTAGCATGTCACAAATTGTTAATTTATATTGCTAAAGAATTTAGCGATACAATATTTTAATTTACCACATGGGATTAATCGATATAATTAGTTGCAAAATAATATAAAACAAATTTATAATATTTGATTATAAATCGCAACGACCTTCATTTGCTGCTTTCAGGAGTTTCGAAATTAAAGACAAAGTCTCTCATAACTACTGTTGAAAAAGATAGTTAGTAATATACGTATAATATAAGATAGATTACTATTTATTATCACGTTGGAAATTCATCTATAGATTTCAATAGATTTTTAGTAATATATAAAATATAAGATAGTCAGTCAATATAGTGCATTCCAAAGTTTTTTCTTGTATAAAATTACACTTAAACAAAGCAAAAATATTACACGCAGAACGGACGAGAATGAGACCTTTTCGAAGATGTTTGGCTTCCTTCTCGGAACTCAAAAATCAACATTAATATATACAAATTACAAACCTTAATAAGATGAATAATATCTTCAAAACATACAATCAATATCCTTGAAAATCGTCTTCTGATCATCAGTTCTTCTGTCGCTGGATTGCTTGAACGCTACAGTGGGAGCGATTCTGCAGCTCCTCCTCTGGTGTTCAAGCACGAGTTCACCAGCTAACCAATCCAGCTTCTCGAAATTGCTTTCTTGATTGATCTTTTTACCACCAAACAGAACCGACTCCACGTTCTTCTGCTTCAGCATCTCTTCTGCTACTCCCACAAGCATATTCACATTGCTTGGACTAGCGTCCGTATCTATGTTTGGTTTGCATGGACCGAAGCTTGACCCATCAGCCTATAAATATACACAAATAATGATGACTAGTGTTAATATCAAGATCCAAAGTATTCACGATTCTTGTACAGAACTGAAAGTTTTTTAAATAGCTTCAAGAATAACAAACTCAAAATGTAAATTACACTGCATATAAAAAAAATTACACTGCATATATTCCATTTTATTTTAAAATATATATTCCATTTTATCTTCCGCAATTAAACCAATAATTTTAAATGATTAGAAGGTTTTGTGCCTAAAGAGCTGTATATCTTCGTTGTGCGAAATTCATACCATGTTAGCAGAATATTTTTTAATAAAACTTGAATCTATGATATTTTTATTTTCCTACTAGATAATCCATGAATTTTATCCACTAGCAAACTCTTCATTTGGGACTATTAAGCAATGTTACCAACGAAAGCTTTAATCAAATGAATTGTAATCACAACATAAACTTTTACCTGAATACGGACGTAGTTACTCCTCCTGCACTGACCAAACGCCATGGAAACGGCCTGGTCCACAGTATCAGCCGCGCCATCTGCGGAAATCCGAACCGCCGGTCGAGCCCATTGCTTAGCCTTCCATTTCATAACCTTGTCACATTCATACTTCACATCAACCAACTGCCCCGTACCAAGAGACAACACAAGCAAATCCTCAACGCCTCTAACAAACGGAAACTCTTGCTTGTTATGCAACACATGAGTGATAGCCGCAGCCGTCGGATTACTCATCGCTAATCCACCATCAACCGCAACGCACCGCGTTTTACCATCCACTGATCTCATTTCCACAGGCTCGAACACACCCGGCTCGGCCCACGTGGCTTTGCAAACTTCCCACAGCTTGAAATCGTAGCCGTCAGTTTCTAACGCGTCGGCGCGTGAGAAAAGGAACGGTGCGGAGCTCGTGAGGTCGTAACAAGGAATCAGAACGGGTTTAAGCGTGTCCTTGAGGGTCAGCTCAGCGAATGACTCCTTCATGGACTTCTCAAGCTTCGAACCGGCCCCGGTTTTCATCACCCGGTTTAGGATCTTCCCCGGTTGCGATTTATAAAAGCTTTTACCGTTCTTAGCTAGGAACCTCCACGTGTCATCCGCTTTGAAGATCGGACGGTCACCGTCGTTTGAAGCGAAAAGCATGGCCGTGAAGATCCCACCGATGCCGGAGCCAGAAGCGACGTCGAAGTAATCGGCGATACGGGCGTTCGGGTCACCCGACTTCAGCTTCAGCGCTTGCTCCAGATAAGACAAAGCCTTTCCGGGTATGATCCCTCTCATTCCGCCGCCGTCGATGCTCAGAACACAGACTTTCCCTCTCTGGTTCTTGATCGATCCCGGAACGACGCCGTTTGCTGCCGTCGGTGATGTTTCTTGGCATTCTTGCTCTGGACTCGGGTCTCTGCTCCGAGACTCCATTAGCTTCGTGTCGTCGTCGTACCCGAAGAGAAACTTGCTTTCGAGAATGGAGAAGATCTCGTAGCTGAGCTTATCAGTCTCGATGCTCGGTTCTTGCATATCCGCCGCCTCCGCCGTTACTCCGCCGTTGTTGCTCTGTTTGATTAAATGATGTTTGACAGTCGCCGACGGAGCTTTATTGTGTACTCTTTGCATCGTAATTAACAAGAAGCAGAAATCAAGAAAGAGTATTTAATAAGGTAATAAACACACTCTAGACATTATCGCCAAGATAAAGACAAAACACTTGAAACACAAAGATAATCTCTTGTCGTAAGAACACGAGAACAGAGACTATGGTCGCAACATTTTCTTACAAGACAAAAAGTAAAGTAAAGACCGATGCTCTTCTCTCTCTCTATGTCTCTCTTTATTATTCCCTCCTTAAATCATTCCAGAAATTCAAGATAAAGGCAAAAAGAGTATTCTTTAATCAATAAAGCAAGAGATGAAGAAGGAAGCAAGAACACAGAACCTGTGAAGGATCTTTTTTATAGCGTCTTTAAATCTTACGCGTGGCTTTCGTTACGTAGAATTTAACATATATAATACGAGACCCTGCAGTTACTTAAATACGTATGTACTGTGTACATGTACTTACGTACGTATATGATATTCCGAGTTTGGTGCAATAATTTAGATGTATGTGATGTACATATATCTGCCTAATATTCTTCCAAGAATTTTGAATTCGAGGTGTGTTTTGTTGGCTGAAAAGTCATTTTATAATCATGTATTATGGTGGGGATAATGACAATAAGGTGGTTCTTACATATGAATACAAAGACCAATAATACATATCTTTCGTTGGTACATGTATATCTTTCTGATTAATTAAAAGAATTGTTTTCTTTTTTTTTTTTTTTGATCAAACCAGACTTGCATTTATCTTAAAAGAGTTTAAACTCCATTAGAGGAGGATACAACAAGGCTACAAGGAGCCAACCAAAGTGATAAACTGATAACACAAAAGATAAAATTGATACAAATCACAAAAAGAAACCATAAAAATCGCATGACAACGATTTCATAAGCTTCTTTAATAATCGTACCAAGTGTAACCCAAACGGTCACAAACACTGCATCAACAGCAGAGGGGAGCATTAGCTGGGAGGAAGATCCTTTGAGTACCAGCAACGCTTTATCTTCCATTTCACTCCATACAAGAGGAAATATTGGGAAGAGAAACAACTCCAAACAGGAGACAATTGGGAGACCAATACCCGTCAAGATCAGATTCAACAGGCAAGATATGTCAACGAGTTTTCCTTCCAGCTGCAACAAAGAAGAGAAATACAAGATAACAGCACCAAAAACCAGGCTTGACACAATAAAGGAACTGCATACTGCAGTAAGAAATCGCACTGAGACGACATAGATGCCACTAAAAGGCACAAAGGTAGAACCGAAGGAAGCTCTGTCCATCAGAACATTACCAATTAAAACCAATGACCTCAAGTTCAAAGTCGCCCATACAACTCGCATTCCAACCCATTCAACTGAATAAAGGTAAGCGGAGAGAGAGGAGCTATGATGAACCTGGAAGGCTGTAACCGGAGGGTGGGAAGGAAGGTCGGGACAAGATCTGAGAACAGACCATTCCACGAGCCGACAAGGAAACGACCTGCACACAAGAGGGACGCCACCACCACAGATCTTTGTCGCCATTGTTGAACAATGAAGCTTTAAATCAAGGGTGTGGGTAAGAGCTTGAAGAGAAGGCTTAGTGGAGGTGACGCGGATGCGAAGAAGAGAAAGGAGAGCGTCTGGAGGGTCTGGAGGTAACAGCGGAGGAGCGACGGGAGAGAGAACTTCAACCGGAGGATACTCGTACGGCAGCGTATCTGCAGGAGGTCTGTAAACCAACGGAGCAGCATTCACCATCAGGGCCATGGAGGAGGAGCAGAGCTGCTTCAAAGGGAGTCTGAAGGAGCGACGGAGCTGAAGCGGTGGAGATCCATCCAAAACGGCATACCTCGGGACGCGGGCCTGAGAGAAATAATTAGGGCGAACTGAGAAAAGTTAGCAGTTCTTTAGTTTAAAGAATTGTTTTCTAGTATATTTATTCTTAAAGAAGCTTTATATACCAACAATGTGCATGTAGTCAGCTCTCTCATATTCACACGAACGGAACACATTCACCACCTACTAGCCAAGGAAGTCAAAGGATACATATGTGCTCACATGCCTAATCTGCAATGCATAACAACCAGTGTTAAAAAGTTTATCCGAAAACAATTAAAAAAATTTCAAAAGAGTATGGAGTTTAGCTCGCAAAATGCGTAACATATTCATTTAACGTGTAGTAGGGTCTCCCAAAGCTACAGACAACAACAAAGTTCCCAAAGCTAAAGACAATAAATGACCAAAGAGTAACTGTCCATAGTTTCTTACATGGGCGGTCAAGTTTTGCATGTCACCAGAGCGTAGTACAAACTTATCTTCTAAAGACTAACCCGTGGGTGTTGTCAAAAAAAAAGAAGACTAACCCGTGGGACTCACAAAACCGCAAACTATTGGCATATGCGTTTGGAGAGTGCGTTATTCTCTAGCCTAACCATTGGTATGCGTTATTCTCAGATTTTTCCAGGATGGAATGCTGAAGATAACTATGGATTCTCAACGCTTGGGAAAATATGGCTTGTCTGGCATCCATCTCTTACGGTTACAATTATCTCAAAATCACTCCAGATGATCTCTGCGGAGATTACTTGGCCTTCCTCCCCTCAGTCCAAGTTCTTTGTTTCGATAGTCTATGCTTCAAACGACCCTGCGGAACGTTCTCTTCTATGGTCGGAGATCACTGACATGGCGACTTCACTCGGAATGGACACGAAACCATGGTTGATTCTTGGTGACTTTAACCAAATCAGGGACCCTTCTGAACACTCTTTGATTCCTACGCTTAATATGGATAAGAGAATAAGAGTTTTCAATCAATGTCTCTCAGATGCTAACCTGGATGATTTGAATTTCAGGGGTACTACATTTACATGGTGGAATAAGCGGAAATTAGCGCCTTTAGCGAAGAAGCTCGACAGGAGTCTTGTGAATGATGAGTGGTATTCAGCTTTCCCCTCTTCTGTGGCCTTTGTAGGCAAGCCAGACTTTTCTGACCATGCAGTAATCACCATTACGCTGGAGCCAGGGAGACTGAGGGCAAAGAAACCATTCAGATTTTACAACTATCTCCTGCAGAACCCGGACTTCCTTGCAATCATCTGCGCCAACTGGTACTCATTCAACGTTACAGGCTCCGCCATGTTCCGTGTATCGAGGAAGCTAAAGCTATTAAAGAGCGCCATCAGGGATTTCGGTCATAAGAACTATTCTGGTATTGAGAAAAAGACAGCTCAAGCACATGAAAGACTACTACTTGCTCAGTCTGCTACACTCTCCCAGCCTTCCACGACCAATGCTGCCTTCGAGCTCCAGGCTCTGCACGAATGGGAAGTGCTTTCGGCTGCAGAAACTGCTTTTTTCTACCAAAGATCCAGCATAGATTGGCTTTCATGTGGAGATGGTGGCTCTAGGCTCTTTCACAGATATGCAGAATCCCGTCAAGCCATAAACCACATCCATTTTCTCTTATCCAGCACCGGAGAACGCATTGAATCTCAGGCCGGAATTCAAGAGATTTGCGTCGACTACTTCGCTGATCTACTCGGCAGTCCCGTCGCACAACAGATGTTCGTACAAAGTGATATTGATCTTCTGTTCGATTTCAAGTGTTCAGAAGATCAGAAACAGAGTTTCGGAAAGGAGTTCTCTGCGGAGGAAATTAAGAACGCTTTTTTCTCCCTGCCTAAGAATAAATCTGGCGGGCCTGATGGATACTCCGCGGAGTTCTTCACCGCCTCATGGACTATTGTGGGCGTAGAGGTTACTGAAGCCATTATGGAGTTCTTTCGCGCCGGGAAAATTTTAAAACAATGGAACTCGGCTAACCTCGTTCTTATACCGAAGAAGCTCAACGCGTCATTAACTACAGATTTTCGGCCGATCTCTTGCCTCAACACGGTCTACAAAGTCATCTCCAAGCTCTTGGCTTCTAGACTAAAAGAAATCCTCCCTCTGATGGTTTCAAAGTCGCAGTCTGCGTTCCTACCGGGAAGATTACTTGCTGAAAACGTCCTTCTAGCTACTGATCTCGTAAATGGCTATAACAGTCATACTTTGACTCCAAGAGGTATGTTGAAAGTCGATTTGAGGAAAGCTTTTGATTCGGTCCGTTGGGACTTCATCATAGCCACCCTCCGAGCACTGGATATTCCGGAACCCTATATTAGCCTGATCTACGAGTGCATATCGACGGCTACCTTCTCGGTTTCGGTTAATGGAGAAACAGGGGGATTCTTTAAAAGCACGAAAGGCATCCGGCAGGGAGATCCTCTCTCACCCTACTTGTTTGTACTCGCCATGGAATGTCTATCTCGGTTGCTTCTCTCTCGGTATGAGGCAGGCATTATAGGATATCACCCAAGAACGGAGCAGCTAAAGATCTCTCATTTGATGTTTGCAGATGACGTGATGGTGTTCTTTGATGGCACTAGCAATAGTCTACATGGTATCTCCGAGTGCCTGGATGATTTTGCTTCGTGGTCTGGCCTGCACATGAACTCTTCAAAGACTGAGTTATTCACTTCGGGTATTGACCAAGCGGAATCAGTGGCAATTTCCAGCTACGGATTCCCCTCTGGTCAGCTTCCTATTAGATACCTCGGACTTCCCCTCATGAGCAGGAAGCTAAAAATATCAGAGTATGCCCCGTTGATGACCAAAGTAACATCACGTCTCCAATCCTGGTCGGCTAAGCTCCTATCTTTCGCAGGGAGGCTACAGCTCCTCAAGACCGTCATCTTGGGCATGGTCACCTTCTGGTTCTCGGCATTTATCCTCCCAAAAGGATGCATTAAGAGCATTGAATCCCTATGTTCCAGATTTCTTTGGTCTGGAAATATAGAAAAAAGAGGAGTAGCAAAAATAGCTTGGGGAACTGTTTGTTTGCCAAAAGAGGAAGGAGGCTTAGGTCTTAGAAATTTCTCGATTTGGAACAAAGTGCTTTGC
The DNA here is from genome assembly GCF_000801105.2 of Raphanus sativus. Classification (NCBI taxonomy): domain Eukaryota; kingdom Viridiplantae; phylum Streptophyta; class Magnoliopsida; order Brassicales; family Brassicaceae; genus Raphanus; species Raphanus sativus. The sequence goes on along the minus strand of NC_079513.1, from coordinate 15,645,009 downwards.
CTCAAGTTTATATGGTTGCTATTGTCCAAGTCTCCTTCACTATGGGTGGATTGGCACTGCAATATACATCTCCAAGATAAGTCCTTCTGGACTGTTGAAGCCTCAGCCTCTGATTCTTGGGCCTGGAAAAAGCTCCTGGACCTACGCCCGCTAGCGCTCCAGTTCTGTAAAATCAATGTTGGAAATGGCAGGTCCGCTAGCTTCTGGTACGACATATGGACGCCTCTAGGTCAGTTAATTGATCACATTGGGCCGACTGGTCCTAGATCATTGCGGATAAGAACCGAAGCGGTAGTGGCGGATGCAATCAATGGCTCAAATTGGTCTCTTCCTCACCCTAGATCCCAAAAGGAAGTTGAACTTCATATTCATCTTACAACTATTAATTTACCTTTATGTAATGATGAGGAGGATGAGTATGTATGGGTTGCTGGTGATTCCCCTTTGTTGTATTTCAGGTCATCCACAACATGGAGGTGCTAAGACCAAGAGAGGATGTCAAGGACTGGGTGGACGTGGTCTGGTTTAAAGGAGCCATTCCAAAGCTTGCGTTCACGATGTGGGTTACGAATTATGACAGGCTGCCGACGAGGTCAAGACTGGTGGCGTGGGGACTTCCTATATCACCAACCTGTCCATTCTGTGCTACCTATGACGAGACCAGAGACCACTTGATGCTATCTTGTGCGTACAGCAAGGAGGTTTGGCGCCCAGTGTTACTGAAATGCCAGCCCCCATCGTCTATGTTCACCACTTGGTCTGAATTGCTTTCTTGGATTCGATCCTCACGCTCTAACAGGCTGACGCTTCTCAGGAAACTAGTGGTTCAATCAGTCATCTTTCACCTTTGGAAACAAAGAAACAATCTTGTCCATAATCAGGTTTCTGTACCGGCTTCAGTTCTTTTTCGCAGCATTGATAGAGAAGTAAGGAACATCATTTCGGCGAGGAGACAGAGGAAGAATTTCAAAAAGCTTATGGAAATGTGGTTGAGATAATTGTGGGTGTAAATCTGTATGGAAAATCTGGGAACCATCTTGTTTTTTTACTTTATTTTTGCCAAGATGGCTCAAAACTAAGATCTTCTTGTAATCTTTTAATCATTTTTATGATATTTGCAGTTTAGCAAAAAAAAAAAAAAAAAAAACCATTGGTATGATTGTTCTTATCATTTTTTAGTGTGGGTATGAATATGAATGTAAGATTTTTAAAGCTATTTTTTCGGCGAAAGATATACTAATTTTTGTCGGGTAGATAGCTAGGAATGCATGTATACGTTATACTTTCTGTAATTCAAAAAAAAAAATCTACTTGGGATGAATTATCAAGTATTACATCTCAGCTATGTATACTTGATAAGTTGCATACAACTCTTCTTAGTGGATCATGTGATATAACTTGGTCATCTAACAATTAATTCAAGGTCAATCGTGAATCCTATAAAAATGTGATCTCAATCACTTGCCAATCAAGGAAAATCATGTTGATTATATTCCTTTTAAATGCTTAATATTGTTTACACTATATTTCTTTTAATATCTAACTGTAATCTCATAGTTTAAGTAAGTAGGTTCTGTGTCTTTTAGTATATTGGCTATATGAACACACACCTTAAGAAATCATTCTAAAGATACAAAACCTTAATCTACAGAAATCTGATACCATGATAGAACTTGGCTTGATTTCTTTGTTTTTCTTTGAATTATATGACTTCTTCTGGTCCATATCATTTCAACTTCCCTTAACTTCAAGTTGTTGACATGATTGTAGTATATTCAAACCTACATCTAAGGGACCAACAACTTATGTTTTGACTTCAAAGAAAACGAATTCCCTTCAAGATCTCAACTAAGCATTTGCTAATGTCTATGGTCCTAATAACTATTCTCTCCGTCCCACTTTAAGTGGTGTTTTAGAATTTTTATTTTGTTCCATTTTAAGTGATGTTTTCACTAATCTATGTAGAATTTAATATGATTTGAATTTTATGACCAATTATAAAATACTGTACTTTTTTATTATTGGTTAAACTAGTTTTATTTAATGTATTTTTATGTTACCAAGATAAACTACATAAAAAATATGAGTTTTAATCTATGTGCAATAACCTAAAACATCACATAAAGTGGAACAGAGGGAGTGGGAGTACCATTTTTGGAAAATTCAAAAGAAATAAAATGATTTTCTTTCTCTAATAACTATCTGCTCGCTACGCTATAATAAGAAAATAACTTAGATATTCTCCAACAATTATTTTCAAAATAAAAACAATTGTTTTTTTGCGCTAAATCTCCAAAATTTGGTCATCTACCCAAAAAGAAAAGAAGAAGAAAACACGACTTAAGTTCAAAAAAAAAAAGAAAACACGACTTTCTGCCATCACGCGAAAAGAATCTGAAGCACAATGATTTAAATATATTTAGTGGTGTAATTGGCTCTTGTCTCAGCAACAAAGTAGTGACTAATTGATTACTGTTTACTAACGCGATAATAATCTTTTAGTTAATGGTACAATTAGTTTACTTACTGTAGATTTCATTAACAGCTATCTACGAATGTGTTCTTTTCGTTAGAAAAATCGTTTCATATCCAGATATGTTCAATTCATATTCGGTTTATATAACTATGCAAAAACACATGTACATTTGAAAAATTCAAATAACATATATTTTGTTATTTTTCGGCGAGAACATACACCGGTCGTTACGTCAGCTGCTAATCATCTAGTTTTGCTGACAATAATAACACATAATCAGTATTTTTTAAAAATTAAAATAAATCAAAATAGTTGTTTTACAAAAATATACTTTATAAATTTTATTAATGAAATTTTAATTTTGTATAAGACACATATTCATTATAATGTTTCGATCCTATCAGTTACTCTTATGTTAATCTTAGTTATGCGTTTTTATAGATTTTTTAGATTGGTTGTGTAATCATGCGAATAATTTTGTTTTAAGAGATTAAATTTTATGACATGTTAATCTAAATTATTTAAATGTAAACAATAAAACCAAGATTAATCGAAAATAGCACGACTGCATCACTTTTGTTAGAACGGTTTTATGATGATTCAAATTTAATGCTAGTGTTAATATCGTGTTACTCTCAATTAATCTTGGTTATGTTGCTTATATCTAAAGAACTTAGATTAACATCTCATAAATTATTTCTCTTAAAATAAAGTTATTCGCATTATTACACAACCAATCAATTTTTTTTTATAAAAATACATAACCAAAATTAACATAAGAATAATTGACAGGATCAAAACATTATAACAAATATATCTTTTATATAAAATTAAAATTTCATTATTTAATTATTTTTTTTTATTTTACTAAACAATAAAAATTTATAAACATTTGAATTTTCTAAAAATAGATTTTTATAAAACTATTTGATTCATTTTAGTTTGAAAAATTAATATACACGTAACGTTTCATTAGCATAATTAGCTGACATAGCGTCTGTAAAAATAGATTATGTAGTATCTGTGTATGATTTTATCAAAAAAATAGATAAAATATATGTTATCTGATTTTTTTAAAAGTATATGTATGTTTTTGTACGATCATATAAATTATATATAGACATGAATTGAATCAATCTGATATGTTGGTATGAAATGATATTTTTCTTGGACTATATATAATCAATTCATGTGAATCAGGTGGATCGTATTATTATTAAAAAATTAACAACAATGGTATTTTATCCCTATAATTATATGGTTGTGCATGTGACATTCACATTCTCTTACAACGGTACAAACCAAAAAAAGTTTACGAGTAGTTAAATATGGTAATATGGTTATTTACAACAAGTGAGCAGTGGAGTAAAGTTGGTGGAATTGGGCACCGACGGAAAGAGGTCGACGTCAGAGTATTGGTCCCCGTAATCTCCGGTCTTTCTTTTGTCTTACACATATCAGAACAGTTGATGGTAAGAAAGCTTTTGAATCTTTTGATTGTTTCTTCTTTTGTTCCGCATTTGTCGCTGCGCGGCGTGACTTACATTTTTGATTAATAGCAAAACATTTTACTCTCCTTTTTGTAGATTTTTTACCATAATTTAAGCTGTGTGTACTCTTTAGCTAGTCAGTGATTTTGGATATCTATGCTACTTGATCAGTTCTTTGGTACTCGAAAGAACTTTGGTACTTGAGAGCTACTTATTTGCAGATATTGATTTTATTTTCAGTATTGTTATCTTGTTTATAACTCCACTTGTCTTTTTTATATAAAGAGATATTATACTTTTAGCAAATACTCTGTGCGTTTCAAATTACATGTGTTTAAATTTTTTTCACACATATTAAAAAATTACTAAATGTTCAGTTTTGTCTTTATTTGATTATTAACTTTTTAAGTATTTACTGTTTTCTTTAATTTAATTAGAAACAAAAAATAAATTAATATAAAAATCATATTAAAATCATAAAATAATATTTATTTTATAAAGAAAATTTTACCGTACAATACACTCAAAGTAAAATGTAAGGAGTATCAGTTACATGAGTCCATGACACATACCAAAGATTGCTACTTCATAATATATTAATATTGACCTTCTTGGCTTCGTTTAATTTCTCTCCACCAGATTAATCTGAACGCAAAGATTGTAAGTTAGTTTGCCAAAATCCTGGTTTACTCATCAGTATCTGTACTCTTCTAGCTACTGTTTTCGTTGGATTCGGCAAGTCTGCATTTGATTCTTTAACAAGACCCAAGAGTCAAGTTGGGTATTATGATTCCGACCAGATTCGACAGCACTGAAACAAAAAGGACGAGAGGAAGTAAAATAATGGACACTGGATATTTAAAAAAAAAATTGACGAACATAAAAGTTCCAAATGTATAGTACTGCTGGTAAACCTCTTTTTATCCATAATAGTAATAAAAGATTTTACGTATATTTTCTTCTTTTGAAACAAGTGTATGTTTATATCTTCTTGATAAAGTTTTTTTGGCTTTCATGTGATTATGTTTTCAAACCATGATTCTGTCATTCATTTAATTATTCTTTATATTAGCTTTCATCAAGTAATTGATTTGGTGAATTACCTTCCTTCTAGTTTTGGTTAATTCACTCGCATTTCGCGAGGACCCTTTAAAATGTCTTTCTCTAATAATTTATTTTTATGTGTATATATAAATTTAAATATCTAATTTTCCATTTTCTAAAAATAAAAGTGTCGGCACAAAAAACTTTGAGAACTTTTAAATTAACTGAAACAACTTTGACCTAGTAGAGCTATTTAGCATACAACAAACAACTTTATTCATTTCTTAGGATTTATACTGTTCTACTTCTGTCTTCATTTATGTTAGGTATCACCGTATCAGTCATTTGATACCTCTATTGTAGTATTTGTACTAATACCGTGTAGCAACATCTTCTGTTGATACTTGATAATACTATTTATTTGATATGACATGATTACTAACAAAAACGTATATAAATAAAAGTATAAAACTATCAAAGAGAAGAAAAAAAGTAGATCTAGAAGTTTTTTAATATTTAAAGAAAAAATAGAAGAAAATAGGAGGAATAATAAAAGAGTTTTTCAAATGATAAACCATAAAAAACTGTGAGAAAATATGGATTAATATATAAACTGTTTAAATATTTTTCTGAAAATATTAAAATTAGTTAAGTAATTAAAATTATTAAACATTAGTGTTTAAAGTGTTGATTGTTGTTCAATTGTAATGCAAAGAGTTGATATTTTGTGCGATAGAATTTTTTCTGATACGATATGCTATTATTTAAATTAAATTAAATTTTCAAAGACTAACTTCGAATTTGGAGAAAACTATGGACTTTTAAGGACATCCTTATTGAATGTACTTAGGATTTTGAAGATATTTTTAAAAAGAGGGTAACTAATATACAACGCTAGTCGAAGGGCTGTTTAGAAGAGGCTGATCTTTGCCTATGAAACCTTGCGAACTTGTCAATGGGCTTAATAAGAAGGGACAGTTTGTGAAAGCAAACAAGATGCGAGTCTGCTTACTATCTACACTACGGTTATGACCAGTGTTTTGAAAACCGGATCGTACCGGCCGGTCGAACCGGTCCGACCGTGACTCGCTGAAGCCGAGTCCGGTTCGGTTTAAAACCCAAATTTAATAAAAACCAGTAAAACCGGCTGAAACCCGATAAAACCAGTGATCCGGTTTAATTTTAAAACCCGATTTTTTAAAATTAACATATAATTAAGTGTTTTTAATTATTACAACCTAAAATTTAATATTTTATAATTAGTATTCAATTATCACTATTTAATTGATTTTTTATTTTTCTAAGAAAAAATGTGAAAAATATATTTTTGCCTCTCATATACTATTTTTATTTTACTATATTCTTAAAATTTGAAATGTTAGTTGTAAAAATAAATAAATATGATTGTTTTAGTTTTTGTCTGGAAAGCGAATCCAAGTTAAAAGTTGGATCAAACAAGCTGGACACATAGGGTCACACAAGCAAAGATGATTCAAACCTTACTTTCTTCGGGAATGATACGAACCACCACCTCCTTGATGATAAACAAACCGGTGACGAGCTACACCACCTGTGTAACCACGAGTGTTTCCTCTGCTTCCTGCAGGTGTCCAATTCGATGCTTGTGTCCCTAACCCATTAGCTTCCTCTTCGTCTCTCTCATTGTACTCGAGCACTAACCTCTTTATGTCTTGCTTCTCTTCCAAATCCGCAGCTTCTTTCTGTTTTGTGCTCTGCACTAGCGAGCAATCACTCGGGATTAGCATTTGTTTCGTTTGTTGTTTGTTTCCTCTTTTCACTAGGACCTTCACTTGAACTTCTCTTGGCTCTCCATTCTCTTCGTCCACCACTTCCTCGCCGTTGTCACCTGTGACTCGCCCAAAATGATGGTGATCTTTTCCGGATCCTTCGAAAACACTCATCGGTATTGTCATGTTCAGTGCCGGTCTACCACGTAATTCTAGCTTCCTTTGCTCTATGCTCTCCTGCACCCACAAAACAGTTAACCATGTTCATGTCAAGTTTCAAATGCCTTGGGACCAAAAATAGATGCATCAATCTACAAAAACAAAAAAAAAGACCAAATGCGAACTTGCCTGAAGTAAAGCCTTCAGTTCTTGATCAAAGTCTGCTTGTTCCTCAGGATCTACGGTTACTACCTTCTGCCTTACCCTAAATTCATTATCATCATCAGATCCAGGTCCAACGGCATCATCATAGTCATCACCATCTTCACTCTCAGATCCCCGCTCATGATTTCCATCCTCCAACTCTTCGTTCTGTCCATCTCGTACAGCAGAGCCACTACCAGAATCACTGTCGCTTTCTTCTTTGGGAGCTTCACCGTTAGAAAACATGCCTGGACGCTTTGTATCTGGATGTCTTTCTACACTGCCTTTGTCTGCACCAGAAGCATGTTGACGCTCTTCCAGCTGAAGTATAGCTGCATTGACCTCATCAATAGTCGTGTAACGGGTCATATTGGGTCTCAAATTGGCAAATAGATCCTGCGTTGAGACAGGATAAGACACATTAATTTGTTACAGATGAATCAACCTCAAAGAAATAAACAAAATGTTACAAGAACTAACCTGCAAGTCAAATTCAATATCCAGAGGAGGATGACCCTTGCTCAGTATGTATCTCTGGAAATGTATCAAAAATTGATCAAGCCTTTTCTTTGAAGAACCTCGATCAAAGTAGTGCCCACATGTTTCCAAGAGAATGATAACCATCCTGACACGGAAAAAATCTTCTGGCGGATCCAGCACCTCTTGCTAATATCATAAAAGTATATTCAACAATCAATCAGTAAAACAGAAGCACGACTGAATATTACAGCAGTCAGTGAGGAATGTATAGAAGAAACTAAGCACGAGAAGAGACATTAGTGATGTAATTTTTCAAATGCCAAACCACAAAGACAGGCATTTAGAACTTGGCAAAGGGTTGAACTCTGAAATAGTCTGAGGCTCACTTACCTCTGAAGTACCATGACCATACGAAAGAGTTAAGTAAAGTGTCTCGAATATCACAGACGAATCTACGTGCTCGTAGTTGTACAGTTCCCCTAAGAATCTCAAATGGGTTAGACGCTTCTGTTGTGCCCCATATTCATTCAACTCAAGTCCAACCCTTATCTCCTCCAGTACCTTCAAGTGAAAACAAAGTACCACGTTACTTATAAGAAAGGGACATGGTACTAGGCCGTGGACAACATGCAATACCTTTACAGAAAATGTGAAATGAATAAGTCCAGAAAAAGCTACAGAAAATTTAAGCGAAGCATGTAAACATGTCATTCACGAGCATTTTCATATTTTTATGATACGAGAGCATCTCCACACACTCTTCTGATTTGATATAATATAGAACCCAAAACTATAGGCATGGTCCTCCAAACCATTTTCAACAGAACACTTATTTCAGGCTTTACTGACGCGTCGAAGTTCATATAAGAAACAACATCATTTCAATTTGAACGCAACTCTCATATTTATTGACCAAATGCCTATAAATTTTCCACTCCTTTTCCAGTTATAGAACAAGCTACATATTTTATAGAATAAATCAAAACCTTTGCACAAGATACAGTACTCCAAGTTGGCGTAGGAAAATTAGAACGTTTTCACAAGAGCCAGGAGAGGCCATCTATGCAACACCATCTAAAGTAATAGTTATATGACTTCTGAGGAATTATATACAGATCCCCAATACCAAGGCACTTTCCTCAAGTAAACTCAGGAACTTCTGATTTTAAGAACTTGCAGAATTAAGATATTTCGGACACCACAATATCTACGTGTATTAGCCAATAAAATACAGTGGAAGGGAGACATACCTCATCAACAACAGCCACCGCAAACTCCTCATGATGGCGGCTCAATCCAGAAGTCAGGGATGCAATCAAATGAATCTGACCATACTTTCCCTTGTGAACCTTCATAAAGCACTTCAAGATGTATTGCTCACATTCACTCCACGGTAGCTTCCGCAGTTGCTTCAGTACGTTCGTAATGGAATCTTTATCAAGATCCGAAAACAGCAATTTTCGAATATACTGCAGGAATTTGAATAGAAGTATAAGAGAAACGAAAGTTGTCAATAGAATTGAGCAACAGAATATTATAAGAAACATAATGGACAACGTAGTTGGAGTGGAGATTAGTAAATACCTGATGCAATGGTGGTCGAACTTTAGAAATTCGTGCTGATCTTTCAGGTGGTTTACAAAGGTAGTAGGCATTTTCCACAAGAGTGCTTTGACGAGGATCTAAGTTCTTGACATTTTTCAGGCGCATCAATATGTCCAGCATATTAGTCATCCTGAGTGTGGTCTCGGGAGACCGATAAAGGAAACGGCCACATGTCTCCAGAAGATTGCAAGCAACATCAATGTTATGATGAGTAAAATCATCTAAGCAAGCCTGCAAAAAAAAGGGAAGTGAACATTTTATAGAGTTGAATGGCTCGAGTTTTGTCAGACATGATAGAATCAAAATCCCCTGCAATCACTTTTTCATCTCCTGTAAGTGGATTCAAGTGACACTTACCTAATGTATATACTTGAAACGTATCTAACACATTCAAAGAATCAAGAAAATAAACATCTCTATAAAATGTATGTGTAGATGGATGAGCATTGTACCTTCAAACAACTGAATACAAGTCCAGAAGGTACAATTTTAAACTTGCAGAGTTCTCCAATAAATCTGATGTTCCGGATTTTTGATTCGATATTCATTTGGTCCTGCACAAAATTCAAATTGCAATTCCTTAAGACAGTATATTATCAATTTTGAAGAGCGTTTATAATGGAAGGTTGGACGCCAAACTGAGAACAGAGGCATCAACAGCAACAGAGTGAATTTGACTTCACTCTGCTCAAAGAATAAAAGTGCAGTCCTAGTCAAATGTAGAAATAATTAGGTACTTAACAAAGATAATGCAACACATCTAGCTAACCTTTTTATGGACTAGATAATTGAACTCGTCCTCCAACATCTGCACAAGCGTAGAAGGGATGTCTTTCATGCACGTTGCTAGTGTTGCAACCATACGCGAATAGTATGCTAGCAACTCCAGAGATGTCCTAGGGACATTAAATAACGCTTTGACAAGTTTTTTTCTGTTTGTCTTGGAATTCAAATAACAATACTCCACCTGGAAATAAAACATAGAAGTAAACAATAGAGCAAAAAAGACGTTCAACCAAAACGATATCAAATAGAAAACCATTTCAGAACTCTTACCGTCAACTGGTCAATAAGATCACGGCTTACGCAACCAGGAAGTCGCTGTAACAATCTTTCGAAGTTTGCCACGTCAAGGCTCTTGCCTTTCTCCTTCTCATTTTCCAATTTCTTGTCACTATCCTTTTCTTTCCCTTTTTCCTTCTTAGCATCCTTAGCCTTTTCCTTATCTACTTCATCCTTCTCTTTTGGCTGCTCAATAGTTGAGACATCAGCCATACTACCAGAATCAGCAGGAAACTCTGTTGTGTCTTCAGCTGTTTGTTGACCTTCGACAACTTCAGAGCTAGACTCCTACAACCAATCACAACAGGGTATGAAATCATAAGTGCTGGATTTATAGAAAACTATAAGCAAATGTGCAGCACGAAATCTTTCAAAATCAAAGCATGTCTATTGACCACCATCCACGTTCTCAAATAGCAGCAACAGTAAATGTGTTCTTATATCCTAAGAGGAAAAAAGTGAGAAATGTAGTGTCATCCACTCACAGATGATTTGTCTTTTGTCTTTGCAGACTCTACTTCCCCCAACAAGACTGCTGGAACAAATGCCCTAGAAAAACAATGAAGATGACATAAGCAACTAAAAAAGAAGCATAAACGCTATAAGGCCATCCTTAATGGAGGATCATTTTGCATGTGCTTGGGCTTTAAATAATAGGATAAAATGAAAAAATGGGTTAAGATCAGTTTGAAAGTGCTTGAACAAGATCTGTGCTTATTTTTGTTCTTCTTCTTTTCTCTAACGACTCCACAAACGACTAAACTAAATACATTATTTTACTCTAAGCACACCCATTAAAAATCTCCCTTTAAGGATGCCCTAATGAGCTAGATAAGCCAGACTCTGTCAAGAAAATTGAAGTTTGCCGAGTGTCACTTGCAAACAATACATTCTCCCATAAATTTGTTTCTTGGGACCATAAATAAGAACTGACCTCAGATCAGGCAAGCACTCATAAAATGTCTTGGTCTCTTCATCGTCCCAAACAGGTTCGGGGACAGATGTATCTTTTACAGCACCAGACGATGAGGCCTCGTCCCCTACTGTGAGCCTAGTTGTACCATCCTCTGGCATAACGGGAGGCTGCATGTCAAGTGCTTCAGCCAAACTGCGACATGACATATGATACATTACTAGGTATGTGGAGGTTATAGATGAGAATACTTAACTTTTTGTTTTGTAACTAGTATTTATCCTAAGCAAATAGCCTCTGATTATCGAAACTGTAGATGTTCCTTTACCAGATAACCCATTCCAGCCAAAGATATGGGATGAACGAATAAACACCATAAATCTAAGATCACTTCCAAAGATCCATTAAAAATATCATAGGGTTCTAGTAAATTAGTCTGTCATGGTCAATAGTACAAAGGTTTGGTAAACGAACTGACGCTCAACAATGACACTATACTCTTACACTACAATGACGGCGAAAAAATACTAATTACTTCAAGAATATATCAGGACAGTGCTAAGAGCTTAACAATAATAGCATGGGACATTGGTTATTAGTATACTTTTAGCAGCCAGTGAGAAGAAAGCTACGAAGCTACCCATATACTGAAGGATTAATATGATCTAAGATTTTCTGCAATCAACTCCACTACAGCCAGACCCAACGAGATCAGAAAACCCCAGTTGAGTTTGATCAACTTACGAGGAGATGTTTCGATAGAGATGGTCATATGATTTCCTCAGCTTTTCATATGACGATGCACTGTCTTCACTAAGCTCCCCTTTAGCATTTACCAGTTTTGAATTTTCTTTTTCCATTTGTTGAAGCGACTGTAAGAAATATATGATGAAGTTACACTATAAAGGAGAAAGTTCTTCAATTTCAGAAAAGAAAGATATCTATAAAAGTTCCTGCACATGTGCAAACAAATAAATATTTTACCTTGTGCTCAGATTGAAGTAACTCTGCCAGAGCATCATAATATGTGTTGAAAGCTTTCTTGAAATTCTTTTTCTGTTCTGCAGTGACGCCGAGGCCCTTGAAAAACTAGAGTAAACTTTAGTCAGATTTAATTCTATACGGAAAAATACAACACAGAAAGCATGCCCCTTTTACTACCAAAGATCATGTAAGATATACGTTAATAGAGGAGCTGGGTGATGTCACAGATAAGAGCTCATCAAATATTAGGCATAAAATTTCAGCTGATATTGAAACTAACTTACATCTTCGTCTTGTCCAGATATAGGAAGCCCAAGAAAAACTCTTCCTTGCCTAGCAAAACCGGCAAGAAGTGTCAAATTTGTCTGGGTCGTATCTCGATCTTTCATGTGCTCAGCACTGGTAAGGTCCTTAATAATATTGATGAAGATGTTACTATCTTCTATTACTCCAACATAATAGAGCTCCAGGAGAAGTTTTAGGGTACTGCGCTTTTTCATGGCCTTTGAGTTCCTGTCTGCATCTAAGTCGTCGGCAGATTTTCCAGGAAGGAAGACTTTCAAGAGCCCTTGTGTCAGACTAGGAGAAAACTCTTTATACCTCTGATGAAGTAGTGAGCATATCTGTCAGAAAATACGGATATCAGCTACAGTACAAGGCCTTTTAAAAGTGAGCATCCTCTTACGCAACTCTATAATGCCCCGTAATAAATAACAAACTGAGAGGACAAGGTAAGTTTCCACATAAACCTAAACCGAGGTAAGAGGATTGACATTCCAACCAGCCTAATGAATTAAAAACTACTGAAACAAAGATAACAATCTCAATGAGACATGTTGATCAGTAGAGATGCATGAGTAGCATAAGAAAAACGATCCCTAACCGACTCTAATCTGCAACATCCTAATAGCGGTACAAGATAGGAAACAGCAAGGGCAACCTGAACAGCTGCTTGTATATCAGAACTTTTGAGCTTGGCCTCACAAATGGCAGTAACTGCTTCGCTAACGAATTTGCTAAGGTTCACACTTCGCAGATCATCCATGAGCCCTTCACGCTGCTCCTCATTGATCTGCTTCAACTTCTTGATAACTGCTGTATTGCGCTTGATACTAGAATCAAGAGTCCTAAGATACGCTGAATCTGCAACATCCACGACTCAGTCTCTCAGTAACAAACTCAAACCTACAGATTTCTATACAAATCTTTACAAATCTAAACACTCAAACACAACGTTGCAGAAAGTAAATGTGAAACCCTAAATTATCAAAACTACACCTATGGAATCACAAAAACTACTGCAAAAACACAAACCAGGCCGTTCAGGATTGAGATTGTTTTGACGAAGAGCCATCTTAGCTTCAATTGCCTTCTTAATCTCCGCAAGGCGAGCAAGAGCTTCCTGCAATTAACCAGGAACAAAGGAGATCGTCATTATTTTAATACGATCAGTAATCTCGGGAGATCGAAATTCAAACCTCGTCGTCTTGTTTCTCGGTGTGGTTTTCCTCCTCTTGGTGATGATGATCCATTTAGGGTTCAGGAAGCGATAGCTTTCTACGATTCGGAGATTATTGAATCCACTGTGTGTGTTGTTCCAGAGGAGAGTTGATGCAAACTGTCGAACGAGATCGGGTTTAATAGAGCATTGAATATTGTTGGGGCCAAGAAGACCCATTATCGTCGGGCCTTCCGGTCGTAGTTCGGTAGATAACCGTTAGCCCAAATCCAAATTATTGAATTAGTAGTTGTTGTACATTAATAAAGGTACCAAACTTACGAAGAGAAAATAAATACTATATTGACATGATCATATAATCTCATTGGTTGCATCTTCTAATACATTGGTTTGATTGATGATATTATATCGGTTAAAAATACTTGGATTTAACTAGCTGAAATCTGAGAAATAACATGTTTTAATTAAGTTAAAAAGATATATTTTCAAAATAAGAATTAAATTTTGACTGAGAAAAAAAGAATTGAGTTTGAGCTTTATCAAAAAAAAAAAAAAGAATTGAGTTACATGATTTGGGTTTCGTCACGTACGTACGACCTTTTAATCATTCAAAAAAAAATATATGTTAATTCTTTATATATTAATTGCGAAATATTACAACATTTAACTGTAATCACGTACAGGGGCGGACCTAGAAAATAATTCAGCCCGTGGCACTATATATACATATATTTAAATTTACATTAGTCACTAAAATTTATTTTTATAATTTTAAATATTTTAAATATTCATTTTAAGTAATAGTATAAAATTATATATAGTGCATAATATTTATTTAAAAAAATATTCATTCTAGTTTTTATGTTAATCTAAGTACTGAAAATAATAAAATTAACTACTAGAGTGAAATTTAAATAAATTATATTTTTATTTTGGAAAAACTAATATTAGAGAAAGAAAGAAAACAATTGTAATATATAACTGTAGGTAATGAAATAAATGAAAAAGGGAAAGGTGATTAATAATGTAGAAATAAGTTAAAAAAAAAATAGACTCGAAGTTAGAGAAAGAAAATAAAAAAAAAAAGAATAATTGTAGGTAACAAAATCAATGAAAAAGGGAAAGATGATTATAAGTGCAGAGATTTTTTTTTAAAAAAATATCACAGCCTCAAGGAATCGAACTCAAAGGGATTGGAACTAATCATTGTCTTATGAACCGTTAGGGCTAACGACAATATGTCTGTACATATCAACAAGATTTATATTATTTAGAGTGTGGCACGTGCCACACCCTTTCAACACCTGGATCCGCCCCTGATCACGTGTCATCACCATGAAAATGAAATTCTGAATTCTTAAAAAATATATTAGTCCAATTAAGTATATATTATAATTTCTATTAAACTAATCATAAAATTAATTAAAGTATGCAATTACTATTTTATTTTCTTTGTTTAAATAAAAGCTACGAATTTATCAAATATAACTAATATATAAATGACAATTAATGATTTTAATAATAAACATTTGATAACAATCTATATCTTCTCCATCATTTTTGTTTAATTTTATATTACTAAAATAAATTAAACCATCAAATTAGCTATAAAATTAAAATTTAGATTTTTTCCGTATATACTATATTTTGAATTTTTTAAAAGACAATAAATTACTAAACTATTAAAATTATTATATTAAAAATTAATGATCAATGGTTTAACATCTCTTATATATCAATTGAAAAATATTACAACATTATTTTGTAGTCAGAATTATTATGTCTTCATGAAAATGAAATTCAGAATTCTTAAAAAATAGGTTAGTTCATCTTTATTGATAAATGGTATACAAAAGAAAACTCTCGCACTTTCCTTAAATAAAAGCTATGGAATTAACTAATATGATCAACACATATATGACAACTAATTATTATGAATAATAAATATCTGATAACAATTTTTGTATCTTAACTCTTTTTTATTTAATTTTATATTTTTAACCAGGAACAGGGAGATTGTCATTATATCAATACGATCAGTAATCTTGGGAGATCGAAATTCAAACCTCGTCGTCTTGTTTCTCGGTGTGGCTTTCCTCCTCTTGATGAGGATGATCCATTAGGGTTCAGGAGTTTTTGTCCGGTTATATGAACTAGGCATGGGCATTTTAACCTAGACCCGAAGACCAGGCCCGGAACCGACCTGAAAATACCTAAACTGGAACTGACCCGAATGTTTAGAAGTACATGTTGGGTCTAAACATTTTTTACACGAATAGATCCGGACCCGAAAAGAACCGACCCGAATAGATCCAGACCCGAAAAGAACCGATCCGAATAGACCCGACCCGACAAGAACCAATTCATACCCGATTTAAAAACATGAATATCAAGAACTATGTTTTGTTATGTTCTATCTTCTATATTTTATTTTATGATTTAGTTGAAACATATTTTTGTTAACAATCTTTGTTATTATTTTTGTAACATTTTCAAGTAATATGAAGTTTTAAATGTAAAATTCAAAACTCTTTCTTTTAATTTTTAATAATTTATTTTAATTTATTTTGTCAGATTTTAGATATACATGAAATATTTTGACTAAATTTGATGAAATTTGTGTATTTTTGTGTGTGTTTAGATCTTAAATTCCCAAATCCGACCCGTACCCGATATGAACCCGAAAAATTATGGATATTTTATAAGTTTTTTAATTAGATACCTGATATACCATGAATTTGACCCACTTTTAGTCATGGTATATTAGTGTTTTAGAATATATTTAATCTATTTTGGAGTCTATATAGCATATTTATAGGTTCAGGAGCAATTGGAAAAAAGATGGTGATTTTGGAGTATTTCGGAGCACTTTAGAGATTACATCTGAGAAGACCATATCGACCACCCTAGATCGACACGGAGAGACGTGCGTCAATCGATACACCTTCAGTGTTATCGATCGATATTAAACCGCAGAAGCCCATATTTGGTCACAGCCGACTTGAAGCTCAAGACTCCATCTATTTACCAAAACACCCCTGACGAGTTTTAACCTAATTATTATAGTATTTATGTCTTGCCTAAGTGTTTTGGCACAAACACGGTTTTTACATGAGTTTTCTTAAAATCTTTAGACATAGTTTCTTTGTTTGGTGAGAGAGAGAGTTATCACTGAGAGCTATCTTGAACACCTTTGTTTTCTATTCTTATCTATGAAGCTTTCTTACTACTATGATTCTGTTTTGCTTGGCTATGTCTGAGTAAACACATTTGTTAGATTTAGAATTCAAATAGGTTTTGGAGGACTAGTCCCAAATATGAATACTTGAGCATGTGATATTCATTTTAGGAGATTGCTCTTAATGCTTGTGTAAGAGTAACTAACCTATACATGATAACAAAGATAAAATTCTTGGATCTATGTTCTCCGAGCTAGGAATTTGCTTGAAACAAGCGACAACTGATTTGGAAAACTCCTTAGTGAACTGTTATCAACTACACGCTTAAAGCTTACTAGTAGCGCATCGATCGATACTTCTATAGAGTCATCGATTGATAGACGCGAGGCGCTGTCGATCGATACATGCGACAGCAAGTCGATCGACGCCTTTCTTGTGATTCACCAATGGGAGTCTCATCGATTCTAGTAATAGATAGTCATAACGACAGTTAGGCTATTGCATCGTTAGGTTCTTTAATATCATGCAAGCATCTCACATAAGCATTCATATTACTATAATCTTGATAACCTGAATAGTAATCATAAGTATAGCACCTTAATCATATCTGTTAAACCTCCAAATCAATCAATTGAGTAATTGTCCTGATAAAACCAGTTTTAATTTACTTGTTATTCACATGCTTTGAAATCTCCAACCTAGCTTAGTTACAATAAGATCTAGTGATTCCTCAGCTCCCTGTGAATTTGATCCCTAAATACTACAACTTGACCTTTTTTAATGAGAGTAAGGTTACTCTAGGATAATTTGAGCATGTATCAAGACCCGGACCGACTCGGACCCGAGAAGAACCGACCCGAACCCGGACCAAAAATTTAGAAGTACCTGTTGGGTCCAAATTTTTAGGACCCAAAAGAACTTGGACCCGAAAGGAGCCTACCCGAACCCGACCCGAAGCCCGAACGCCCAAGCCTAATATGAACCATAGGCAAATGACCATCTTTATCCTTCGTTCTTCGGGAAGCGGATCAGGAGTTGGACTTTCGGATCGAGGTGGGTAGCTTCCAATAGGCGATGAGGCCATCACATACCTCCTTTGTGACCTCAGTGGGCTTTCATAACCGTAGATCTCCCAATTGTCCTTCCAATCTCAGACCTTGTTGCAAAGGCGGGTCTTCGCTTTTGCCTGGAACTCCTTCTTCACCCTCTCGGTGATTTCTAATGACCAGTGCCACTTTTCGTGAAACAAACAAAATTTTGAAAACATTAAAATAAATAATTAATAATTAAATAAATTAAATTAAGAAAAATTAAAAAATTACTGCAGAACATTTAAACCAAGTCATCTTGACGTGATTTGGAGTCATGCTCCAGTTCGGATAGGCCCCATCGTAATATCCCTTGATCATCTCTGAAACGCTTTTGGAAACACGGTTGTTGGCCCCAATCTGAAAATTGAACCAATTTGTTAATAAATAAAAATTGATTTTAAATTTTAAGTTAAATTATAAAATATACTGATCAATAAGTAAACGACGGTATATCGGGGTCCAAAATGTCCAAAACCTCCCGTCTAGGCTGGGCAAGCAAATCCTTCACTGTATATCTTGTGTATTGTGCAGAAGGAGGCACCCACAAATCTGGATGAGCAGCTCCCTCTAGAGCAGGCGGAGGTGGAGCTGCTGGTGGAGGAGGTGGAGGCATCTGGGAGGGTATATGAGGTGCAGGAGGAGGAGGGCTACAAACTCTCTGAGATATATGAGAGTCAGGAACTGCCTCGAAAGATGATGGACCGCCGGAAGAAGATGTTCCGGCACCATCGCCAAACAGCTTATAATTAGTAGCTGTTGCAGGTTTCCGCCTAGGAGCTATCTAATTTTTTTTAAAAATCAATTTAATTAAAAACCGCAGCACAATTAAATATTATTTTGTTACCTAAATTAACCACATAAACTAATTTCCTAAACTAGTTAACCACCTAAACTAATTCTTTAAAAGAAATACTAGAGAGAGGAGAGAAAATACCTTAGAGAGAGAGAGGAGTTTGTGAGGAATGAACGAGAACTCCTCTTTCAGAGGCATCATTTATATATAAGAAACCACATACGTCGTAAAGTCGTCGTAAAGTTTACGACGAAAGTACTAGGCCTGCGTATTTTCATTTACGACGGAATTACCATGTCCGCATTTTTTTATTTACGAAGAATTTATGTTGAAACTTGGTTTCAAATATTACAACAAATCTACGACGAATGTATCTTTTACGACGAATTTACGTTGAAATGTGGTTTCAAATATTACAACAAATTTACGAAGACCCGTGATATACGTCGACTTTACCAGGCCCGTGTTTTTATTTACGACGAGTTTACAAGGAAATATATGAAACCCCGAAAACAAATCCCTAAACCCCAAAGTCACATATCTATAGCATCGTCATCCTTTACACCTTCATCCTCTTTTTACAACTCAAACCCTAAACTCCAATTAAATTTTTAAAATAAAAAATAAATATTTCAAAAATAGGTCAAGACTTTATAACTGCTATACAATCATTCTTCTTATTTGTGTTTCTTCCAACGGGTGTCAACACAACGATCTTATCTCTCATTCCCAAGTCAGAAAATGCTCAGACTATGAAAGATTATCGGCCCATAGCCTACTGTAATTTGTTATTCAAGGTCATATCCAAGGTTCTTGCCAATCGCCTGAAGGCACTCTTGCCCGAAGCTATTGAAGCTAACCAATGTGCTTTTATTAAGGATAGATTGCTGCTGGAGAATGTCTTGTTAGCTTTAGAGTTGGTAAACGGCTACCACAAGAAGACCAATATGAACAGATGTGCTATTAAATTTGACATCTCCAAAGCATTTGATATTGTTAAGTGTTCCTTCATCTCCTCAGTTCTCAGGGAAATGGTTCTGCCAGCTCAGTTTATTCATTGGATCATGGTTTGTATCTCCACGGCTTCTTTCTCTGTCTTTGTAAACGGAAGTCTGGAAGGGTTCTTCTCTAGTGCTAGAGGTATTATTAGACAGGGTTGTTCGCTGTCTCCTTATCTGTATGTGATACTAAATAATGTTCTCTCGAAGCTACTCAACAAGGCTACTTTGGAAGGACAGTTTGGATACAACCCACAGTATAGAACAGTCCAGTTAACTCATGTAAGTTTTGCCGACGACATCCTAGTGTTTACGGATGGTACTGGCTGTTCCCTGTAAGGTGTGATGGAGACTATTGACAGGTTTGCAGAGTTGTTTGGTCTACACATTAATGCTTCGAAATCGTCCTCATATGCATCAGGAACTAACTTGGTGGGTCTGTATGATGAAGCTACTCGGCAGGGAATCAATGTTGGAACTTTACCCATCCAATATCTAGGACATCCCCTAAAAACGAAAGTGCTCTCAAAGAGCCTTTGCTAGACAAGATAAGGAACATAATGTTGGCTTGGACGAATAATTGACTTTCTTTTGCGGGTAGGTTACAATTAATCAAGTATGTGGTATCCAGCATAGTAAACTTTTGGAGTTTTGCTTTTATTCTTCCTATGGGATGCTATGAAGCGATTGAGAGCTTGTGTAGTGCCTTTTTATGGTCTGGATCTCCACATCAGACTAATAAGGCTAAGGTCAAGTGGGAGGATTTGTGTTATCCGAAGTCAGAAGGAGGGTTAGGTCTACGTAGGTTTCAAGACTCGTCAAAAGTCTTTTCTCTAATAGGGAGACTCTTCACTCAATAAGGTTCATTGTGGGTTTCTTGGGTGCAACATTATTTGTTGCAGCAGAGTTCGTTTTGGGACATTAGGGAGGAAAATAAAGGTTCGTGGATTTGGAGAAATCTTCTCCGTATGAGACAGTTGGCTTATCCTTTCATTCGAATTGCAGTAGGATATGGTCAAAAGGTTTTTTCTGGTTTGATGACTGGCTGGAGATGGGAAAGCTTTATGACATAACTGGTGCTACATGTACTTGTTATCTTGGTATGAGAAGAGGAGCTCGAGTTTCTGAGGCAGTCACTCAGGGTCAATGGAGGGTGCGGGGTCAGAGAAGTAGACATTTCCAGGACCTGCACGCTAAGATTAAGCTATGCATGTTCCACAGATAGATCAAGGCGAGGATGTCTATATATGGCACCACTTCGTCAGTAATTATAAAGATCATTTCTCTGCAGTGCACACGTGGGACCCAATTCGAGGTAGGAAGGAAGAGGTCACTTGGCACGGTAGTGTCTGGTTCCCACAGGCTGTGCTGCGATACTCCTTCGTTTTGTGGCTCACGGTTCTGAAAAGATTATCAACAGGAGATAGAATGAGGGTGTGGGGTATCAGACATGACTGCACATTTTGTGGAGAAAGGGACGAGACTAGAGACCATCTATTTTTTGCTTGTCCTTACTCATATTTGGTCTGGGAGAGAGTAGCAAGAGTGCTTATTGGACCAGGGCATCAATCCAGATTGGCAAGACACTCTCAGAGTTCTCAAGGGCGGAGGGCGTAGTCATATAGATAGTATTCCCCTTCGACTGGTATTTCAAACAACAGTCTATCATATTTGGAGGGAGCGTAACTTTCTTCGGCATCAGCCGTCTCAAATTATTTATAAACTATGTTAAAAAAATATTAATGGTACATTTAACGATGTAATGGACCATGTTGCACAACTAATCCGGCTCATTGGTAAAGCTGTTAAAAACATAATTTCATCGCTTCGTTATAGGCCACCACACAGCTTGGAAGAAGTGATAAGAAGGTGGTTTGAAGTAATGGGAAATAAAAGAAAACTCTGGTCACCATCTTTTCTATTTTAAAGCTGACGAAAAAATGCAAATTCAAGTCTGATTCTTTAATTCTTTCGTAAATGAGTTATTACATGATCAATAAATTTCAAATTTCATTAAAAAAAAATACACAAATACTTCAAATTCAAGAATTGCATTGAACAATGACTAAGAACTTTAATTTTTAATTTTGAAATTTGTGTGAATTTTAATTTTAAAATTTGTTGTATCAGGAACTAACTTCTTATAAAATAGTATCGGAAGTGTTTTCTCAAATTTATTAAACTTGATTTTAATCTAGAATGTGTGGCTTGTAGTTCCCATACTTATTTTTTTGTTAGTAAATAATATATGTTTCTTATACAAATATTAGGATGAGTTTGTTTCGGTAAATCTATCTCAAAAACATAGTTTAAGCATTCCATTCTTGAAATGTTGAATATTTTGAAAGGGTATCTAAACTTATAAACTCCAGATAAATTGATTTGTTAGGATTTCTATGTGATTAGTTTTATTTTTATAAGTAAAAAACACTCTTTCTAATTAAAACAAGTTATAACGGATCCGACTTTGGTAATATTATTTCCAATGTTCTCCAAGCGTGGTAACGGATCCTTTTGTTTTCTAATGACCCGCACGTGAAATGTAAAATAATATTACCAAAGTCGTGTTATAGTTGTACATATAGTTTGACTAATTTTAGTGTTCTCTAGATATTTAATAAAGAGATTGTAGTAGCAAAAGTAGTAATCACGATAGATGGAATGTACGGTTATTGTGATGTTGGTTTAGATTGAGTTATTGAGTTAATATATCAGGAAGGTAAATAAGGATCGTGTAACTTAAATGATAGATTCTATAATATGTCCAAATTTAAATGACAATTTTTCTGTATTAGATAAAAAATAAGACACTAGATTAATAGATTAGATATTGATACGAAAATAAAATACTCTCTCTATTTCTAAATAATACATGTTTTAAAAAATTTCACATATATAAAACTTAGTTAATACATATTTTGTAATTTTATATTTCTTATATTCTAAACCAATAAAAACTTCAAAAATTTCAATTAATATTTTTGAAGTTTACAATTTTTTATTATCAATATAAAAAAAACTATTTTTTTATAAATACTTTTTCTCCTAAAACATGCATTTTTGCAACGGAGAGAGTATGTGTATACTTGCATAGTCCAAAAACGTGATAAGAAACATAAATACCCTAATAAAACACATAAGAGCAGATGTAAAATTAAATACTTTCGGGAACATCTGATAAAATTAATACTTTTAGTATAAAAGTAAAAATAACAAAGTTGCATCAGTAAAATTAAAAACATAATTTTCATTCAGCTTATCTCAATATCGTATTAGATAATTTGATCAATTGCAACAAAACTAAAGATGAATCTCCTTGTAAAATAAAGTAAATCAATCATAAACACATAAAATAGAAAATTTCACTATAAAAATAATGAAAATTTGTAAGAAAGAATTTATGTGAACCACTAAATGTGCCGGTGTAATCTAAAGTTAAAGCTTATTGTCGTTCATAACTTGCTGAGGTTGATAGATTCTCACCCATTTTAGGTTTTAGGTTTTAGGTTTAATTTTTTTTTAATTTTTTTTTATGAGATTAGATTGGTTCACTCGCATGCGGAATTCAGTGTGGGTGCAAACTTAATTCCACATAAGGCTTAGTCTCCTTTTCAGTATATTAAGTAAAAATGATTAATATTTAATCATATGTTAAGTATTTCTCAATCTCCATTTTTTTTATAATGTAAAAGAGATGACATGAATATATTTCTCAATCTCCATTTTATATAAAATATAAGAGATGACATTAGTATATTTGTAATATCATGTATTTTTTAGTAGAAATTTCTTAACATATTATATATCTGTATGGGATAAATTTTCAATAGTTAAAATATAGATCGTCACGAATAATTAGGGATTATTGAGTCATTGTTGAACATAAAGTCATAAACTAATTCACGAATAATTAGGGCATGAAGTAAACAACTGTAAAGTAGAGATATAATGCTCTCTAATCTTTTTGCCAAATGTACTTACATCCCAATGAGTTCAAACTCTTTCGTTCTCTTCTCTGACTCACAGCCATTTTACATGTTTACAAACTTTTTCTCCTATATAAATACTAGTATACCGTTAGCATCTTATTGCAACCGATTCTCATTACGTTCCTATAGTGTTTACCAAAAGAAAGAGTTTTTAAGTAAAGAAAAAAAAAAAGAATAATGGAATTTTCACGATACTCCTTCACTCTGGTTTTTGGAATTCTAGGTTAAATCTTTTCACGTTTACGTAAACGTTCATGATGCATGCATGTACATGAACTTATATATCGTGAATTCTAACATTAAGGATTTGTTTTGTAGGTAATATTATATCGTTCTTCGTTGGACTCGCCCCTATGTAAATGCTTTCTAACTCTTTTAGTTACGTTCCTCTTACTCTAATAACGTTTTGAATCAGACACTAAATATATAGACGCTTTGTTTGTGTTTGTTTCTCAGGCCCACTTTTATTCGTATTTACAAGACAAAAACGTCAGATGGGTACCAGTGTATCCCATATGTGATATCCCTCTTAAGTGCGATGCTCTGGATATATTACGCGATGGTCAAGAAGAATCTAGTGATTATGATCACTATCAACACCTTTTCCTTGGTCATACAAATCTTCTACATCTCCTTCTATCTCTTCTACTCTTCTATGAAGCAAAAGGTCATTATGCGATGTTTATGTAACTTCTTATCTTGAATTTAAAAACATAATTAATGACTAGATTTTTACCGTTTCGATATGGCAGACTCTAACAATAAAACTAGTCGTATTGGTGGACGTTCTTGCTTTCGCCCTTGTTTTCTTCCCCACGCACTTTCTTCTTGATGGGAAGAAACGTGTCCAATTCCTCGGATACATTTGTATGATCTTCTCTCTATGTGTTTTTATCGCACCTCTTGCCATGATTGTAAGTCTCCGATCTCTTTCATTGATATTTATTCCATGCATCACATTTAAAACTGCTTCTAAAATCGGTAAGCTTAATCTTGAAAAAACAGAGGAGGGTTGTTAAGACGAAAACATCGGAGTTCATGAGTTTCAGTCTCTCCTTCTTTCTCACCTTGTCGGCAGTGACGTGGTTCGTCTATGGTGTGCTCCTCAAAGACTTAAACATAGCTGTAAGTCCGTCCAGTAGTCTTCATATTTGCCGCCTCTTTTGTTTTTCATTATTAAAGCTAGTGTTTTTTTCTTCCTCTCAGCTTCCAAATGTTTTGGGGTTTATATTTGGATGGGTACAAATGGTTGTATACTGGGTATACAAGAAACCTGGGACGAAGCCACCAGGTAACGTCCAGGAAATAGATGCAGAGCATGTTGTGGATGTCGTGAGGGATGGAGACACCATAATCATTGATGAGAACATCAAAGGAGACACTGAGCAGATGATGGAGAGCATTTAAATCTATTTATATATATCCAATAAATTATCGCTCTTATTAAACTACTATCTAGTATCAAGTTGTGCTTTAGTTGCTTTGCGTGCTAATCTTGTACTTTTCAATCTGTATCTCTCGCTCCTATGTGACCTCTCTCTCATCTTGACTGTAAAATAAGTTAAACTAAATTAAATAAATGATGCAATTAAATAATAGTTTTGAAATTTAAAATTTTCATTATCAGTGGACAAAATATAAAAAGAAGTATCCTTTTTAAATATTTGTTATCTCCTGAAACATGCAAATTTGCAACGGAGAGAGTATATGTATACTAGCATAGTCCAAAAACGTGATAAGAAACATAAAGAGCAGATGTAAAATTAAATACTTTTGGAGACATCCGATAAAATTAATACTTTAGTATAAAAAAAAAAACAAACTAAAAAATTTGCACCAGTAAAATTAAAAACATAATTTTCATTCGGACCGCGGGGCAGGGGAGCCATTGTTCCCTCGTGAAGCCTCTCGAACGGAACCCTAAGTCAGAAATCGATGACTTAGGATTTCAAAACAACTAAGACCGCGGCAGTTTTGCTTCCGCCGGGTCCGTTGCTCCTCTTTCAACGGCGGCGGCTGGAGAAGACGGATCGGAGAAATCTGGTGCTCAGCCTGCTCTTTCTGAGACCACCACCAAAGCTCCTTCCAACAAGTCTTATTCTGATCCGTTAAAAAGTATCGGCGATGTAACTTCTTCCTCGTCGGTGGTCCCCGTTTCTCAGGTTTGATTGATTCTCATGACTCTAATTGATTGATTATATGGCCTTTTGTTTGGTTGCTGAAAGTTCGAAAATTTATAAACTTTTGGTAATGATCTGTTTGTTGCAAACTTAAAGATTGATGAAGCTTCTTTGTAGTTTCTGATTGTTTCTCACTCACTGCCTTTTGTTGAGGGTAATCTTAGCTGCTTGCTTAAGCCGTCACTGTTGGATTCTTACTGCAATGCATCATCATGTGATTTCAGCATCTGCATATTATGTGTGTTTAATTTCAGTTCTGTAGCATCAATGGATATGGAAGTCCTTAGATGTTTCTCTGTTCAAAAATCTTTTCTTTTGGACTTGTAATGTCAAAATGCTTTTGGTTATGGAACATTCAAAGAGGAGATTTGTCTTTGTGTTCATCATCTGTTAACTAAAGGCAGAAGCTTTTAATCTTATAAAGCTCAATTACCTGGTTTGAATGCTTGATTCATGTGTTAAGGTTCAAGACAGAAGAGAAGAGTTAGAAGGAGAAGATGTTGTACATCATAGGTTTAGGTTTAGGAGACTTGATAGCTTTTACGAGAAGATTAAGAAGAACCGTGCTCTTGGACTGCACACTCTCTGTGGAGCTACATTGACCATTCTTTGGCCCTCCTTTACCTTTCATACAACATTTACTTGCTTCTTTCGCAGGTACTTTCCGTTTCTCGGGAGAAGCTTCTTCAGCAGTCTTATTGTATTTTTTCCATACCTGAAGCCTCTCAGCCACAATAGTACTGTTCGTCGATGTATCGAGTTGAGTACTGTTAATGTCTCCACCATGATCATAAACTGCCATGTTCTTCTTGAAAACAACACAATCTACAAATAAAAACCATTTTGTTGCAGGACCTCAACAATCTAGGCCTTGCAAATAAAACCAGCTTATTGTGTCTTCACTAAGATCATATATTGAATTTAACAATTCTTATCTAAAACAGAAACACATATTAAACATTGTTGGAACCATGAATGTTAACTTCTCGTCAGAGCTGGAGATGAATTGTTTAGATTTCCTATTGAGACAAGTTCCTTCTTTTTTATCATCCTAAGCTGGAATCAGATGGTATCATCAGATAAATTAACAGACAATTAAGTTTTGGTTTAAACTTAACACGTAATGATTAAATTTAGATCAATAAAACAAAATTAATATAACATATAAGATGCTTGTAGGAACAATACCTTTTCATCAGAGAGAAGTAGATTAATTCCCATGAATTCACCATGCTTTTTCCGAGTCCAAAAAACGGAGAAGCCAAGCAACAATGAACTGTTACGATCGACAGAGCGTCGAAGACTGATTGCGCAACAATGAAAAGAAGACATTTTGGAAGATTCTTTATACACTTGATGAAAGAGATTACTGAGAGTTTCTGCGAAGGTTCATCCAACTCTCAGCCCTCTCCAATTTATAGATTTGACGCGAAGAAACGAAGAGGTCGACAACGTTTTTTGGTTAAACGACAATATTTATTAGTGAATTAAAAGGGATACATTGAACGACATGGGAGGTCAAGGGGTGAGAGGAGAAATGATAAGATTTGCAGATGAAGATAAACGGATACGGCGACTTTGAAATGTGGAAGAACAACAATGAAGCCCTAATCGACTGCAGCATAAAACAAAACGCACAGTTTCAATTACTTATTGGACCAAACATGGAGAACCCAAACAGATCAAACCAAACACCAAACCTTTACGACCAAAATAAACCGGAAATCGCGTGGGTCCCACAACCATTAAAATAATCTGATGTAGCTGCTCTTAGAAGAGAAAAAACTCAGACATTATATATACTAGATGCGATGTCCGTACTACGCACAGAAAATATTTATTGTTTAATTGTTTATGAAGAAAAATTGTTAAAAAAATATAATTTATTTGTTCAGTTTAACTAATTTTTGTTGGAAGCGTTAAAGAAATACTAATTTTCTATAAAATAGTTTTTTGTATCCATAATAAATTTGAATTTATTGGGTGGAAATGTGAAAACAAAATAAAATGATGGATACAATATGTGTGTTATAATGTATTATCTTTGAATTAAATTTGAAGAAAAATTCCAATAATTTAAAATTGCAAAGATTCAATTATTTGATATCTTTTTAAGGTTTAAGTAAGACAATGAGAAAAAAAATTAAAATAAACTCTATGGAGCGTATAACAATAGAACATTTTCCATGTATTCTCTTAATTGAACTGTTTGAGTAATGGAGCGTATAATCAAATTATATAATTTTTGTTTGAGATTTTCCATTTAATCATTAGGTGAGACGAAATAAATTATTTTGATGCAATGTTTGAAAATGAACCACAACTTTGTTATAAATTTTCTCACCAAAATAAAAGAACTTAGTTTTGTAACGGTTTGACGTTTTGAAAAATTATAATGATTTAATGGTCCAAACAATTATGAACAACACACAATTTATACAATATTCAAAAGACATTAGAAATTATATAACGAAAAGATACTTATGCAGTTACAGTAAGCTATACCAAATATTTAGCTTTCTTGATAGATAAAGTTGTACTCTTAAACAGTAGCAATCTAAACTTATAGATCAAAGTTATTCTGATAGATCAATTTATAAATATATGCTAAAAAGTAGCAAGCAAGAGTGATATCAAAACTCCAAAGAAAGACATAGTCTAAAATCCTCTGAACTTGATTAAAATGTAATGCAAAGATAGCTAATATTTCCAATGAAACAAAAGTATGAAAATGCAAATATAAAAATAGCAAAGTCAATGCAAAACCAATACTTAAACTGCAGTGAAGAATTTACTGCTAGAGAGGGTAACCAGGGTAACCAGGAGCCCTTCTAGCTACCTCTGGCACGTTTGACAGCTTCTGGTTCAACACTTTCGGTGGAACTTTTACACTATAGTATTTTTTTTTTAAAAAATATTTTATATGCAAAAAAAAACTAATATGCTTTGATCCTTGTTGTTATAAATGAGAGATTCTCGTTAACCATCAAAACACTTACGTACACAGCTACATGGCCAAACTAATTTACACATATATTGATTTGGTTTGATGAGCTATGAAAATACAAATAAAAAACACTCCTTCTTAGAATCGAATTCAGAACCCGGACACTAAAACCCCTCTCTCTTCCCACTAGACCATGACATAATTGTAATGTTTTTACAAATTGTTCCTTATATATATCAAGAAAGAAGACGGTGTTGGTCAGTTTTTCCATAAATTAGGAAAGGAAAGCAATAAATATTTAAAAAATTTACAGAATATTTTCTAACCATATTTAGCTAGATTTTCTGATAACTGTTACAAATCTAGTAGATTCCATTTTCTACCATATCTAAATTATTTAAATGTAAACAATATAACCAAGATTATTCAAAAATAACATGCATCACTTTTATAAGAACGGTTATGATGATTCAAATTTAATGCTAGTGTTGTAGCCACTCTCGATTATGTTCTTGTATTTAAAAAACTTAGATTAACATATCATAAGTTATTTCTCTTAAATTTAAATTATTTGCATTACTACACAACCAATAAAAAATTTATATGCAAATACATAACCAAGATTAACATAAGAATAACTGATAAGATCCAAACATTATAACAAATATATCTCTTATATAAGATTTAAATTTTATTATTTAATTAAGTTTTAGTTAATTTTACTAAATAATAAAAAAATACATTTAAAGTTTCTAAAAATTATTTTTTGTAAACTTTTTTTGATTTATTTTATTCTGAAAAATAATTATGTACACATAACATCATTAGCAAAATTAGCTTTGTTAAAAAAATATTTTCATTTATTTTATTCTGAAAAAGAATTATGTACACATAGCATCATTAGCAAAATTAGCCGTTGATATGTCATGTGTGTGGTGACTTGTATATGTTTTTGTCAAAAAAAAAATAAACAAAATATATGTTATACAAATTTTTCAAAAAATACATGTATGTCTTTGTAAGATAATTTAAACCATTTTTCAAAAAAAAAAATAATATAAATTTAATATGAATTGAACAAATCGTTCGTGATATGTATATGTTAAATGATCGGTTTTCCGTGAAGTATATATAATCAATTCATGTGAATCAGGTGGATGGTATTATTATTAAAAAATTAACAACAATGATAATTTACCCCTATAATTATATGGTTGTGCATGTGTCCAGAGCCTAACATGTACAAACACATGCTGATTCCGAGTCTAGGGGATTAAAGCCGCGGACCCGTATTTATCCTGGTTAATAAAAAAAAGACATTCTCTTACAACCAAAAAAGTTTACGAATAGTTAAATATGGTTATATGGTTATTTACAACTAGTGTTGATATCGTATTACTCTCGATTAATCTTGGTTATGTTGCTTATATTTAAAGAACTTATTAACATATCATAAATTATTTCTCTTAAAATAAAGTTATTCGTATTATTACACAACCAATAAAAAAAAATCTATACAAATACATAATCAAAATTAACATAAGAATAACTGACAGGATCAAAACATTATAACAAATATATCTTTTATATAAAATTAAAATTTCATTATTTAATTATTTTTGTTAATTTTTCTAAACAAGAAAAATTTATAAACATTTAATTTTTCTAAAAATATATTTTTATAAAACAACTATTTAATTTATTTTAGTTTGAAAAATTAATGTACATATAACATTCTCATTAACGTAATTAACTGACATAGCGTCTGTAAAACTAAATTATATGGTGTCTGTGTATGTTTTTCCCAAAGAAATAGACAAAATATATGTTATCTGATTTTTTAAAAATTATATGTATGTTTTTGTAAGCTCATAGAATTATATATAGACATGAATTGAATCAATCTGATATGTTGGATATGAAAATGATATTTTTCGTGGACTATATATATAATCAATTCATGTGAATCAGGTGGATCGTATTATTATTAAAAAATTAACAACAATGGTATTTTATCCCTATAATTATATGGTTGTGCATGGGACATTCTCTTACAAACCAAAAAAATTTACGAATAGTTATATATGGTTATATGGTTATATGGTTATTTACAACAGGTGAGCAGTGGAGTAAAGTTGGTGGAATTGGGCACCGACGGAAAGAGGTCGACGTCAGAGTATTGGTCCCCACAATCTCCGGTCTTTCTTTTGTCTTACACAAATCAGAACAGTTGATGGTAAGAAATCTTTTGAATCTTTTGATTGTTTCTTTTTTTCCGCATTTGTCGCTGCGCGGCGTGACCTAATAGCAACACATTTTATTCTCTCCTTTTTGTTGAATTTTTTTACCATAATTTAAGCTGTGTGTGCTCTCTGCGTGTTTCAAACTAAATGTGTTTAAAAACTTTTCACACACATTAAGAATTTACTAACGAGGGTGTATTCAACTAAGAGTTTGGAGTGATTTGTTTTAAAATGAAAAATCCACTGTTATTCAAACATGGATTTAAAAAAACATTTTGAAATCCAGTGTTATTGAACTTGACATTTTATAAAACATTCTAAAATCCACTGTTATTGAACATAATTTCAGTTAGAGATTTTAGAGTGCTTTTTAGTGTTTCTAGAGTGTTTGAGGGGAGTTTCTTAGTTATAAAAATAAAAATAAAAATCCCACTGTTTTATATAAGATTCTAGAGTGTTTTAACAAAAATCACACCAAATTCTCTAATTCTCATACAATCATCTAAAGCCTCGTTAAAATCAAATCACTTCAAATTTCAGATTCAATACACCTCCCTAAATCTTCAGTGTTGTCTTTATTTAGAGGGATGTATTCAATTTACCATTTGATGTGATTTAATTTTTAATGGAGTTTTAGATGATTTTAATAAGTTGCAGAGATTTAAGTGATTTTTGTTAAACTACTCTAGAATATCACCTAAACTAATGGATTTGAGTTTTAATTCTTTTAACTAAGAAACTCCAACCAAACACCCTAAAATCACTTTAAAACTTTAAAACTCCACAACTTAAAATATTTTCAATAACAGTGGATTTCAGAGTACTTTACGAAATGTCAAGTTCAATAACAGTGGATTTTAAATGAATTTTTAAAATTCATGTTTGAATAACAGTGGATTTGTCATTTTAATACAAATCACCTGAAACTCTCGGTTGAATACACCCTCCTTAATCTTTTATAGTATTTACTGTTTCTTTAATTTAATTTAAAAAAAAATTAATATAAAAATTAAATGGAAATCATGAAATAATATTTATTTTATAACAAAAATAATTACTGTAAGATACACTCAAAAGCTTTGATTGGTAATCTTGCGGAATGTCGTAGTGGCGTTTTAAACTCGATTCCGTAAATACTTTATCAATAAAAAAAGTTGAGGAATGAAAAAACACAAAAATGCAGATTTGAATTTTTGCTGATAGATATTTATAGAAAATTTTCATTAAGTGGAGAAATGAGTTTTAGTATATTACGGTGGAAAGTTATAAATTCAACACTTTTATATTACTAAATTATATGTTAATATCATTTTTAATTTTTAAATAAACAGCAATAATTTTTTTTATGATAAATAGTTATGTTAAAAATAAAGTTATATTATAATTTATTTTGTAATATTATGAAATTTCAATCTATTATTAAAACATATTGAAAGATAAGCTAAAGATTTATAATAAGAGCTAAAGTAATTTTAATAAATTTTAGTTATTTTCATATTATGTAATAATTAGTTTAATTATTGATATTTATTTTTCTTATAAAATAGGAATACCATATAAAATATTTTATCAATTAAACTTTTATTCCACAAATTTGATTTTTCCGCAGTTTAACAATTTTTTTCGCAATTCCGCGATTAAGCGATGGTTACCAATTGGAGCCAAAGTAAACTGGAAGGAGTATCAGTTACATGAGTTCATGACACATACAAAAGATTTATACTTCATAATATATTAAGAACAAACTTAGATTCACCTCCTAGGTGAACTTTTAAATTCACATCTCCTTTTAAAATCAATCAAAGTGTCGTGTAGATTATTAAATAAAAAATATTAAATTAAATAAAAGATAGCTAAAAGAAAATAACGTTAATTTTAACGATGATAACGGTAGTGCCGCCAGCTAAACCTTAAACCCTATACCCTAAATCTTAAATTAAAATTCTATATCCTAAACCCAAATCTTAGACTATAAACTCAAACTGTATACTTTAAATCCAAACCATAAACAATAAACCTAAACCCTATACCATAAACTCAAATCCTAGATCCTAAAACCAAAACGTAAACCCTAAACCCAAATCATAGACCCAAACTCTAGACTCTAAACCCAAACCTTAGACCCTAAACTCAAATCCTAGACCATAAACCCAAACTGTAAACCCTAGGATTTGAGGTTAAGTTTACAGTTTGAGTTTAAGATTTAGTATTTGGGTTTAGGGTATAGCGGGTGTAGGATCTAGGTTTTGGATTTAAGGTATAGAGTTTGGGTTCAGGGTTACTATTTGGGTTTGTGGCTAGGATTTGGGTTTAGAGTATATGATTTGGGTTTAGTGTTTACACTTTGGATTTATGGTATATGATTCGGTTCAAAATATACGGTTTGGTTTTGGAGTATAGGATTTGGATTTAGTGTTTAAGGTTTTAGTTTTGAGGTATATAAATTAGGTTTAGGGTTTATGATTTGGGTTTAGGATTTTGGATATAAGGTTTAAAATTTAAAATTTAGGGTTTGGTTAGTGGCACTACCGTCACTAAATTGGCATTATTTTTTTCTAACTATTTTATTTTAATTTTATATTTTTTAATTTAATAATCTACGTGACATTTTGATTGGTTCTAAGGGTTTACCCTAAGAGATGAACCTAAGCTTTGTTCATATACTAATATTGACGTTCTTGGCTTCGTTTAATTTCTCTACACTAAATTAATTTGAACCCTAAAAGCATATACAATGTAAAACTTTATTTTTTTTTCCAAAAAGAGTAAAACTTAATATGGAGTAAAAGTATTCCAACTCTCCTCCATTTTCACTCTATAACAGAGTTATGAACAGACAAAAAATAGATTAATCCATTTATGGAGTAAACTTTTAAATTGAGTGAGATATAAAATTGAATTAGAATATTTGTTATTCCATATTTATCTTTACTCCTTTTTGCCAACCGGAGTTGGGAAATGTCCTAAGATTGTAAGTTAGTTTGCCAAAATCCTAGTTTACTCATCAGTGTCTGTACTCTTTTTTTTCCAACTAGTTTTGATTGATGAAACAGAAGAGCATACAAGATTAAACAACTAAATCTGGTGGAAACACTTTAACATCCAGGGAAGCTTATAGCCCACACAGGAGAAACTCAAACTCAAACAACGGGTGCCATACAAAAAGCTACTACAAACACAATATTAATTTTAACTCTTGCATCCAGTCTCGAACTCAAACCTTGAGGAGGAGAATAGAAATAAGACTTCTGAGTTTTGACGAGCCGGATAACTTACCGCGAACAGCACCAGTAATAAGCAGAGATTCAATGACTTTCACAACGACACAAGACCAAGAGAACCTGAACCTACAGTTCACAGAACCAAACTAAAACACACAAGCCAAACACCATACACCAACAAAGAAGCAAACAGACAAACGCCTGGAAATTAAGCTCCCTTCTCAACTGAACCTTCTTTGGAGAATTAAGATCTTCAACCTCTTTATAAGGCTTCCATTAACCGAAGCCACCGAATACAAGCGAGGCACAAGACAATCCGGAAAGGACACTTATTCAAAGGTCAGAAGAAAGACTCTAAACCACAGAGATAGCAGCAAAACAAACCTGAGTCTTCAGAAAGGTGTTAGACCTCATGCGCTAACCACACCCACCCCCACCCCCAACCAGAGTTGGGAAATGTCCTAAGATTGTAAGTTAGTTTGCCAAAATCCTAGTTTACTCATCAGTGTCTGTACTCTTTTTTTCCAACTAGTTTTGATTGATGAAACAGAAGAGCATACAAGATTAAACAACTAAATCCGGTGGAAACACTTTAACATCCAGGGAAGCTTATAGCCCACACAGGAGAAACTCAAACTCAAACAACGGGTGCCACACAAAAAGCTACTACAAACACAATATTAATTTTAACTCTTGCATCCAGTCTTGAACTCAAACCTTGAGGAGGAGAATAGAAATAAGACTTCTGAGTTTTGACGATCCGGATAACTTACCGCGAACAGCACCAGTAATAAGCATAGAAATAACACTTTCTATTTTTAACTACTTCTTATATATTTAGAAAGTGATACATCCAATCCCTCAGAATTATGACCCAGAATACAACCAGAATTAAATATGGGATAAAAAAACAAAAGAATAGGCCGAAAACTTGATCAGCCAAATAGAAAGAATAGTCACTATTGTCGTCGGTAAATTCCGTTGGAGAATATCCAGCTTAGCTCTAAGCGTCAAGGAGATGTATGAAGAAGAAGGAGGTCTGCTTCCCGCGAGATGAAATCTTGAGTTGTACTCTTTCCAAAGGGTGTAGATGCATGCTTGGAATATGTGCTTCATGATGAGAAGAAAATACTGTTTGTTCTATGTGTGGTCTTTAATCCATCTAACACAATCCATGAACCAGGAAGGTGGTATTAGATGGGTCTTTGTTTGTGAAGAAAGACTAAACATCAGAGGAGTAATTGCAATCGAAGAAGAGATGCTCTCTTGTTTACTCGTACTGACCACATAGAAGGCATTCTAGTGGCACATTAAGCAACACAAACACTTGGTTATACAACATCTTATATTAAAAATTTTGTGGCAGAGCAGGTGTTACTTTAATGGCGTAAACTTACAAAATCGCATGCTATGTTATAGATTTGTTATACTTGGGTGTGTGAGAACTCATAAGATTATGATACAACACAATGAAATCTTGAATAAACAGAAAACAGTTGTTGAGTTGCAGGCCAAAGGTAGAAGATAAGGACAGTTTCGTTAGACTGCACTCATTAAACATAAAACTAAAAATAGTTCAAAACATGAACCAATTCCTTTTAACCCGAGACCTTAAGGTTATAGCCTACTCGTCTGTAAACACTAGGCCACACTGATTTTCTTAATGTCATTCACATAAGCTACATATTATACATATATGTATTTTAAATATTAAAAATAGACTCGAAATTAATCCATGAGTAATCCAGGTTATATCCCCGATTCTTTCATTAGGAGCTAGACCCTGCTCGAAAGTACATATAGCACCTAACGAGTTTCCAAACGATGATTGTATGATATACCTATTAATTTGTTTTCATATTCCTAATGAATAATTTAAAGAATATTTTTTTTATAAAATATTTTATTTTGTAGTTGGAATATTGTAAGGGATTATGTATCTCATGAAGGCACAAAACAATCAATATTTTTCCAGTATCATTTAGATTATGATCTTTTTTACATTTGAACCTTGCAGTTGTAGTGGTGGTTTAACTTAGGTTTGTCTAGCTAAGTTTTTTTGGTAAAATGTTAATATTATCTAGCTAAGTTTTTGTTGATGGTTTTTTGTTAAATTAATGTTATTATGGTTTAAAATCAGTGATTAATGATAACAGATACAATATAAAAAAATATTGCTTTTATTTAATTTATCAGTTGAAATAGGAAAAACTAAAATAAGTAAACCATTCAATGAATGCATAACCAATTTAGCAATTTCATCCATAAAATTCAATGAATATCTAAATAATAAACGATAATATGAGAAGAGAGACAAAAAAATTATTTAAGATATGGTGAAATATGTTTTAAACTTTAATTACATTTCTTAATATATATATGACTTAATCTACTTTAAATATTTAGATTTATTAAATAATTAATTTTATAAAAAGAATAATTTTTTTATGATTTATGTTTTAGATACTAGAGTAATAAAGTTTCTCTTACGTAGTTATATATATATAGTCTCAACTGTAAATCACTAATACAACCATCAAATAGCAAACAACACACATCGTTAATTAGAAGAGTATTAGGATAATGTCATCATCACATCTTGCTATCATGTGCCTCATCATGGTTTCTCTTGTTCCTTTATATCAATGTATGTACAATGTAATGATGCATATACAATATACTCAATTTTGCATCATTTTATCATGATAGGCATTGAAACTATGCATATACTATTATATTCTCATTTTAAATTCTCTTTTTCTTATATAGTGGGAAACGCGGATGGTTTAGATTTCGACAGAAAATGCGTCCGTCTCCTTGGATGTACCGGAAAACTTTGTATCTGCTGTAACAACACACCGGAAATATTAAAATGTTATAATACGCAAGCAGCATGTATGGCTCATTGCACGAACCCAATTATTTGAGTGGCTTAAGAAACTTTAAGAAATTAAAACATAATCATGTAAAATATCTCAATAAATATAATATATATTATAAAATAAAGATATTAATAAACCTTTTCTTTGAGTATCTCAATATATTTATATATCTAGCATCTAATTTATAATATTCAAATGATTAAGAATAATACAAATTTGTGTAACATAAAAAAATTAAATGATTTTGTCGTTATGTTCAGTGGGGTTGACATGCTTTGACATTCACCTTTTCTCTTTTAATCTTTGTAGTTTATCCTCTTGATCTATTCTTATTTTTCTATTTCAGTTTGTATTTACTATATTCTAATTTTATGGATATTTATCTTTCTTTCTTTTGCTAAATTGAAGAGAGAATATCAAACCATAACAGATCAATGGGATCATCATGGTTTTAAGCTTCTTAATCAAAAAAAATTAAGCTAGTTCTTTCTCTCTAAAATTTCCCTACTATATATTACCATATTTCACGTTACTCTTCCTCAAATTTCCACACATACACGTTTAATCAAAAGATCTAAATGGTTAAATATGAGTGAAGATGCAACTAAAGAAGAAACTTTATCGCATCTCAACTCTGCAGAACCCGACAGTTTTAGGTTGACCATTTTTGTTTGGAAATTGACTCATCTTAACAAAATTAATTAAAAGTGTTAAAGAATATCTCATAATATCATAAATAAATAAAAAATTGCTTCTCTTTTAATTTTTTCTCTTATTAATTAGATATTCATTAAATTTTATGGATGAAAACTGTCTAATTAATAATGAATTCATTGTGTGCCTTGTTGTAAAATGCTCTGTCCACCCCTTATTCGCTGGAAAGACGTGAAACGCTGACCGTCGCAAATTAGACTTATTCGGCAATTAATCGGCTAGAAGTGAAAAGTTCACTGTATTGTTGTCTTGAAGATAAAAATCACATGCTATGTTATAGATTTGATAGAATTATGTGAAAAATCATAAGATTAAGACAAAATACATTGACAATGTGAACAAAATAAATACAGAAAACAGCTATTGAGTTGCGTGTAAAAGATAGAAGATAAGGAAAGCTTTGTCATTCGGCACTCATTAAACCTAAAGTTAAAAATTAGTCCAAAACTTGCACCAACTCCTTCGAACCCGAGACCGTAAGGTTATCCAACACGGCTATAAATACTAGGCCAAGCTAATTTTCGTAGTTTGATTCACATAAACTACATTTTATACATATATATATTTTAAGAAATAAAAAATACCCAAAATTAATCTATCAGTAATCAATTATAAATCCCCAATTTTTATTAGGCACTAGGCCCTGCGATAGCGTCAAACGAGTTTATGAACAAGTTCTAAAACACTCTCTGTGCGCCCGCTTATTCGCCAGAAAGCCATGACATGCTGACACACCATGACGAATTAGACTTATTTGGACAATTAATAGGCAAAAGTGAACATTTCATTGTTTTGTAGTCTTGCAGCTAAAAACCGCATGCTATGTTATAGATTTGTTATACTTCGGTGAGTGAGAACTCATAAGATTATGACAAAGTACAATGAAATCGTGAAAAAATCGGTTGTTTAGTTGCAGGTCAAAGGTAGAAGATAAGGACAGTTTCTTTATGCTGCACTCATTAGTGAGCATACCTGTCAGAAAACATGGATATCAGATATAGTAGAAGGCCTCGAGAAACAGTGAGCATCATTTTAAGCTACTTTATTATCCCCCTTAAGAAAATAACAAACTGAATAATCATATAAACCGAGAAGACAAGGTATCTTTCAGTGGAGACCTAAACCGGGGCAACGGGATTTGACATACCAAGCAGTCGAATGAATTAAGAAACTACTGAAACAAAGATAACAACTACTAAAATCTCAATGAGACATGTTCATCACAAGAAAATACGATATTTGTCCACTCTAATCTGCAATATTCGAACATGAGCTATTTTTCTTACGAAGAAAAAAACAAGGTACGAGATAGGAAACAGCAAGGCCAACCTGGACAGCTGCTTGTATATCAGAACTTTTGAGTTTGGCCTCACAAATGGAACAAATACGATCAGTAATCTCGGGAGATCGAAATCAAACCTCGTCGTCTTGTTTCTGTGGCTTTCCTCCTCTTGATGAGGATGATCCATTAGGGTTCAGGAAGCGATAGCTTTCTACGAATCGGAGATTATTGAATCCACTCTGTGTGTTCCATAGGAGAGTTGATGCAAACTGCCGAACGATCGGGTTTAACTGAGCGTTGAATATTGTTGGATGCAAACTGTCGAACGTATTTTTAAGTCTTTTTCTTGGGTTCACCCCCTAGAGTAAACCTTTAGGTTCACCAACCAATAAAAAGTTGTCATTTTAAATCTAGTATCTTTTAATTAAGGAAACAAAATAACTTGTCAAATTATATTATACTTTTAAAATAAATAAAAAAGATTAAATAAATAAAAACAACAATAGTTCTCAAAAAAAATTATTTAAAAAAAATATTTATTCATAAGATTTAGATTTTAGTGTTTAATATTTATAGTTTAGAATTTATCCAAATATTTAGTGTTTTTTCAAAGGTTAGGGTTTACCCAAGGGTTTAGTGTTTTGTTGCCAACATATTTAGTGTTTTTTCAAGGGCTTGGAGTTTACCCAAGGGTTTAGGGTTTATGATTAGAGTTTAGCGTTTAGTGTTTTGTTGACAACATATTTAGTGTTTTTCCAAAGGTTTAGGATTTATCCAAGGGTTTAGGGTTTAGGATTAGAGTTTAAGGTTTAGTATTAGAGTTTATGGTTTAGTGTTTTGTTGACAACATTAATTTTTTTAATTCGTTTTTATATGCTATTTTTATTTATTTTTAAATTTTATTTTGAAAAGATAATATAATTTGACAAGTTATTTATTTCCTTAATTAAAAGATACTAAATTTAAAATGACAAATTTCTATTGGTTGGTGAACCTAAAGGTTCACACTAGGGGGTGAACCCAAGAATAACTCTATTTTTAATATAGGATGTTGAGAGTTAATATAGGATGTTCTTTGGAAGTTTTTGGTGGATGATGAAAACTATTTATAAATAAATGAGAATTTTAGATTTAATTAGATTAAATAATTTTTGTTATTTTGTTAAATTTAACCAAATAATGTAGAATCAGTAATACAAACACTTAGTGGGTGTTATTGAATAAAATAATTTAATAGAATT
Organism: Raphanus sativus; assembly: GCF_000801105.2. Lineage (NCBI taxonomy): Eukaryota > Viridiplantae > Streptophyta > Magnoliopsida > Brassicales > Brassicaceae > Raphanus > Raphanus sativus. The sequence goes on along the minus strand of NC_079513.1, from coordinate 15,604,625 downwards.
GAGTTGAATTCAAATTTAGAACTAAACCCAATGTGTTTTTTTTTTTGACAAAGGGTTTTCACAATGTTATTGAATTTGAGTAATCTATACATGAAATTTAAATGCTCAATGCCTTTTTGATATTATTAGAATTCAGTTATGCTGAATATAATGGATTTTAATGTACTTTTAAACTAAAACTAGATATAAACTCATCCTACCGTTTTGATGGAAACAAGATTTTTGGCTACACAAAATAAAAACACATCCAAAAAACATTTTGATTCTTCATGTAAAGAAGATGTAAAATAAGGCTGGGTTCCATATCCCTGAAATAAATTATCCCAAGATAAAAAAAAATCCCAATTTGATTTCAGTGCGGTACTCCTTAGTTTAATTTGATCTAATCTAGGGATCTGCAAACAATGATTTATGTTACAAAACGTTTGCACATCATAACACGAACGACTTCAGTGTATTGATGAAGATTTGAAAGAGCTTCTATTGCATTAATAAAAAATTCAAGATCTTAATTTCTTTAGAAGTGCAAAGCAATTACTTTTGTACATGGCAGTGAATTACAACAAAATATATGTACATTGTCCATGTTCGTTTGGTAGTTGATAGCATCATCAACCAGAATCCACGACTAGTAGCAACTGATTTATGTTGCTACTAGATTAGTCGTTCGTTTTATTATTATGCGACTTCATTCCAAAATTCGATGTTTTGTTCGTTTAATTATTTCGCGGCTGATCGCTGCAACTGATCATGAACTGTTTTATTCATTTTTTATATTGCCAGTAACCATTTTTTTCTTTAAAATATTTGTACTTAGTTTAAAATTTATTTCTATTTTTTTTTTACTTTCATAAATTTTATAAATTAGATTCAAGTGTTAAAAAATTCCTTATATATTAAAAGAAAAGAATTATAACATTTTAGATATGACATGTGTCATCACTAGAATGCTTCTCAAAGTTTCTAGATAAATATGTTGGTCTATTAAATATATATTACAAATAAATTATCATCAAAATAATCATAAAATTAATTAATAATGTATAAGTAATATCTTTCATTCTTTTTTTAAATAAAACCTACAAAATTACATATACAAGATTACCTAATATGATCAATAATATGATTAAAGTATATATATGCCAATAATTGATTCTAATAATAAAGATTTGATAAAAAAATTTATATTATCCATCATTTATTTCTAATTATATTATACTAACATAAAGTAAATAATCATACTAACTATATAATAAAAATTTACATTTTCGTATATGTTAAAATTTGAATTTTCAACAATGATTTAAAACTTTTATTATAAAAAATACATATGATCATAAAAATATGAGTAAATTCTCATTCAATATATATATATATACACACAAATACTTCAATTTCAAAAATTGCATTGAACAATAATTGAGAACTTAAATTTTAATTTTGAAATTTGTAGTATCAGGAACTAGTTTCTTATAAAATAGTATTAGAAGTGTTTTCCCAAATTTATTAAACTTGATTTTAATCTAGAATGTATGGCTTGTACTCCCCATACTTATTGTTTTGTTAGTAAATCATATATGTTTCTTATATAAATATTAGGATGAGTTTGTTTCAGTAAATCTATCTTGAAAACATAATTTAAGCATTCCATTATTGAAATTTTGAATATTTTGAAATGGTGTATAAATTTATATGCTATCGATAAATTGATTTGTTAGGATTTTTATGTAATTAGTTTTATTTTTATAAGTCATTAAAATGGAAAAAAGAGAGAATCACACTGTGACACCTGTCACCTCCTATCTGGAGAACATTGTGCCACCAACAATATATCATTAATAAAATAGCCCATATACACAATTCCACTCACCATAAACTTAAATAAAAACTTGAATAAATAATCTAGTAGCAACGAATACGCTGATGGTACATAGCCACTAATTGCACCCCGCATTCTCTTCATATGGATATAGATATATAAATATTTATGTATACCAAAATTATGCGCAGTACAGAAGTGCTTCCTTGAATTCCCGCATTCTCCCCATACACAATGATACATAGTATACGAGTGCTTCCTTATACTCCCGCAGCCCATGCGTGGTACAGAAGTACTTCCCTGTACACCCCTCAATCTCAACACAAACAATCGCTACATAGTACAGAAATGCTTCCATGTACTCCCACAGCTCATATGTGGTACAAAAGTGTTTTCCTGTATGTCCCGGAATCTCAACAAAAATAGGCCGATACAGAAGTACTTCCCTACCGGCTAACCAATCCGTACTATACATGTACTTATATATAACCGTCTTTTAACGTCAAACAAATCAATCAACAGTTGAATCCTCTAATTCCCTATCTCCGGCTTAAACAAAGAATAAAGTAAAAACAAACATGACTCTAGGTTTTTCATAATAGCACTACTAAACTAGTTCGGGATTTAAACCGAATAACCATCACCTTAGCAATGACTGAAACGAACAACGGAAGATGCGGTCAACTGCAACACGAGAATATTAACGGCTTAGGTCCACATATCCAGAAATAAAGTTTCCAAAAGTAGAAACTTTCTTAAAATAGAAATTTTCCTAAAATATATTTAGGGTTTTCAAATTAGAAGACTATGTTTATGTTTTTCAGATTTGAACAGATTTGAAAACCTGACAATGATACATTTCAAATTAGAAGACTATGTCGATCGGAAAAATGATCTGGAAACCTGACAACGATACATTTCCATATGATATCTCGATTGTTTTCTAAATCAGTCTGGATAAACAGGAAAACGCATATGAAGTTGACTGTTCGTGAACTCGTTCTGCAGAGATCAGTCCCAAATAACCAATCATAACATCTCAACCAAAATTCCAAATGATGATCTGCTTTCTGATATAGGTAGATATGCACGTTTAGAACTAACCATGAAAGTTGGACGTCCATATTCAATGGTTTCATAATCCGTTCCTGAATTTTCTCTATACTGGTCTCAAATGTGTTATTCAGAAATATCCCTTTGTAAAACACATAAATTTTAGAATATAAATATGATTGAAGATCCGCTTTCAGTGAAACATAGAGAAAAAGTTGGCTACTTACTCTCAGAAGGTGACGGTCAATGATAGTGTCTCTACCCTGCTCGTTTCCTCCGTTACGAATGATCAGATGAAGACTTAAAAGTTGAAGAAACAAAAGGAGAGGAAAACACACTCTAAATAATAGCGGCTATCATCATACTTTATTTTTATCCTAGGTGTGTGGAGAGATACACATGTAAATATAATGGTTTGGTTTTGGTTCAGTAAAATAATTCAATTTGGCATCCGTTTTAAGAAACCGGGTCATTAAAATTCTCTCCAACTTAAATGGAAATTCGTCCTCAAACTCAAATCCTGATTCAGCCACTCTGTTCCATCTTCAAATTATCGTAGCAAAAAACCATGAAATAAAACTTACCATATATGAGTTTACCAATTAAGCAGCAAGCTTTCATAAAGAACATCAACGTACGAAACAACAAGAATTACAAAGATACATACTGTCCCACTGTTCACTCCCTCCTGTAGAAAAAACCCTTGGATCGATGTCTTGGAACTTAGGCAGTGATTAATATTCTGCATGTTCTCTCGTCGGGTAATCCCTCAAAATATGACCTGGCTGACCACAACAATAGCAATACTTAGATGATTTTTTTGGTGCAAAAATCTGTCTCTCAAAATTTGAATTCATTGGTTTAAACCGGAAACTTCTCGACATGTCCGTCCACATGAATGACACCTTATTCACTCTTTATAATGGTAACGATGACAAATAGCACAACTCGGTGTCTCTTGTTGGTCCCCCGTCCTCTTCTGAGACTATGTAGTCTTTTCAGACTTAGGCTGAGCTGATTTGAGAAGTTTCTGCTCTCTGCCAAACCTGCTTCCTGCTCAGTAGCTTTCTCCACCAAATCTCCCAATATGTAGTAAGTGACAACACGACACCTGTTGCGAATATCTACTCGCATCCCATCCAAGAATTTTCTGATCAAGTTTTCTTCAGAAATGCCACCTCCAACAAACCTGCGAAGCTGATTGAACTGTACCACATACTGCTTGATTGACAAGTCACCTTCCTCACATGCTCGAAGTCGCTCTTTTTCCTATCCATGACTTCTTTTGAAAAGTACTTCCTATCGAACTCCCGAATAAAATCTGCAAAGGTAAGCCTGTGAGGCCGAAGGTGGCTCAATTGGACTCCCTCTTACCACCCCAATGCATCTCCACACAAATACTGCATAGCCAATCTAAGCAAAAACTCTGGCGGACAGTCAATATTCTCCAACTTTCATTGCAGACTCAGCTTCCAGTCATGTGTAGCTGTAGCATCCAATGTTCCTACAAAATGCTCCATATCCATGTTCTTCATCAGACTTGTGAGTCTGTAAAACTGAGGTAGTGGTGGTGGAAACTGCTGCAATGGTGAGGAATGTGTATCTGCTGTGGTGGAATCTACTGTGAAGGAATCTTCTGTACTGGGATCTGCTGAATAGGGGCCTGAGCGGCAGCCAACTGATGGGCAACTTCATGTGCTGCTACCCGAGCAGCTTGTTGTGCAGCTATCCGAACTGCTTCCTGGGTAACATGCTGAATGGCAGCCTGAGCAGCTTGCATAGCTGCCTCCTGAACCATCTGCATGAGCACAACTTGATCAACTTTTGGAGCTACGGACTGCAAAACTTCTGGCTGAACAGCCCCTGCAGCTCCTTGCTTATCCACAACCTCACGAGCATCGGCTCTGACTCTAACAGTGTGAGTACGCTTAGTTCCTCTCTTTGGCGGCATCTGAAATAGAAAATGGCAAAACATTCAACTTCTCCTAAAACCGAATACCAACGATTCAAGGCATAATACCAACAAAAAGGTGCTATTTACTTTTATTTTAAAAACTAGGTGGTTTTTCCGTGCTCATGCACGGATATGAATATTTATAAAGTAAATATACTATAATAATTAATTGTTATTTACTTTTAATTTAAAATTAATTTATAATTTGTATGCATAATTTATATTGATAGTATTATATTATTGTAATTAGACATATGATTTTAGATATCTTATATCTAGTCGGTTTTATTGTTTTTATAGTCTATTTAGTTATCATTTGGATATATTGGATTGCATCTATTTCTCTCAATTCAACTATAATATTTTTATTTTAAATATATTAAAATTATGATTAATTTTTTATTGAATTTACGTTGATTGTTGTCTTAGATATGTAAATATATTTGAAGAAAATTATGTATAACTACGATATATTATGCTTAGAATGAAATAAAAATAAACTAAAGTGTCTGATCCCAAATTACATAAATTAATATAGTGATAATATTCTGTAGTATCGTGCATATATATAAATTTTACAAAAGAATTAAATTGTAACAGTTGTTTAATATTTTATTTTCATCTGTAAATATATTATGAGTCATCCTATAATTTACATTTACAAAATAAATTATTATTATAAATTATATATTCTTATTTTATTTAACAATATGATTTTAGATATAAATTCTTTCAAATTTATACTAAACTATAATTATTTTTATTATAATTATGTAAAATCAAATTAATTTTATTTATCGTTTAATTGTATTTTCATAATATTTATCGCTGATTTAAAAAAAAATTAGAAGATGAAGCGAAGAGAAATAGGAAGTTACATACATAAGTAACTAATACATTTTTGGAAGCTCATGAACACATATTAATATTTAAAATAATTAAAATATTTTATAAATTCTAAATAAGTTTATGCTTTAGATTTATTAAATTTTAAAACTGAAATTTAATTAAAATAATCTTAAAATGAAAATTTAGATTCGCTTTTGTATTTTGATTATGGTTATATTAAGTTCCACAAACATAAAAACAAAAAATTTAAAAGTAAATTTAATATTAGAAAACAAAAAATTTAATAATGATAAAATATAATATAGCTACCTAGTTAAAATATATAATGTTATATTATTTTTAAATGTTTTGTTATTATTTGATCAAAAGATGTTTATTGTTAATTTTTAATATCGCTTAAAATATGCGATTTACAAAAATTGTGTGATTGTATTTTAGAAATCATAATATATAATAAATATAATCTATAAGAAAACAATTTTTCTGTAATTGAAAGATATTATAGTAAAATGTTTTTTGTAAAATAGATAAAACATTTAAATAATACTAATTCATTATAAATTATTCTTAGTCAATCAATCATATATCAGTTAGTGTTACTTAATTATTTTATTTAATCATATAAAAATAGTTAGATATATAAAAAATATTTATATTACTTTGAAAAATATACATTTGGTATTGATTAAAATTATGTTATAAAGGAAATAATATTTCTTTTTTCTTATATCAAGATTATATGTGTGAATTTTGTTGTATGAAAGCACGTTATATACAAATATATATTTTTAATCTAAGAAAATATAGATATAAAGAAATATTTTATTACATCAAAATTATATTTTATGTTATTTAAATATTTTTAGTGGAAAAATTCTATTTTGTTAACTTTCCTTTTTAATGAAATCATATTATATGTACATATATTTTCATTTTTAAATTTGTTTCTTAAACTTTATAATTTTCCCTTTTTATTATATATGTTATTTGGAAAAAATTAAAAATGAAACTAAATAAAAATTCAATAATAATACTTAAATTTAATATTTTAAGTTATCAAGAATAACAATGTAATCAACCATCATGAGAAAGAACGTGAGCGCGACACATAAGAAACTGACTTCTCAAATAATATTACAGAGATCCCCAAATCCCCAAAAACAATTCTAAAAATGTCTAAAACTAATTAAAACCGAGTCCCACAAATCGCCATCCCGGATCGGCGTCCCCGCTCCGATACCAAATTGTGACATCTATCACCTCCTATCTGGAGAACAGCGTGCCAACAACAATATATCATAATAAAATAGCCCATATACGTAATTTCACTCACCATAAACCTAAATAAAAATCTGAATAAAAAGCCTAGTAGCACCAAGTCTGTCCAAATATCACATACTTGTCTGTCTAACCTGAAATTGGTGAGAGAGAGGTGAGCAACATGGGAGTCGTTCAGTGAGGTATGAAATGCTAAACCGCAAACCACTGACTCAGTACATAGCAATACAACTATGTAGGCCTAGATCTAGCATGAAACAAACATGGCACCTAATGGGAAATACATAACAACCAATGCGCTGATGGTACATAGCTATTCGTCACCCCACATTCTCCTCATGCGGATATATATATATATATATATATATATATATATATATATATATATATATATATATATAAATATTCATGTTTACCAAAAGCATGCACAATACAGAAGTGCTTCCATGTACTCCCGTATTCTCCTCATTCACAATGCTACGTATTATAAGAGTGCTTCCCTATACTTCCGCAGCCCATGTGTGGTACAGAAATACTTCCCTGTACACCCCTCAATCTCAACACACACAATTGCTACGTAGTATATAAGTGTTTCCATGTACTCCCGCAGCTCATATGTAGAACATAAGTGCTTCTTGTACGCCCTGTATTCTCAACACAAATTGGTTGATACAGGAGTATTTCCATGTATCCGGCTAACCAATCCACACTTTACATGTACTTATATATAACCGTCTTTTAACATCAAACAAATCAGTCAACAATTGAATCCTCTAATTCTCTATATCCAGTTTAAACAAAGAATAAAGTAAAAACAAACAAAGCTCTCAAACAGACTTGATTCACAGAGACGAAACATGTTTCAAACCTATGTTTTTCATAATAGCACTACTAAACTAGTTTATGATTTAAACGGAATATCCCTCACTTTAGCAATGACTAAAACAACCAACGGAAGATGCGTTCAACTGCAACACGAGAGTTAACGGCTTAGGTCCACAATCTCCAGAAATAAAGTTTCCAAAAATAGAAACTTTCCTAAAATATATTTAGGGTTTCCAAATTAGAAGACTATGTTTATGATTTTCAGATTTGAACAGATTTGATACCCGAAACTAAAATGGCCATAACTTCCTAACCGTACCTCGGTTTGTCAATCTGAAAATGATCTGGAAATCTGACAAAGAGACATTTCCAATGATATCTCGGTCGTTTCTAAGTCAGTCTGGATAAACGGGAAAACGCTTATGAAGTTGACTGTTCGTGGACTCGTTCTGCAGAGATCATTCCAAATAACCAATCATAACATTTCAACCAAAATTACAAATGATGATCCGCTTTCTGATATAGGTAAATCTGTGAGTTTAGAACTTACCATGAAAGTTTGGCGTCAAAATTCAATGGTTTGATAATCCGTTCTTGACTTTTCTATATATTGGTCTTAGATGTGTTATGCAGAAATATCCCTTGGTAAAACACACATAACTTATAAATATATAAATCCCATTGAAGATCCGCTTTCAGTGACACATAGAGAAAAGAGTTGGTTACTTACTCTCAAAAGGTGAAGGTCAATGATATTGTCTCATCCCTGCTCGTTGCCTCGTTACACATGATCAGATGAAGACTTAAAAGTTGAAGCAATGAAAGCAGAGGAAAACACAGTCTAAATAATAGCGGCTGTTATCATACGTTATTTTTATTCTAGGTTTGTGGAGAGATACACATGTATATATAATGATTTGATTTTGGTTCAGTAGAATAATTCAATTTGGCATCGGTTTAACAAAACCAGGCCATTATACACACAATATAAATATTAACCATATTATGTGGCATTTATAATTTTTAATAACGATATATGGATTATATGTTAGGTTAGAAATAACATGTGAGGGTAATCTATTAATTAAATACATGATAAAATATAATATTATTCATTAAAATATAGAAAATTCATAATTAGCCGATTTGGTTTAATGCTCTAATTATTTGACAATTTATCTGTACCAAAAATAGACAATGCCTTATTTAAACCTACTGATTATAACATCTGTTATTATCATCACATAAATTAAAATATTGATAAATAAATGGTCCAAATTAGTCTCACGTACGAGTATTATACTATATAAGAGTTTTTTTTTAAAACTATAAAAGAGTTCTTTTTATGATTATATTGTGTTCACAGTGAAATATTAGATGATGCGTTAATCCCTTTCTTATTATTTGAGAAGCACTTTTAAAAATAAACCTTACCTCCATGTGTGATTAACAACTTTGCCATTTCCTAGGTGTCAACACCATAATGCACCTCACATCATTTATTCAATAGCCCTTTCTTGCTTAGATTAATTACATGTCATGCCATGTCACATAAATCTACAAAGTTATTATAATATATGTTTCATTTTCTATGCATGTTACAATGATAGGATTAACTTAAATATTAATCCGTTCATTGTTAATTTATTATCATGTAGTTCCTGCAAATAAAGTTTGCAATAAAATGATATGTTCGTCCATCGTAGGTTTTTGTTGTTTTGTATAATGAAAATACAATTTATATATTTATAAAATGGACAATTTAAATATTTATTAAATGGTTTATCCCCTTGATATTTTGACCAAGCATAATGTTATCCATGCAATATTATTAACTAACTTTATGGTCAACATTTTTATAATAAAATGAAATGCATTAAAATCCGAATGAAATAAGGCATGAAAATAAAGTTTGCAATCAAAATGATATATTTCATCGTAATATGTTGTTTTATATGATGCAAGGTTAATTTAAAAATTTATAAAACAGTCTATCCTCTTGATATTTCGACCAAACATAATGTTATCCATGCAATAATATTAACTAACATTATGGTTAACATTTTTATAATAAGATGAAATACATTAAACTCCCAACGAAATAAAGAAAATGAGATAAATTATCGGCACCAATTCATAATTTTTGTTTCCATCTTTATGACTTTACAATTGTGTAGTCAATTTAAGAGGCTTTTGATTATGGTAATCCTCTTTTGTGATTGATCATCTAATTTTTAAAATATTTGGAAAAAGATATTAAATCACTTAAATTAAGGACCATCGCTTTGTATATTTTATAAATTTTCATAAATGATAATCATATGAATTAAACTGTTATATAAAATTGATGCTTTGATTAGTTTTAAAAAAAATATAGGACCAACGAAAAAATGTATTATGTTGTATTATAGTGTTTCGTATAAATGGACATTATATATCTATCTACTAAACATAAAATGCATTAAAAAAGTAATGTATTAGAACAACGTAATCATTCACATAACTTCTGCATATCCATATCGAATAATTAAGAGATTTAGTGCATTGCCAAATGTATTATATTGTTTCCTAAAATACAAAATAGTTTTAATCAGCCATAAATTTTGATTCTCATCGCTATAAATTAGTAAATAGATTCTCAATCACAATTAAATGTATCCCATTTTGAATGGTGATTTTATTTAAACATCAAATCAGTCAAAAATACAATCACATTTTGCATAAACTATATTTCTGATACATCGTTTGTTTAAAGCTACAATATTTCTGATACATCGTTTATTTCTCATGGTAAAAAATTATTTATTTTAAACAAACTTACTAATAAAAAATATTTGTTTTCTCAACCTACTGAACCATATAATTTTTTTATGTGAATAACCATATCATTTTTGATACATCGAATACAAAAATATCTGTATTTGATTAGGTACATAATAATCGCATAACTTGAGTTGTTATATGAAATTGATGCTTTGATTAGTTTTTTTTAATTCATATTAGGACCAAAGAAAAAAAAATTATTATGTTGTATTATAGTGTTTCGTATAAATGGACATTAGATATCTATCTACTAAACGTAAAATGTATTTCAAATATATATAAAAGAATGTATTAAAACAATGTAATCATTCACATAACTTCTGCGTATCCATATCTGAAATGCATAATTAATGAGATTAGTACATTGCCGAATGTATTATATTGTTTCCTAAATTACAGAATAGTTTCAGTCAGCCGTAAATTTTGATTCTCATCGCCATAAATTAGTAAATAGATTATCAGTCACAATTAAATACACTCCATTTAGAATGGGGATTTAATCAAAACATCAAATCAGTCAAAGATACAATCACATTTTGCGTAAATTATATTTCTCATACATCGTTTACTTAAAACTATAGTTTCTGATACATCGTTTGTTTCTCAAGGTAAAGAAATATTTGTTTTAAACAAACTTACTAAGAAAAAAAAAATTGTTTTCTCAACCTACTAAACCATATAATTTTTTTAACCCGGAGAACCATATCATTTTTGATACATCATATTATTTATTTTCTGATCCACGAATTTATATGATAATTATAATATAATACGTAGTCAATCATGATATGCAAAAAATATATCATATACAAAAATTATGTTTTATTAGGTATGTATAATCATATAAATTCAATTGTTATATGAACTTGATGCCTTGATTAGTTTATCTTTTTACATAAATCATATCAAATGTTTTAAATGTTCCTTATATTATTTTAAAAATAATTGGAAAGAAAGACATAATCAAAGATTATGCATTGTTTACGGAATTTAATCTATTTTCCTAAATTACTGTTGATTTTAATTGCTATTCTAACTGAGAAAAATCATTTTGAACATATATGTAGTTTCAAATATTCATAGTTTTATGATTGGTCGAAATAAAAAATTAAATCGTTCCAGTTTAATATTTTGTATTAGGTACATGACTTTTTCATTAGTTTTCGTCTTACATCTAAAAGATGATTTATGCAGAATTTGAGCATGATTTTTTCAGTATTAAATATTAACAAATGTATCAATCATGTGTGGAATCAATTCATAATATTCACTAATTTTGTTTAAACCATCAAGTTATTTTCCTCAATTATAATCGCTGATAAACATGTTTATATATACAACTTCAAATACAAATATTGCCTAATTTGAGAGCTGTGTTTTTATTAAAACATGTGTTAAAACAAGTTTTAAAGTAAATTGTACTACAAGTTTAGGAATATTAATTAGTAAATATTGCTATAATTTTGGGGATTTGTTTTCATCATTAAAACCCTAAACATACATCATTATGTATATACTTACACACTGTCTTTAACACATCTCCTCATCACATCCTTTTTTTTCGAATCATCATTAAGAAAACCAGAAGTCGACTAGGAAAACACATATGGCGGACTTCATTAGTTTTATATCAGTTTTTATTTATTCTTTTAGATTTACTTCCACAAACTATATTTCAATTACACAAAACAAATAACACAAGTTTTAAAATACTTTGAAGCTTACTTTATTTATGTATATGTACTTTCATTGAATCTCTTAACATGAATAATCTGTAATGTATGTGTTTATGATTTTACCTTTCTAATATCCATATATTAAAATTGTAATTTATTTAAGTTTTCTCACCCTGCGCAAAGCGCATGTTATCACCTAGTAAGAAAGTAAAGAAACGGAACACGATGGAAATGAGTTCAGATATATTGTATTGTATTGTGTATCTCAGATATAGATATTTTGTATGTTGAAATTGAATGTCATTTGGTAAACTTCGGTTATTTTTAGTGATTTCCGAAATAGTTGGTAAGTTGTAGTAATGTAACATAATTTTCAGAGTTGTATATATCTAATATTATTATTAATAAATAAATGTATAGGTTCAAGACTTAAATCACAATTTTTAACATAAAAAAAATAAGATTCTAAATTAATATATTATATTTTTAATGCAATCTGTAATTTAAAAATAAGTAAATCTACAATTGTTAATTAGCAAATCTAAATCAAACAATAACAAAAAGTCAAATATGAGCCTCAAAGAAGCTATCCACGTCAGCAAATTTAATCCACCAATAGGAACATGTTTTGTTTCCACGTCGTGTTTGGGCTATTTGCGATGATCTGTTAGTTATTTGGCCCATCATAATTTGGCCTATAAGCCCAGATTAAATGAGTCGAGAGATCTGTCTCTAACAGCGAGACTCTTCTCCTCCTTCTTCGTCTCCTCCTTCTTCAATCTCCTTTAAACTTCGACGTTTGCTCTTCTTGAAACGTTCGTCGATTAACCCTCCGCATAACTCCATCTTCAACAATCAATCCTCCATCAAATACCTATTTATGGCTTCGTTTCGCCTTTCTCCATATAATTATATGTATACCTCTCCTGTTTACCCAATTTTCGTAATCGCTTTTTTCTTCCTCATAAAAATTCTCTCAAACCAAAAATTCCAACAGCAATTCCGGCGATCTGATGTCCAAGAAACCCGATGGCGTTGACGGTGCTATCTCCGCCGTACCAATCAAACAGACCGGCCGTACGGGTGACTCTTCCGCCAAAGCTAGGTCTGGCTTCCCCGGCAACGACGGTGTTTGATTGGCCTTTTCAGCTTCACGTCTCTGTCTCCGTTACAATATTGACTTATGCAATAGTGAGCTCTTACAGCATTAAGTTGATTAGTGCTTAGTATTTTATGTTCACCTTGCTTACTCATTGTATTGTGTTAATTGTTAAGTTAAATGTTCGCCATACTGTCTGTCATCGTTTGCCAATGTGATAGTTATTTCATCATCACTACAAAATCGTATATGCTTCTGTTTTTTTATGTAAAAGTTGGAAAATGTTTTGTTCTTTATCTATTTAAACTTCATAGAGCTTTAACTGGAATATTTAGGTTGGCCTTTTGAGCTTTATGTGTCTGTTACAGTATTAGGTTATGCAAAATAGTGTGCTCTTCAAGTAGTGAGGTGACGAATGCTTGGTAGGTTATGTTCATCTTGCTGTTGTTTTTGACTACTCATCTTATTTTGTGTTATTTTTAGTGATCATACCAACAAGAACAGGTACCCTCGACCTCAGCTCAGTGTCATCCTCAAGGGCTTTCATGGACTATGATATCCAACCAACCATCGATTATTCCAACTGGTTAGTTTGTGTATGGAAACAGTTTTATATTTGACATTTTCGAGTGATGCTTAATTGTAGCCTCACTCCAATGACTGGTAAAGCTAATGTTTTCTAATTGTCTCAGGTTGGGTTCTAACTGGTTAATATGGATATAGTAACTAAGGCTGAGGCAATGACTATTAGAGAAATATCCTCTTACATCAAACATGAATCTGCAAATGTAAAATTACTGCTCTAGATTTTTCATTCAAAACGAGATGCTTAGCTACTAAAATCACTCCGTTTGCACGATTGCAAGGTTTTACTTGGGTGCATCAATTGATTATGTTATGTGTTTGATACGTTTTAGTATCTAGAACTCAGAGATCAAAGAAATCCAAAAGCTTTATTGATCGATATCGGTTACACAGGTTGCATTTTTCTTATGAGTGGCTCACTCTCCCCCTGAACAAATGACCAATCAATTGATAAAGTTTCCTAGCAACCTTATTCTCTATTGTATCGCAAAGATCCTTCCTCCCTTCGTTCACGTGATGCGACATCCCATGTGCTCAGGATCTCCAGCTCAGCAGCTCAGCAGGACAGCAGCGCTAATCCACTCACTCTTCAAGCCTTCTTGGTTGGGGCCTTCTTGTATTCTTAGAAGCAAAAAACAAACCATGTAGAGTTGTAGAGATTGTGAATAATGAAAAAATAAATAATATAAAAAAGGTCTGGTGGCAAAATTTAATGGAAACCCCTAATATATAAAAATAATTGTTTTGTTTCCTTCACATTGGCAGATGAATTATAACTCCCTAATTTCCGTGTAATTTTTAAATGGTATTTCAAACAACCAAGTTAAACCATCGATGTTAATAAAAGATAGTGTCTAGAGACTTCTACTAAAAACAATTTTGCAACAGACTGTGCAAATGTAATTGTAATTATTATAATATTCTCAATTATATATTATAAGATAAAAAATTTCTTCTTCATTGTCTAAAGAAGAGAGAAAATTTAAGTAATATTAGTGTTTTATTATAATTTTCAGTGGAAAAAAGTAGAAGAGAGAACATGTTTTTACTTCTAATGTACAAATCGTTTGCACATAATCTCGCCCCCAACCATCACATAAGCATATCTATAATTGACTTACTTCTTCATTTGCTTTCTCCTGAATTCACGTACCATGTTTCTTCCGATTCTGAAATGACTGGAGCACAAGCTGAATCAACAACATCTTCTTTCTCCACTATATGCAATCTGTCTGAAGGCTTTGTTCTGCGATGTTTAGGGTTTAAGGCTACTAATACGCCTACTGGTAAGTGAGCTCGATTTTAAATCATATCTGTTTTCGTTAAACCAAACCTATTTATTCTGTCATGCAAATATATTAGTTAGTCACATATACTAAACTAATATTCAACTTATCAAAGACTTCAACTGATGACAAAAAGGCTAAAATGTGGTCGAATTTACAGAAAATATTTGAAGTTTAACAACATCAGGAGAAAAAAGAAATTACGTCAGACCATTTTTTGTTTCCTAATATATAAACTATTTTTATAAACATGTTGGACATATTTATTATTAAAAAATCATATCTACGACAAAATAGTACTGAAAAACAACAATGAGAACTTTGGAGCAAAAGATCTTAAATACAAATTGAAAAAAAAAAAAACAAAATAAGATTACAAAAGTGAAAGTACAATATAATTATAACATATAGTCCACAGGTAAAAATATATTTTCAACTAGGGTAAACCCGCCCTACGGGCGGGCGAATAAATTAACTTATATAATAATCATACTTTAAAATGTTTGATATATATTAACTAAGAAATAGCCTTTATTTTCATAATATTTTCACTGTAATTTTAAATAGTTATTTTAATATTCATTTTAGAAATTATATGATGTATAGTTATTATAATATTTTAAATTATAATTATTTAATTTCTTTCAGTGTTTATTTTAAGTTAATAAAAATTAGTGAAATGATTTTAAAAACAGTACTTAGATTGAATTCAATGGTGCTATAAATAATAAGTAAATAAAGTTATAGCTGTTTCATTTATATATTTGTTTCATGAAATATTTTTCTTTTTCTTTATAAAATATTTATTAAAACTAATGCTTTAGACCATATAAAAGAAATACTTATTCATTAATAACTAAATATTTTAAAAATAGATAATCCGAAACTGTTGTTACTATTTATACATATACATGTTTGTTAGGAATTTTATATGTATTATTATATATGAAAATGAAGTTAACCACAGTATCTAGATAATTGATTAGAATTGTTGAAGTAAATGTTACTTAATAATTTATAAAACATAATTCTTATAATAACTATTTATACCTAACTTGATTGTATTCTATCATCAAATAAAACTATTTTTTCTTATTAGAGATATATATACATATATTTCTCAAAGAAATTTATATACATATTTAAAATATTTAAGTTGGATATTATAATGATGAAATGCTTGTTACTGTATTTCATATTTATATAAAAATTAAAATTATTATTTGAAAATATTCTGAACATAAATGTATTAATTTTATTATTTTAAATACTTTTGATGAAAAACGTTTTTTTTGATGAAAAACGTTTTGAATTAATTGACAAAAATTGTATTCATTTTAAAATTGAATAAGTACATTAAATTTAAAACAGAAATAAAATAACAGAATTGTCTCTATATATTAAAAATTATATTCACTTGAGATAGTACTTAATAAGCATATTTAAATTTAAAATATAAATATTAAATAAAGAATAAAATTATATATATATATATATATATAATATAAAAATCAGTTCATTCTATACATATATTTAAAATGTTGAGGTACTAATTTCTGAAAAATTATTTTTGATATATAACATCAAAATTTGGATCACATGACTTCTTGTTGATCCTTGTTTTGTTTTTTTTTTGTTTGAGAGATTAGTTATTCCATTTGAGTGATTTAGATGAGTTTCTTGCGGAAAGCACGATGACAATTGTTGATAAGTCCCATCACTGGTCCTTTACCGGCGTCTGAGGAAGCTGTTATAGTAGGGGCCATCGAACAACAACCTGCTTTCAATTCAGCAAGCAGAAGCTATAGGGTTTTATTTTCTACAAATTCTAATAATTGAGAAGAGAAAACTGATCAATCTCCGAGAATCGAACACCCTTATTTATAGGTTTCGTATGTGTATTGAATGAGACAAAGTGGATCGTCGGTGTTAAGATTAATCATACAGCCTACGGTTAGGCTGCCGCGCTTTCATACCAGCTACTTGAAACATTGATCGACATCACAGTAGCGAGGTCCCCAAGAGAGATGAAGATGGAAGTGATTCGATTTTCCAAATACTTACTTCAATTTTTTTTTCCAAAATAGTGAGGAACAGCATTAATACACTATTATTAGCATCTAAGACCCACTATATATCCCATTTAATCAAACACAAAACGAAGCCATATGTATAAGCCCATGATGGAAGTTGATTAGCGGTTCTTATACTCTTACTAAATTCTAGTGTCATAGAATCCCATAACAAAATCAAGCCTATCTTGCTTAATGCAAAGCATCCACATAGCTGTTTTTGGAGGAATATATACCACATTATGTTTGTATTTAGAAACAAAGACATATTGTTCAAGAAAAAAAAAAAACAAAGACATATACCGCTAGTTCTGTCAAAGTTTTTGCCACATTTTGCTGTAGAAATATTTGGACAGTGGAAAGCTCAGGCTTCTTGTAACCTATAAACCAAACCAAAGGCAAAACACACGGTACATCAGAACATTATCTCTGTATTGTCTTATGCCTAATAGATTTTATAGTTGCGAATAAAGTGTGTTCCCTTCAGAGACAGATCATGAGATACCATGGAACGGTACCTAATAGAGTCTTCTAATGGGTAGCTTTAGCTTTTGAATATGAAGTTTGCAAGACTCAACACTTGAAGCAAAATACCAGACATCATGTTGTTATTCTCTTTGTCGTACCCCATTTCTTCTTCTTCTCCTACTTCCTCTTCGCCAAAGAAGAATCTCCTGAAGACACAACGCATGCACTGGAACATTGTCATTAATCTCTCCAGTGGAAAGTTTTCAGGTCCTTTTTTCAATCAGAGGTCCTGGGAAGGAAACATCACCAAGAAAAAAAAAACAGATTCTATTCAGATACCATACGCACACTTGGCATCAAATTCAGTAATCAAATAATTTTCAGTTAAGAAACCTACTACGCCAAAACAGAAACACATATACTGTTTTCAAAACTTACTTCTTTCTTTTACTATTATCCATGTCCGTTGTGGAGTCAAACATCCAGGTATCTAGCATTGCTGGGTGGGTTTCTTTAAGCAAGAAACACCGTAATGAGAATTGAGAAGGTACTTTGCTGAAGTAGACATATGGAATCTCAACAGTTCAAGTTCTTTACCGTTTCAAAATTGTAGCTAGCTTTATGTCGTCTCTCGTCTATGGTGTCATCACCATGAATGCGACTTGAGAGCCTGACTATCTACTATCCCTGCCATGAAAGCATGTGCCTACAAAGAAAACATATGAAAAAAGAGACATAAAACTCCAATATTGTAACTTTATGCAGGAGTTCAATTTGTTATCTATACAAACATAAATCAGAGGAGAATATATCTAATTCAGTTCCTTACTCAAGAGTCAAGAGACAAATTATCCAGAAAGAACAGAATAATTCTGAAGATTTGATTGTGAAAACCATCTAAATATGTAAAAAGAATAATAGACCAAATGATGGAATACTTAAATATGATAGACCTGATGTGTGATTGTGTGCCAAATCTTAAGAAGTGAAAAAGATTCAACAAACATGCCAAGAAAGGAGTCACCTTTGCTCTTCTTTGTCTTTTCTTCAGAGTTGATTATAACTGCAAAGAGAGATTCAACGTTAATGCTCTCTGCAATCTCAACAAATTTGGTCTTCACCGTGAACCTAGTTATTAGAATAAAGGATTGAACTTTTGATTTGCAGAGAATAAAACTTACATATTTGTATTCGTAGTTTCACTCTATTGAAGGAATGGTAGAGGCATTTGAGTGAGAGATCGTGAGAGGAGTGGGAAGCTGTTGTTAAAGACGAAGTTTGGACTCCAGTCTCCACGGACATAGTGCTGCCTTTTTTGACCCTGAAGCAAACCAAAAGAGAAACTTGAAGTAAAGAAGCAACGCAAATTCACGAATTTATGTAAGGCTAATGATGATTTGAATTGGCACTTCTATGTAACTGGTTGCTTTTCGACTTTTTATGAAGAAGACGAACCATCGCGTTAGAAATCCAAGGTTGAGATTAGCTCTCGAACGGCGGAGATAAAAATTATGTTAGAACGCTAAAATCAGAAACGAAGCATTTTGAACCCAAATGCAAAACGAAACCTCATGTGTTGCGCATTAACTTAAATGAAACGGCGAGTTTTGAGATAGGGGACACATGTCGCACACAGAAGAAGCTATTTGATGACGTGTTTCTCTAAAAGAGAGACACAGTTTCTTTATAGTATTAGATTATAATATTTAATTCTATCATTATTAATATTATGTTCTATTTTAATTATAGTATTTCATATACGGAAAATACTTAAAAAGATATAAAACTTAATAAAAATAATAATGCTTGTGAAAAAAAAAGAATAATTAAATCATAAAAATGCAGTCAATCTTCAATTTTTCT
>NC_079513.1:15551316-15584875 GCF_000801105.2 Raphanus sativus | reverse complement strand
TCGTATTCGATGAGTATTACAGTAGAGAGTTCAGAGTAATATAGAGAACCTAAACACTAATAAACGAAATGGTTGAGAGGCCCATGAGAACTGGCCCACGTGGATAGAATGAGTCGTATCACAATGCTCAGACACTGCATATGGATTTTCTTTTAACGTTCTCTTTCTTTTGTTTTGCTCTGACAATAACTATGATTACTGAAACAGTGATTCTCTTGAAATTCCGCACCAATCCATCTTTGGGGTAGTCACGCCCGATGGCATTCCGAGAATCCATAATGTGAATACCCAAACCCGCTCCAAGATTTTTGAGTTATGCCTTTACGAGGCTGATGTACCGGGGTTAAAGAAAGTGGCTTTGAGAGCTCAGATCAATACTTCTCCTCCATTCGGATCGGTTCAGGAGGCGGTAAGCTGGTACCGTGGCCGTGGATATTGTGTTCCTTTCAAGCTTCAAGACAATTATGTAAGTTCTCTTCTTTCTCTGTTTTCTTAAAATAGCTCATTTTTAATGTTCGTACCGCTCAATACGAACCACATTGATACAATATGCATTGTATACTTAAAGTTGGTGCTTTGATGGTGACTGTCCACTGTTCTTTAAAATGGAGTCGAGTAGAATTTTGCAATTGAGTAGCATTTCTTGAGTGGCATTGAGTTATTGAATTTTCATATATTAACGTTCTCGAGTTCATAGCAACATATAGTGTAAGGTATCAAGATCTTCTAGAATGTTAGTTTTGTCTCTGAGATGATCACTAAGTATCAATCCTT
Organism: Raphanus sativus; assembly: GCF_000801105.2. Taxonomy (NCBI): domain Eukaryota; kingdom Viridiplantae; phylum Streptophyta; class Magnoliopsida; order Brassicales; family Brassicaceae; genus Raphanus; species Raphanus sativus. The sequence continues at coordinate 15,584,101 of NC_079513.1, read as the reverse complement.
GCATGTGTTTGTAGTGGGTGATCTTGTGATGATCATTGTGTATCAAGGATGTTGTTTTTATTTTGATCTTTGAAGACTTTATGAGCAAATGTCTGGGATTAGTGTTTATGTAGTTGGATTAGGAGTTAGATATTAGTTTTATATAGTGTTTTTAAAAAAAATTGTTTGGAATGGTGTGGTAGATTTGACGTAAAGAGAATGGAAGAGCATGCAACAGAACTAGAGATGGATCTGATAGAAATAGCTGGAAACTCTGGATGTTCTAGAAGCACTTGGATCGACTAAGAGGATCGTTGAAGACTTAAAGCGACAACTTCATCAGGAATCCTTGAGATCAGTTGAACATCTAATTTTAGACATCAAAGAGATGAAAATGAGCATTGCAATCACAATCCCATGTCATCTCCCGATCGGATCTTAATGAAACTGAAGCAAGTCAAGATCAACCTTAGTAAAACCATGGATGATCTTCTGATGATCCAGTTCTCTGTTGAGTCTCCGAGTAGAAAATGAAAGAAGAGAAGATTGTCTTGACAAGACAAGAGCCAAGCTTACGTATGGCTTTGGAGGAGCGGTGTTTCTAGCTGAGGAGCTAAGCAGAGTTAGGGGAAAACCGCATGTTCCAGATGAAACAAGGGAACATGTGAAGATGGTTGCTGAAACCGATGAAACGGGTCTAAACCAGCAGACCAAGAACTGTCTGAGAGCTGCGGAGATGATATTGGTTGCTATCAGCCAATGGAAGAAGCTGCAAGAGCAGACGAAGCACTTGCGATTGGTGAAATAACAAATGTTATCATCATTAAACGGTGAAAGCGAGTACGATTCAGACTTTGGTATCCTGAATCTCCCTTAGCACCGAGAAGACTTAGGAATGTTACTGACTTCTCCACCAATCATAGCTGAAGAAGTGGGATTTTGAAGAAGCATGAGGAAGCTACCGAAGAAGTTAAATAAAGTTAACAAGATTTAGAAGCTGCAATAAACTGGCAGCTGAGAAGGCTTTTGGTGGGTGGCAAAAAAGACACATCATCAAAAGGTTTTGACTTCAAACCTGTAAGTCAAACCCACTAAAGTACTAAATCCGCTAATTAGCATAGAAATTTCTGACTTCCTGCCGAAATAAAAAATAGTTCCTATATGTAATAGCTTTTACTGTTACTAATGTTGTCTTTTAGTTTAGGGTTACATAATTTTCTATACTTCTGTAAGACAATATTTCTAATACCAACCATTATGAATATTGTTTGACTATAAATTTATATCATGTTTATAAAGTTTCTTTGAAGCATGCTGCATATTGTATAATCGTTAAAAAGTTTGGCACACATTGTTTGTTGACATTTTAGTATGTATGTTCATGAGGACATTGTAGCATGTATGTATGTTCATGAGGGCATGTCAATTTCCATTATGTTGCATCGCAAACCATAAGTGTCTTACGTTTGCTGACATTAACAAAAATAATATCTTATTATCAATACCGTTCAACTTTAAAAACAAAATATTTATAGTTTTTTTATCTAATTACCGTTTACTTACTCTCATAGACTTTTTTAATTAACAACTATATAAAATCCTCTAATTAGGTTTACTATATTAATTACTTTTAGTTATTAATCAGTTGTAACTAATTAATACTGTATAATATCATATAAAACATTTTTAACAAGAAATAATTATTAACTAAACAGAAAATGAATAAAAATTATGTCTTTGAAAATATTAACTTTCGAAAATAGTATTTTCAAAGTAAAACAGAAATTAATATAAAACTAACAATTTTTTTTAAATGACATAAATATATGTAGTTGATAAATGATTGAGTTGTCATCAACTACAAATGGTATAAACATCATCTCCAAGGAAAAAGACAAATGTTCGTAGCACAAATATAATGCAACCCACGCGTAAAAATTAATGTATATCTGGAGGGTAAGGAACTCAAGACGTCATCAGGGTGAGTGGCTGAGTGTAGAGACACTGGCTAGACGCATTGATAGATTCATCCGCAACATAATTATATCTCTGAAGTACACGGGAAACCATGAATTGGAGGGGCTTCTTCGACGCTGGTTGGAAGTTTACACATGCTCTGATGTCTTTTGGCATTAGAATCACATATACTCTTATTTCGTTGAAGTAGTTTTGAGTCACATTCACAATTTCACCATTCATTTTTTGATTAATAAATATAAAATTTATAATCAAAAAAAAATTAATATATATCTTATAAATTTTTTAAGCCTTCATCGCCACTAAAAGCTATACATTTATATAAAATCTAAGTCAAAACTTCAAAAACAAATTAATGCAAATATCAAAAAATTTAGATGACCGTTTTTTAGATAATAAATAAATATGATGGTTAAGTTTTAGAATTGGCTGACAAAAAAAGTTTTAGAATTGTTTTAGGTTAATTTATACGAGTTAAGCTGATAAATCCTATAGTCTTAAAATATTTAGCTCGAAAACCATGTATTACTATTTTGTTTATATAGATTGGTCCGATGTGTTTTAGGGTTAAGTGTATTTTGGTTTGGACTTTGGTCCTAATTACAAATAAAAACAACTATTGCAAAAATTATTTAGTAAAATATGTTAATATTTTTTTCTGATTAACACTGCCAAAAAAAAGTCGAGAAGATAAAACATGCTAGATTAGCCAAAAATAATGTGAATTTAGTATTCAGTTAAAAATTTTTTGACTAAAACATTGTTAGAGATAATCATAATCAGGGATAGAATACATTCAGATATACTTCAATTAAACATTAAAATTTAACACACAAAGTTAAGAAAATATATAAAAATACTAGACATATAGTCTCATGCTAATGCAAAAGGAGAGCATATTTCTATTAAAAATATAACTGAAATGAATACTGAAAATAAAATTGTACAGTATCATAAAATATAGTTGATAACAAAATAAAAATCCAAACATGAAAGAATTATAAACAAATGTCAAATATTAACAAATAAATATAATTCCAAACAAAATTAATAAATTTACAATATGATTTTAGAAAACAAACTATGTTTATCTATATCCAATTTAAAGATAATTCTATTTTTATAATTAAAATACATTTTAATATAACATAAATTTGTGTTAATTCACACCCGTTCATAGGGTGGGCCACCCTCTAGTTTTCTTCTAAATTAAACTAAGTTTCTAATTGCTAAAATATTTATATAAACATAGATACTTTCTAATGATATTATCATAAAATTGTCTTAAACTACACAAACTTTTATGTAAAGAACGATAGTAACATTGACCTATCATTTTTAAAATCAACTATAACAAATATCACAAAATTATGTTGTGCGATATCCATATAATCTAATAATCTAAATATACGTTTCCCCAAACTAATGCACCATAAAATACTATACAAATAACTGACTATGTAATATATGAAAATTTATACACGGTTGTATGTCAAATCATAGTGTAGTTAGCATATGTTTATTTTCATCACAAGTGATTTATATACATCTATTGTTTAATATAGGCTTATGAATGTTAATATAATTGAATGGTGATTGTGTTGGTTATACTCAGTGTCATTAGTCACGTAGTTATACGTATGAATGTTTTTCTTTTCTCTTTTTTTTTTTGAAGAAAAATGACCATATAAAATGTTAATATAGTCAGTTTGGGAGTCTTTTACCATCTAATTGAATGATGATTCTAATGACCCGCACGTAAAATGTAAAATAATATTACCAAAAGTCGTTCATAGTTGTACATATAGTTTGACTATTTTAAATATACTAATCTATCTTATTAAAACAGAAACATTCTGTTGGACCTAACATTTATTTTGTAAGTTTTTAATTAAATACACATTTATACTTTATAGTTAAACATACATTAAATCACTAATGTTCCTTTCTTTATACTACTATCCATGTTTCCAAACAATATACTTATTTCTTTATAATCTATCAATGTTTCAAACAATATACTTATTTCTTTATACTACTATCAATATTTCCAAACAATATATTTTTATACTACTATCAATGTTTCCAAATAATACAATAATTAATCTTAATTATTTATATATATCATTTTCTCTTTAAAATTTGTAGAAACGTCATAATTTCATAAAATTGCAAAATAGTGAACTTTAAAATTTCGATTATAAGATTACAAATTATGAAACTTTTACAATTTAAATTCAATTAGATTACATATCGGTCATCCATCAGTTCAATCGGTTAGTCTCGGGTTTTAGTGATTTTTTAATATGAATATTTTAAAAACATAAATTGAATTGTCAGATCTCCGGATTAATCGGTATAATCACAATCGGGTTGAATTTAAAAATACTGATTTAAATACAAAAATATTTTAAATACACACTCTTTAAAAATTACCAAAATATTTGTTAAATTATTAGTAAAATTTTTCATCGTAAAATATTCCGCGCTTCAAAAGCGCGGGTCAAAATCTAGTGTATTATTAATCGTGTTCTCTAGATATTTAATAAATTGTAGTAACAAAAGTAGTCATCACGATAGATGAAATGTATGATTATTGTGACGTTGGTTTAGATTAAGTTATTGAGTTAATATATCAGGAATGCAAATAGGAATCATGTAACTTTTTTTATTTTTTTAACTTCTAAATTCATTATAATTTAGCAAAAAAAAAAACAACTTCTAAATTCATTAATACGAATATATGAAATACAAATGTTGATAGAGACTCACCTCCACTCTACTACAACAATAACACAACTCCCTTGCTTCACACGAAACATGGGAAAACCGAGCCACAAGCTCCAAAAACATCTAAGGAAGAGTTAGAGAAACCGACTTTCATTTACAAATAACTCAAAAAGCCAATCTGGATGCCCATTTGCCACATGGGATCTGGTTCGGCCTTTTCTCGTTACGCTTTGCGCGATGAAAGTCGCTCATCTGTTCTCCTCAATTCTCACAAACTTCAGTTGATATTCCACCATCAACTCTAACACCCTTTTGATTTCCTCTCCTTGGTATCTCAAATCTGGCCATTCATGAGGTTTTTTCATTGCCAAGAAGATCTCTTTGAAATCACCAGCGAAGATAATCTTGTTATAATGCATGCTCGTCATGCTCTCTACAGCCCATCCCAGAGTAATAAACCTCGCTTCTTCCAACTGACGCACATTAGAGAAGGTTCTTCTACTATGGGAACTTACCACACCTCTATGGTTACGAACCACCCAGGTCACTCCTAACAGTTTCGATTCTTTGTTCCATTCAAAGGCAACATTACAATATTTATATTTCTTTCTTATTAATAGAGAAACATTTTAAAGGAATAACCTTTAAAATATAATTTATTTACAGCCATACCATGCTGAGATGGCAGATTCACAATGATTCTCAACCTAACTAATCTATTCCCCATTATTTACTAGACTAATTACATAATATGTCACTCTCATCTAAGATCCACATTTGGCGTATTGCTATTTTACTATATACTTAGATTGTTGACTTTTTTTTGGTAACTCGATAGTTGACTATTTTTACATAACGAACCAACTATAGACGGAGTATTCGTAACCGATGTAATTATCAGTTTCTCCATTCTTTATATTCTGGACTGTCTGCAAAAAAAAAAAAGATAGGTTGACACACGTAAACAATATAACTATATGATATGATATTATATGTACTGTCTAAGTAAATTACTGAACCATATATTTTTTGATATTTTGTATTGTTTATTTTTTACTCCACGAATTGATATGATAATTATAATATAATATGTAGTCAATCATGTGTATAAAAACCATGTGTAGTATTTTATAAGTCTTCTCCAAAAACCATGACTAATATTTTTTTAATTATACTTAACTCGGTTATGATCACCACATTATGTAATTACATTGTTTACCACATTATCTGGTTATATAACTAATCTTTCGTTATATCATTATCTAAAAGTGAAAACCCAAACCAAAATCATTATTTAAAAATGTTATAACGGTTATATCATTAATTTTTCGTTATGCTACTCTCATTCAAAATCCACATTTGAAAACCCAAACCAGATATTTGTGCTTAACAAGACTTGCAAAAATAACCACACCGAATTGAAATTATGGTTAAAGAATTCCTTAAAGAAAGAATATTACGCAGGTAAAGTAAAAATGAATATAGCCTAGAAAGTGGATCTTATTTGTGTGTTTAATACAGTCTTTCTTGCCATCTTTAGTTTCGGAATTATTTAAAATATTTTCTAGCACAGTTAGCCTTATATTTGGCAATCATATATATAGTATTAACTAATTTGAAGTCAATCACGCTATTTAAATTGGTGAACTTAATGTGATATGCGTTAATTACTGTATTAACTGAATGAGTGATTGACAAGCAAGATATATGTTCATAATTATCAGATCGTAGGAATATATTCCATAAAACGACTTTTACACCTATATAAGAAAATGTCATGTGGTCCAGTTTGTCACTCATTCAACCTTAAACCTACTGAATTTTCATGGATGCGATGAACCTTATCTCAGAGTTGAAGCATTTCAAAAAGATATGGAAGGTGAAGGTTAAAATTATCCATCTATTGAAATAGTATTCGGCTGCGGGTGGTGAGACAATGGAATCTTTTTTCCGATGCTAGAGTAAGTTCAATGGAAGATCAAGTATTGTGTTTATATGTATTCTATTACGAAATAAATGTTGAATTTATGTGATTCATTTAATTGATCCCACCATATAACTATATATTAACAGACTACCTAATCAATTTCTTTACACAAACAAACTATCGCAACTATATTGTTTTCTTCTCTTTAACTTTGCAAATAGTTGTTTTTAACTTTGTTTCCGGTTTGAAAGCCTTTAATAATACTGGAACTGTTTTTTGCTTTTATAATGAAGCTTAAGTTAATTTTTATGTTTCTACATTGATAAAATACATATTTTAGAAGTCATTCTTTTATAATTTGGAAAACATAAATATTTTTTTTTATAAATTCCACTCCGAACTGAATGGATGTTCTAAATAGATACCTACGATTAAAAATTACATGCCGACAAAAAAGATGAAAAAAATTATGTACATTTTCTATATAATGTGTACAGAAATGGAAATTTAATTTTATTATCTTTTATAAATTCTCACCCTGCGCAAAGCACAGGTCTCTACCTAGTTATTATTATTATGCGACTTCACTCCAAAAGTGGATGTTTTGTTCGTTTAATTATTGTGCGGCTGATCGCTGCAACTGATCGTGAACTGTTTTTTTCATTTTTATATTGCCAGCGACCAACTTTTTCCTTTTAAATTATTTATACTTATTTAAAATTTATTTAAAATGATTTAATTGTTGCACTTTTGTAAATCTTATAAATTAAAATCAAATGTTAAAACAAACCTTACATATTAAAAAGAAAAATATTATAATATTGTAGATATGACATGTGTCATCACTAAAATGCTTCTCAAAGTTTCTAGATAAATATGTTGGTCCATTAAATATATATTACAAATAAATTCTCATCAAACTAATCATAAAATTAATTAATAATGCGTAATTAATATCTTTCATTCTTTTTTTTTAAATAAAAGGTACGAAATTACCTATACAAGATTACCTGATATGATTAATAATATGATTAAAGTATGTATGGCAATAAATGATTTAATAATAAAGATTTGATAACAATTTTTATAGTATCCATCATTTATTTCTAATTGTATATTATTAACATAAAATAAACAATCATACAAACTATATAATAAAAGTTACATTTTATATATGTTATAATTTAAATTTACAACAATGATTATAAATTACTAAAATTGTTAAAAGTCTCACATTAAATTTTTTTTTATCAATGGTTTAAAATTTTACAATAAAAATACATATAATCATAAAAACATATGAGTAAAAGTCTCATTCAATAGATATTCAAAAAAATACGAACAATTTAGGATGACGGCGATTTCAGGGTGGCATAGATTTTAAGGCGACTGAAACAGTAACGATTTCAGGGTGATTCCAGCAACGATTCTCTCAGATCCAAATCCACTATGGATATGCTATGTTGTCCATAGTGGATTCAGCAACGATTCTCTCCATCTCAGATCCAAATCCACATAGCATATCCATAGTTGATGAATCAATGGAGATTCCAGCAACGATTCTCTCAGATCCAAATCCACTATGGATATGCTATGTTGTCGGGCACTTCATTAGAAATGCACCGCACATTGGGTCTATCCACGCTACAGTTAACAGTATTTGGACGCAAGCAAAGGGTAGCCCCCATATTGAGAAGAACACTGTGCTTTTCAGGATTGAGAATGCTCAGACGAGAAGTCGAGTGCTCCACCGAAAGTATTGGCACATCGCTGATATTCCCTTGGTGGTGAACGATTGGTCTCCAGAAACAGCCTATGTTCCACCAGACCTAACAGCGATGACAATGTGGATTGATCTCAAAGGAGTGCCAAACAATATATTCTCAACAAAAGGTCTTCGATGTCAATCTCGAGCTGTTGGAAAATATGTGAAGATGCACCGCAACACCGAGAGATGAACACGTCTTGATGTAGCAAGGGTCCTTGTGGAGGTAAATCTGCATAAGGCTCTAATGGATAAGATCAGTTTCATGGATAGCGATGGTAAGGAAGTCATAGTGGAGGTTGGCTTCCTTGGCTGCCGTCAAAGTGTAATGTCTGTCTAGCTTGGGGCCACAAGGGTATGGAATGCAAGTCTGAAAAAGTTAAGATCTTGAATAAGAATGTGTAGGAGAGAAAGAGTGATGAACACAATGTGGGTCATAGTAAGGTAGCTGTAAGTGGGGATGAGTAAGAGAGTAATCCAAATGTTGTTGTCAGTGATCTGTTGAAGGAACTTGAGGCTTATCCCATTACTCTACAGCAAAATGGAGAGAATATAAATGGCAAGGTCGGAGAGGTCCGAATGGAGGGAATCATGACAGTGGAGCAGACAACCAAAGAATGTGGTATCGAAGCTTTTGTGTTTGAAGGGGATCAGCAAGGGTGGGCGCATGTTAATGGGAGACCCTGCAGCCCAAGCTCTGATCAGGAATAGGAATGGAGAGGCGTGAGAAGGGAAAGAAAGAGGGAGATGAATTCATCATTTCTACCTCTAGATTTAATGTTCTTGCGTTTACAGAAGAGGAGGGAGAAGGAGAAGAGAGTCCAGAAATAGAAGAAGGTGAGGTTGTCATGGAAGGTGAAACTACAGAGGTCTCGTTAAAAGGCACTAAGAGGGGAGCCAAACAAGTTGGTGTAACCACTTCCAAGCAAGGGAGGAGGAAAGTTGTGAACACTAGAGATTTGAAAATTTTGAAGGCGCACACAACTCATAAGAAAGCTTCCGTTAGAAAGTTATGAAGTCATTTTTTTTGCATGGAACATGCATGGCTTCAATATGTCACGCAAACATAGAGAAATACGAAGTTGGATGCAGTCAGAGAAGCCTCTGTTTGGCTGTCTTCTAGAATCTCGAGTGAAGCAGGAAAATCATGAGAAGTGTATAAAAGCAGCTTTACCGGGCTGGAAAGTGATTACAAACTACGAGTATCACAGGTTGGGGCGAGTCTGATTTTTCTGGTCACATAAAGTGGTAGTTACAAGGCTCCATATGAGCTCACATGTCATCACTTGTGCTGTTCAGATACCTGAGATAGGGGAACAATTCATATGCTCTGCAGTGTATGCTTCAAATACAGAGGGTGGGAGAAGGTAACTTTGGGAGGACATGAGGAACACACAAGCTGCTTATAGTCATTTGAACATGCCGTGGATCTTGTTGGGGGACTTCAATGTCACCCTGGAATCAGGAGAGCACTTGCGGGCACAAGATTATATGACAAATCAAATGGGGATGAGATAGTTTCAGGATATGATGCAGGACTGTAATCTCAAAGATTTGGCTTACATTGGAGCTTTGTTTACATGGTGGAATAAAAGGGAAGAAGACCCTCTAAAAAATAATTTGGATAGGGCTCTCATTAATGGAGATTGGTTGCGTTGTTTCCCACAATCTTATGCTAAGTTTGAAGCTGGAGGAATCTCTGATCACGCGAGGTGTGTGGTTTATCTTTCAGATTCTCAGGAGGAGATGAGGAAGCCATTCCGTTTTTCAACTATTTAATAGAACATGAGGAATTTCTTCCTACAGTGAAAAAGGTCTAGGCAAGTACGAACGAGTTGTATCATTCGAGAGCTTCTCTAGGATTGTCTAAGAAAAAGCTGAAGCTCCTGAAATTTGAAATGAGAGCTATGAACAGAGTACATTACGGTGATCTTCCTGCTCGCACTAAGCAAGTATGAATTGATGTGTGTCTGCAAAAATCAGTTACTTCAAGATCCAAACCTCATCACCCCTGCAGCAGCTGTATTCGCCTCTGATAGGTGGAACAAGCTGGCTAGAATTGAGGAGAAATTTTATGGGCAAAAGTCTTGTATCAGATGTATCGAGACAGGGGATAATAATACAGCTTTCTTCCACAAAGCAGTACATTCCCGGGCAGCCCAAAATGCAATTAGAGTGCTTATTTCTGCAACTGGAGCGACTCTAACTTCGACTGATGATATTAAACAAGAGTCTGTGATGCATTTTCAACGCTTTCTTCAAGTGCAAGATCCGTTAGGAGTGGAAGCACACGCAACCCGAGACCTTCTCAGTTATTGTTTTTCTACTTCGACAACTTCTCAGTTGATCGCCCCCATCTCCGCAGCAGAGATACAGGCAGCTCTACACTCTCTTCTCCTAATGATAAGGTTTCCTGTCCTAATGGGTACACCAAGGAATTTTTTTTTGTGGCAGCTTGCTAGTTATAGATCAAGACTTTATTACACCTATACAATCATTCTTCTTATTTGGGTTTCTTCCAACGGGTGTCAACACAACGATCTTATCTCTCATTCCCTAGTCAGAAACTGCTCAGACTATGAAAGATTATCGGCCCATAGTCTGCTGTAATTTGTTATACAAGGGCATATCCAAAGTTCTTGTCAATCGCCTGAAGGCACTCTTGCCCGAAGCTATTGAAGCTAACCAATGTGCTTTTATTAAGGGTAGATTGCTGCTGGAGAATGTTTTGTTAGTTTTAGAGTTGGTAAACGGCTACCACAAGAAGACCAATACGAACAAATGTGCTATTAAATTTGACATATCCAAAGCATTTGATACTGTTAAGTGGTCCTTCATCTCCTCAGTTCTCAGGGAAGTGCGTCTGCCAGCTCAGTTTATTCATTGGATCATGGTTTGTATCTCCACGGCTTCTTTCTCTGTTGTTGTAAACGGAAATCTGGAAGGGTTCTTCTCTAATGCTAAAGGTATTATTAGACAGGGTTGTTCTCTGTCTCCTTATCTGTATGTGATACTAAATAATGTTCTCTCAAAGCTACTCAACAAGGCGGCTTTGGAAGGACAGTTTGGATACCACCCACAGTATAAAACAGTCCAGTTAACTCATTTAAGTTTTGTCGATGACATCCTAGTGTTTACGGATGGCACTGACCGTTCCCTGAAAAGTGTGATGGAGACTATGGACAGGTTTGCATAGTTGTCTGGTCTACACATTAATGCTTCGAAATCGTCCTTATATGCGTCAGGAACTAACTTGGTGGGTATGTATGATGAAGCTACTCGGCAGGGAATCAATGTTGGAACTTTACCCATCTGGTATCTAGGACATCCCCTAAAAACGAAAGTGCTCTCAAAATCAGACTACGAGCCTTTGATAGACAAGATAAGGAACATAATGTTGGATTGGAAGAATAATTGACTTTCTTTCGCGGATAGGTTACAATTAATCAAGTCTGTGGTATCCAGCATAGTAAGCTTTTGGAGTTCTGCTTTTATTCTTCCTATGGGATGCTATGAAGCGATTGAGAGCTTGTGTAATGCATTTTTATGGTCTGGATCTTCACATCAGACTAAGAAGGCTAAGGTCAAGTGGGAGGATTTGTCTTATCCGAAGTCAGAAGGAGGGTTAGGTCTGCGTAGGCTTCAAGACTCATCAAAATTCTTTGCTCTATCTTTAATATGCCGACTGTTCACTCAATCAGGTTCATTGTGGATTTCTTGGGTGCAACATTATTTGCTGCAGCAGAGTTCGTTTTGGGACATTAGGGAGGAAAATAAAGGTTCGTGGATTTGAAGAAAGCTTCTCCGTATGAGACAGTTGGCTTATCCTTTCATTTAAATTGTAGTAAGGAATGGTCAAAAGGCTTTTTCTGGTTTGATGACTGGGTGGAGATGGGAAAGCTTTATAACATAACTGGTGCTACAGGTACTTGTTATCTTGGTGTGAGAAGAGGAGCTCGATTTTCTGAGGCAGTCACTTAGGGTCAATGGAGGGTGCGGGGTCAGAGAAGTAGACATTTCCAGGACCTGCACGCTAAGATTCAAGCTATGCATGTTCCACAAATAGATCAAGACGAGGATGTCTATATATGGCGCCACTCCATCGGTAATTATAAAGATCATTTCTCTGTAGTGCACACGTGGGACCAAATTCGAAGTAGGAAGGAAGAGGTCACTTGGCACGGTAGTGTCTGGTTCCAGCAGGATGTGACGTGATACTCCTTCATTTTGTGGCACACTGTTCTGAAAAGGTTATCAACAGGAGATAGAATGAGGGTGTGGGGTATTAGACAGGACTGCATATTTTGTGGAGAAAGGGACGAGACTAGAGACCATGTATATTTTGCTTGTTCTTACTCATATTTGGTCTGGGAGAAATAGCAAGAGTGCTTATTGGACCAGGCATCAATCCAGATTAGCAAGACACTCTCAGTGTTATCAAGGGCGGAGAGCGTAGTCGTATGGATAGTATTCTCCTTCTACTGGTATTTCAAACAACAGTCTATAATATTTGGAGGGAGCGTAACTCTCTTCGGCATCAGAGCCGTCTCAAATTATTTATGGACCCTGTTAAAAAATATTAATGGTATATTTAACGATGCAATGGACCCTGTTGCACAACCACAACTAATCCTGCTCATTGGTAAAGCTGTTAGAAACATAATTTCATCGCTTCGTTATAGGCCACCACACAGCTTGGAATGATTGATGAGAAGGTGGTTTGAAGTAATGGGAACTTAAAAAAAACTCTAGTCACCATCTTTTCTATTTTAAAGCTGACTAAAAACACAAATTCTAGTCTGATTCTTTAATTTTTTTGTAAATGAGTTATTACATGATCAATAAATTTCAAATTTCATCAAAAAAACACAAATACTTCAAATTCAGAAATTGCATTGAACAATAATTGAGAACTTTAATTTTGAATTTTGAAATTTGTGTGAATTTTAATTTTGAAATTTTTAGTATCAGGAACTAATTTATTATAAAATAGTATTGGAAGTGTTTTCCCAAATTTATTAAACTTGATTTTAATCTAGAATGTGTGGCTTGTGGTTCCCATACTTATTTATTTATTAGTAAATCATATATGTTTCTTATACAAATATTAGGATGAGTTTGTTTCAGTAAATCTATCTCGAAAACATAGTTTAAGCATTCCATTCTTGAAATGTTGAATATTTTGAAAGGGTATCTAAATTCATATACTACTGATAAATTGATTTGTTAGGATTTCTATGTTATTAGTTTTATTTTTATAAGTTATTAATATGGAAAAAAGAGAATCACACAATATAAACATTAACCATATTTTGTGGCATTTATAATTTTTAGTAACAATATATGAATTATATATTAGGTTAAAAATAACATGTGAGGGTAATCTATTAATTAAATACATGATAAATATAATATTATTACAATATAGAAAATTCATAATTAGCTGATTTGGTTTAACTGCTCTAACTATTTGACAATTTATATGTACCAAAAATAGACAATGCCTTATTTAAGCCTATTCATTATAATAGCGGTTATTATCCTCATATACATTAAAATATTGATAAACAAATGGTCCAAATTAGTCCCATGTAGCAGTATTATACTACATATAAGAGTTTTGTTTTCTAAACTATAAAAGAGTTCTTTTATGATTATACTAGGGAAAGCCCCGCGCTTCGCGCGGGATTATGATAATTTTTCAAATATATTTTTGAAGTTTATTTCTAAATTTATTCGATTATGTTCTTCCTTAGTTCCGAACAGTATTTTGCATGATTATAGTACGATTGGTATAATTGTGTATTGCATACTTCCAAACTGTGTAACTATTGACTTTTAATGCTTAAAGTTGTAATCCAACTTTTGTATTTGTTAAGTTCAATTAGTTTTTGATTTTTGAAATTGTACTTCCAGACTGAGCTAACATATTTTGCTCTATTTTTGTTAAAACATATTCTTATTTTAGGGGGAAAATAAGCTATTTTGCGCTATATAATTATGACATCAATTAATCAGAGGAGATACTAAAACAAATTTCAAATAGGCTTATTACTTCATTTCAGTTTATTAATTAAATCGAAAAAACCAAAAACTATTACAGGTCGAGAGAAACTTAAAATACAAACCATAAAAACATATTTTGACAACGTAGGATACAATTTTTAACGCAAGAAGTATGTCTATCTCCTATGAAGGCATGTATGAGTTCCACTTTCTCTAGTCATATCTTTTGGATTCTGAACTTCAATTCTAACCACCACAAAAATCAGTAATTTTAGATTCCTCTCGTAATCCATAAATATATTCTTTGTTTTACATCACCATGAACAATTCTATTAGTATGTCAATAGTCATGATTATATATCACAAATATCCTTTCTCTTTGGGAGCTCTTCTATATAAATAAAATAAGGTTTTATCTCTTGTGAGGTTGCCATCTTATTAAATGGGGGGAAGTCAGAGAGTGACACATGTCCCTATTAATTAGTTTCTGTGTTTTTGTTTAGTCAAATTTTTAGGCTAAGTAATTTATTTTGTTTGGTTCATCTGTTTATTTTTTGTTTGTTATCGGGTTATAGTACATTTAGTTTTAGATCAGTATTAAAATTATGGTTGAGATTTTATTTTAGTATTTTTTTAAAAATCATATTTAATTAAATACAACAACCTTACATTTTGTGTTCACTGTAAAATATATTTATTTTACCCTTAAAACTAATTAATTTATTTTTTAATGATTTAATTCCTATTTAATTATATGTAACATTAAATTTTGTTATTTTATATCAAATTTCAATATTTATTTTATCATTGTTTATGTAAGTTAAATACTATTTTTATAACAACTTTCACTATATCTCATTGGTTCATTGTGTTATATATGTTTTATATTAGAATGGAGAGATTGTTATTTTCATCAAGTAATAAAAGGGGTAATTATTTGGTTAGATATTGTGTTTCGTTTGTATTTGAAGTAAACAGTGTCGATTCACTCATTATGCATACATTAATTTCTGATTATTTTGTGTTTTATTAAACACTGACAATTATACCATTATGTCTATTGTTTGACTTCCACCAGCCCATTAGATATAAATCCGAAGAGAACCATATCAAAGAGTAAAGACTAACATGGTCATTGAGGATTCTCTTTTGTGCTGAACCCCTGAATCTGTTCGTATATATACATTTTGGTCTGTACCTGGTTGTTAAATACAAAACTCATACGCGTCATGCCCTTTGCGCTATCAAACAATAATAATTAGAGTGAGATATAAGTTCTACACTTCTACGATTACTATATAATATCTATTATCTAGAGAACCCACGTTCAAGCCAAACAATGCGATCCATGACTATATATGTTATAACTTTTCTGTTGTGAACAACCACGACCTGATTTTTCAAAGAGAAAACAATACCTTAAAAGGGGACCGTAATGGTGTAGAAGATAGATATGATCATAAGAACATGGTTACTAAACTACCTTGCTAGAGGATGAACTTTTATGCTTTATCATCTCCAAGTCTCCAACCCTATCTACAGCAGGGTAATACGACCAATTGTAGGGACATGATGCTTTCTAAAAACAGATTCCCTTTGTAACCTCACCACAACAGATCTTTTTTCGCTCCCATTTATGAAATATGTTGTAATTGCTAAGACAAAAAAAAACTATGATAAATAAGATATGCATCATAAAATAGCTGGAAACAGTAACACTGGAGTGAAGAAAGTGTCAATTAAAAAGGAATTACATATCATCGGCAGTATCATCATTCACCACTGTCCTTTCCAGCAACCGGAACTGTTCCCATACAATTCTCATCTTTTTGCCACATATGTATATCTTCTTATCATCTCGCGACTTCGCTACAACTAAATCTGCATCTCAAAAAAAAAAAAAAACAGAACCTCAACACATCAAAGAGAAAAAAGAAAGAAAACAAATCTTCTAGATTACGATCATTTCATTTGAAAGCTACTGACTAATCACATTCCCAAATACGATCCAGTTTAAACAATGAACTCAATTTCAAACAGCATATCTAAGTCGATACATTCTACAACAAAAAAAACAAAGCTAAGTTGTTGCATAACCTGAGATCAAAAGTGAAAATGGCAAATTAATACGTGAGAGGAATTAATTTCCTAACCTCCGAATCAAGAAACCCAAAAATATGTGACTAATCGAAGAGTTCTTACTCGTTTGATTCCATTTTATGGAGTTGAAAACAGAACTGATCGTGGGAGTATAACAGTGAACCACCAGAAACGACGGACATATCGGATAGCTTTACCCTATCTTGACGCTCGCCACAAGAAGGCACCACGACGGCTACACAAAGGTTGACATCAGCAACAGATTCCCTGATTTGAGTTTTAACGATCTCTTTGAAAATCTCCCATCTCTGCAAAGTTTTGATCTTTCCTTCAATGGACTCTATGGCTCGCTTCAGTCTCATCACCGCCACAACCATACTCAAATCAAGGTTGTGAAGCTCACAATGAACTTCTTCCTCGGAGGTTTCCATTCTGGAAATATTAAGAAGGTTGTTAGTGGCGACGAATCAATGCTTCCTGTAACGTATCAAAGGAGATGAATTTCAGACGAAACGACACTAACATCGACGCAAAGATTACTCATCACTAACGTCTCATACAACCTTTTATAACCTCCATTGTTGCTTGACCTAATCAGAGCTTGCAGTAGACACGAACCCTAGAAACGAAAGGTCAGAAAAGCCCACAATAAAAACAAACTGAAAAGAACAAATTGTGAGGATTTCAAGGGATGAAAGCTTACCTTTTTATAGGTGGAGATACACGACTCTCAGTGGGATAATTTGCATTGAATGTCAGATCGTGCTGGATGTGGATCGATGGAGTTAAAATGTTTGATAACGGCGATGAATCGAATACCAAACGACGCAGTCGGAGCTTCACTCAAAGATTGTTGTTTTTATCACCAGAGAACGAAGAAGACAAAGAACCACATAAATTTAGGTATCACCTACGGCCAAAACGATTTGGTCTCTCAATAATTAATCTCTCATGCGCGAAGATGCAAACTGGAAAGCTTTATTCAGACAGCAAGAACACACAACATGACGACATCGACTTCTCAAAATAATAATCGATCGGGGTGGAATCAAAAAAAAAGGAGATTAATACAAACAGACACTGCTAATGATATAATGGATTAGAGCAGGCTCATAGTGGTGGAACATTCCGGCGGTCTAACTAAACAAAAAAGGGGGGTGTTAACACGAAACCTGAGAATCAACCAAAAGCATGTCGACGCCCATGAGCTCCCCACCACGGCGGACGTTCTTCGCCTCCCAGAAGCGGAGCAAGCGGACTTCGACGGTGGAAGAGGATCGGCCGGCCTGGAGATTGGAGAGGAGAACCAAAGCGTTAGCCATATCTTAGGGTTTTTTTTTTTGGTAAGAGTAACGAAAAGAATGAGAATAACCACGCTTACCTTCTTATACTCGTATCCATCGCCAGTCGAAAATTAATTCTCGCATTGATTCTACATCGTGGTGATCGTTTAATGAGATGATCAAATCTGATGGTTCCGTTTCTCTGATATCGGGAGACGAAGGAGACGATAAGTCTACAGCGAGGACCAAAGGTCTACACAAAACAAAACTTGTCTAAACGCAGCGCATAATGTAAAGCATAACATAAAATATAATTGAATCTATTATTATAACAGGCCCAGTTACGTTTGTTTCGGAAGCCCAACCCGAAGAGCAAAACATTTAAATGAAACTCAGAGTTTTGAGTGGAGGGACACGTGTCGCACTCCTCTTAACCTATTTTATGAGGTGGCAAGAGGAGAAGGGAGTCTCCTTTTCTTTATAATAATAGATTGTGTTCACAATGAAATGTTAGATGATGCATTAATAATAAATGTAAAGAAACGTAACACGATGAAATGATTTCAGATATATTGTATTGTATTGTGTATCTCAGATATAGATATTTTGTATGCCGAAATTGAATGTCATTTGGTACTTCGGTTATGTTTTCGAAATAGTTGGTAAGTTTTAATTAGTAATGTAACAGAATTTTCAGAGTTGAATATATCTAATATATTATTAATTAATAAATGTATAGGTTCAAAACTTAAGTCACGACTTTTATCATAAAGATAAGATTCTAAATTAATAGATTATATTTTTTTAGTGCAATATGTAATTTTAAAATAAGAAAATCTACAGTTTTTAATTACAAAATCTAAATATATTTTCTTCCAAATTAAAATAAATTTCTAACTGTCTAAAATATTTAACATAAACATATGTACTTTCTAATTATATTAGCATAAAAATTGTCTTAAACTACACAAACATTTATGTAAACAACGATAGTAACATTTGACCTATCATTTTAAAATCAACTATACAAATATCACAAAATTATGTTGTGTGATTACATATAATATAATGATATAAATATTTCCCAAACTAATGCACCATAAAACTACTATACAAATTACTGACTATCTAATATAAGAAAATTTTATACACAGTTGTATCAGTGGCGAATGTAGCATAAAATTTTTGAGGGGGCAAATCACACTTAGATATAAAAACTAAGCTTAAACTATAATTTTTAGTAGAATAAAACAACTAAATTTTGGGTATGCTACAAAGAATTTTAAATTTTCATGGGGGCAAGTGCCACCAACTCAATACACCTAGGTTCGCCACTGAGTTGTATGTCAAATTACATAGTATAGTTAGTATATGTTTATTTTCACCACAAGTTATTTTATATACATCTATTGTTTAATATAGGATTATGAATGTTAATATAATTGAATGATGATTGTGTTGGTTATACTCAGTGTCATTGGTGTCATTAGTCAGGTAGTTATACGTATGAATGTTTTTCTTTTGTTTTTTTTGAAGCAAAAATGACCATGTAAATGTTAATATAGTCGGTTTGGAGTCTTTTACCATCTAACTGAATGATGATTCTAATGACCCGTACGTGAAATGTAAAATAATATTACCAAAGTCGTGTTATAGTTGTACATATAGTTTGACTAATTTAAAATATTAATAATGTAATATTAATCGTGTTCTCTATATCTATCTATTAAAACAGAAACATTCTGTTGGACCTAACATTTATTTTGTAAGTTTTTAAATTAAATACACCTTTATACTTTATAGTTAAACATACATCAAATCACTAATGTTCCTTTGTTTATACTATTATCCATGTTTCCAAACAATATACTTATTTCTTTATAATACTATCAATGTTTCCAAACAATATACTTATTTCTTTATACTACTATCAATGTTTCCAAACAATATATTTTTATACTACTATCATTGTTTTCAAATAATAGATTAATTAATCTTAGTTATTTTATATCTATCATTTTCTCTTTAAAATTTTGTAGAAACGTCATAATTTCATAAATTGCAAAATAGTGAACTTTAAAATTTCGATTATAAGATTACAAATTATGAAACTATACAATTTAAATCCAATTAGATTACATCGGTTAGTCTTGGGTTTTAGTGATTTTTTAATATGAATATTTTAAAAACATAAATTGAATTGTCAGATCTCCGGATTAACCGGTATAATCACAATCGGATTGAATTTAAAAATACTGATTTAAATACAAAAATATTTTAAATACACACTCTTTAAAATTACCAAAATATTTGTTAAATTATTAATAAAAAATTTTATCGTAAAATATTCCGCGCTTCAAAAGCGCGGATCAAAATCTAGTATTTAATAAATTGTAATAGCAAAAGTAGTAATCACGATAGATGGAATGTACGGTTATTGTGACGTTGGTTTAGATTAAGTTGTTGAGTTAATATATCAGAAAGGTAAATACGGATCGTGTAACTTAAATGATAGATTATAGAATATGTCCAAATTTAAATGACTATCTTTCTATAGTAGATAAAAAATAAGATACTAAATTAATAGATTAGACTAGATTCTGATCCGCCGGTATATTTTGTTTTTTTTTTTTTAGAAATTTAATTTTTATATTTATGTTATTTGTAATCATATTTGTGTTTATTATTAATTTAGTTTAATATAATTTTTGGAAACTATATTAAATAAGTCAAATTGCATAACTATAAACTTATGCTATATGCATTTCAAAAATTATTTTTAATCTTTATTCCTAAAAAATGCAATATATTATATTTTCTTAATAATTACCTAACATTATTAGTCAAAAATATTTGTATCTAAGAAATCCGATTCGGAATCGATCCGAAAATCAAAGTCTCATACTCTATTAGATCTGAACTATATATTCGAACGGTTTTAAATTATTGTATCTGAAACTAATTTCAAATTACACCTGCACCAAAAAACCGAACAAATTTTTGGATTTTTTGCATTTTTAATATATATATATGTATATATATATGTGTGTGTGTGTGAAATTGGTTAATATGGTTTTCACTAACTTTAAGTAAAATAACAGTTAATAAATATTTTTAGTCGAATAACCTATTTAAAATCCAATAAAGTAAAACCCATAGAATAACCTATTTTTTAAGTATAGATCGTTGAAAATAATTAGTTGGACTAAACCTCTATCAACTGGTCATATTTCTAATTTAATAGAATAAATAGAATGAATAATTTATTTTTCTTATAAAACAGCTATTTGGATTTATTATTTATCTTAATTGAATTATGAATTTCTATTGTATTGGTCTAAATTTTAATTTGTTTTGAAATATATATATATATATATTAAGTTATATATATTTGCTATGATTTTTACTCACGGGCTGTTTGGTAATTATATATCATGATAATAACAAATATTTAGAATTATATTGTATAAAGCTAATGCTGGCAAAAATAATATTTTAAGCAAACAAAGATTATTTATTTTTGTCTAAAACTAACAAAAAATATTAAAAGTGGGTTTGATTTGGTTATATAGGTATTTTATTAATGATTGTACGTGAATAGTTGATCATCATCAAAGGAATATTTCATGAAGGCCATATAATCACATATATGTTTCGTATTAATGAATAATATTATACGTACCTCTCAATTTTTAATAGTATAAATACATTACGATTATCTGTTCAAAAAAAAAAAATACATTACGGTTAGTTCTAAAACAAAAGAATATTACGGTTGCATGAATTGTTAGTGGAAGTGGTTAATTTAGATACAGTTATAAAATACGTTGGACTGAATTAATATCAATAAGAGATGTTCAAAATTTAATAGTATTGATATTGATACGGAAATAAAATACTCTCTCTGTTTCTAAATAATACATGTTTAAAAAAAATTCACACATATAAAACTTAGTTAAATACATATTTTGTAATTTTATATTTCTTATATTCTAAACCAATAAAAATTTCAAGAATTTCAACTAATATTTTTGAAGTTTAAAAATTTTAAATACTTTTTCTCCTAAAACATGCATTTTTGCAACGGAGAGAGTATGTGTATACTTGCATAGTCCAAAAACGTGATAAGAAACATAAATACCCTAATAAAACACATAAGAGCAGATGTAAAATTAAATACTTTCGGGAACATCTGATAAAATTAATACTTTTAGTATAAAAGTAAAAATAACAAAGTTGCATCAGTAAAATTAAAAACATAATTTTCATTCAGCTTATCTCAATATCGTATTAGATAATTTGATCAATTGCAACAAAACTAAAGATGAATCTCCTTGTAAAATAAAGTAAATCAATCATAAACACATAAAATAGAAAATTTCACTATAAAAATAATGAAAATTTGTAAGAAAGAATTTATGTGAACCACTAAATGTGCCGGTGTAATCTAAAGTTAAAGCTTATTGTCGTTCATAACTTGCTGAGGTTGATAGATTCTCACCCATTTTAGGTTTTAGGTTTTAGGTTTAATTTTTTTTAATTTTTTTTATGAGATTAGATTGGTTTATTCGCATGCGGAATTCAGTGTGGGTGCAAACTTAATTCCACATAAGGCTTAGTCTCCTTTTCAGTATATTAAGTAAAAATGATTAATATTTAATCATATGTTAAGTATTTCTCAATCTCCATTTTTTTTATAATGTAAAAGAGATGACATGAATATATTTCTCAATCTCCATTTTATATAAAATATAAGAGATGACATTAATATATTTGTAATATCATGTATTTTTTAGTAGAAATTTCTTAACATATTATATATCTGTATGGGATAAATTTTCAATAGTTAAAATATAGATCGTCACGAATAATTAGGGATTATTGAGTCATTGTTGAACATAAAGTCATAAACTAATTCACGAATAATTAGGGCATGAAGTAAACAACTGTAAAGTAGAGATATAATGCTCTCTAATCTTTTTGCCAAATGTACTTACATCCCAATGAGTTCAAACTCTTTCGTTCTCTTCTCTGACTCACAGCCATTTTGCATGTTTACAAACTTTTTCTCCTATATAAATACTAGTATACCGTTAGCATCTTATTGCAACCGATTCTCATTACGTTCCTATAGTGTTTACCAAAAGAAAGAGTTTTTAAGTAAAGAAAAAAAGAAAGAATAATGGAATTTTCACGATACTCCTTCACTCTGGTTTTTGGAATTCTAGGTTAAATCTTTTCACGTTTACGTAAACGTTCATGATGCATGCATGTACATGAACTTATATATCGTGAATTCTAACATTAAGGATTTGTTTTGTAGGTAATATTATATCGTTCTTCGTTGGACTCGCCCCTATGTAAATGCTTTCTAACTCTTTTAATTACGTTCCTCTTACTCTAATAACGTTTTGAATCAGACACTAAATATATAGACGCTTTGTTTGTGTTTGTTTCTCAGGCCCACTTTTATTCGTATTTACAAGACAAAAACGTCAGATGGGTACCAGTGTATCCCATATGTGATATCCCTCTTAAGTGCGATGCTCTGGATATATTACGCGATGGTCAAGAAGAATCTAGTGATTATGATCACTATCAACACCTTTTCCTTGGTCATACAAATCTTCTACATCTCCTTCTATCTCTTCTACTCTTCTATGAAGCAAAAGGTCATTATTCGATATTTATGTAACTTCTTATCTTGAATTTAAAAACATAATTAATGACTAGATTTTTACCGTTTCGATATGGCAGACTCTAACAATAAAACTAGTCGTATTGGTGGACGTTCTTGCTTTCGCCCTTGTTTTCTTCCCCACGCACTTTCTTCTTGATGGGAAGAAACGTGTCCAATTCCTCGGATACATTTGTATGATCTTCTCTCTATGTGTTTTTATCGCACCTCTTGCCATGATTGTAAGTCTCCGATCTCTTTCATTGATATTTATTCCATGCATCACATTTAAAACTGCTTCTAAAATCGGTAAGCTTAATCTTGAAAAAACAGAGGAGGGTTGTTAAGACGAAAACATCGGAGTTCATGAGTTTCAGTCTCTCCTTCTTTCTCACCTTGTCGGCAGTGACGTGGTTCGTCTATGGTGTGCTCCTCAAAGACTTAAACATAGCTGTAAGTCCGTCCAGTAGTCTTCATATTTGCCGCCTCTTTTGTTTTTCATTATTAAAGCTAGTGTTTTTTTCTTCCTCTCAGCTTCCAAATGTTTTGGGGTTTATATTTGGATGGGTACAAATGGTTGTATACTGGGTATACAAGAAACCTGGGACGAAGCCACCAGGTAACGTCCAGGAAATAGATGCAGAGCATGTTGTGGATGTCGTGAGGGATGGAGACACCATAATCATTGATGAGAACATCAAAGGAGACATTGAGCAGATGATGGAGAGCATTTAAATCTATTTATATATATCCAAGAAATTATCGCTCTTATTAAACTACTATCTAGTATCAAGTTGTGTTTTAGTTGCTTTGCGTGCTAATCTTGTACTTTTCAATCTGTATCACTCGCTCCTATGTGACCTCTCTCTCATCTTGACTGTAAAATAAGTTAAACTAAATTAAATAAATGATGCAATTAAATAATAGTTTTGAAGTTTAAAAATTTCATTATCAGTGGACAAAATATAAAAAGAAGTATCCTTTTTAAATATTTGTTATCTCCTGAAACATGCAAATTTGCAACGGAGAGAGTATATGTATACTAGCATAGTCCAAAAACGTGATAAGAAACATAAGAGCATCATTATTACTGGTTGTCCCAAAATTTGAGTCCTTAAATATTTTATTATTACTTTGTTACATAAGAAACTTTGGTAAGAACAATCATAAAATAGAGATTATTGGTAGGACTTTATAAGTTTTTTATTAGTCATTAATAAGACTCAACCATCTCAGTCAGTGTAATTTAAAAGAAAAGAGATCAAATGGAACTCAAAAGCTTATTCATTGAAAAACAGAGCATGGCTCTTTATATAGCCACTTACAAACGACGGAGGCAAAGCTAACTCCTAAGAAATTGGAACAAGATAGACTTATTCAAAATTTCAGAACCAAACACACCTTTACATGGATCCGGGTTTAATGCGTGGTGAGTTCCAGTCTTCAAGCAACAAAAGAACAAAAACAAATGTCAGAACACAGATCAACATTGTGTCTCATCATAGTTCAAGAAAACAACGTCAGAACAAAGTCTCTAGTACCTGAACAACGTTGAACTTCCACAAGCTTTGAGCAGTAGCCCCCATTGTTCCAGCATAAGCGCCAATTCATTTGCCTCCGTCCCTGAGTTTGTGAAGAACACCACCTATTCCAATAAACCAAACCCCATAAAGCAATCAAATTTGGTTCATAAAACACTCAACACAAGAAAAACAGAACATGCAGTGGTTCTGATAGTACCTTGAGATCACCAGGGAGTTTGGAAGCAAGAGCTTCAGAGAACTCAGCAATGGCATGGTTAAGGTACATAACCGTAGGATAGCGATAAGATCAACTTCAACGAATCCCTAAAGAGTAGCGATAGTGCCTCCTGTCTGCATCAAGCCAATTTCTTCAAGTATTTTTTCCTTTTCACTGCTCCTAGATGAATTAGCGTGGGGCTTTCCATAAACCTGCTGATCATCCCCAACACAAATATCAATCAGGTCTTGTGGCTGCTAGGTACATCAAACAGGCCACCAACACTTTTATATTACTAAATTATATATTAATATCATTTTTAATTTTTAAATAAACAGCAATAATTTTTAATGATAAATAGTTATACTAAAAATAAATTTATCTTATAATTTATTTTGTAATATTATGAAATGTCAATCTATTATTAAAACATATTGAAAGATAAGCTAAATATTTATAATAAGAGCTAAAGTAATTTTAATAAATTTTAGTTATTTTCATATTATGTAATAATTAATTTAATTATTGATATTTATTTTTCTTATAAAATAGGAATACCATATAAAACATTTTATCAATTAAACATTTATTCAGCAAATTTTGTTTTTTCCGCAACTTAACCAATTTTTTCGCAGTTTAACAATTTTTTTCGCAGTTCCGCGATTAAGCTATGGTTACCAATCAGAGCCAAAGTAAAATGGAAGAAGTATCAGTTACATGAGTCCATGACACATACCAAAGATTTCTACTTCATCTATACTATTAAAACAGAAACATTCTGAAAAAATCTACTTAAACAAGGTTGTTGGACCCTTTTATTAGACTTAACATTTTTGGTCTTACCTTATATATTTGTAACAGTTAGTAATTAACTCCCATATATCTATCCGATGATTACTCATTTCTCTAACAATAAGATAGTATAAAATATCTTTGCCAACGCAGAAAGAATCAAATTACAGAAACTCAGCCCCTCATGCATTTTTATGCATGCAACCGTCCATATATACTATTTATATAGTATTGTTTATACCTTTTGATTAAAATGAAATCATATCCGATTTACTATATATATATATATATTATTTTCATGATAGGCTGTCTATAATGTTATACACTATATTTTTTGCTCATAATCTACAATATTTAGATATTAACTTTTTTGAATATTTAGATATTAATTATTAAAATGAGTTAGCAATATCATTAAGTATATTTTACCATGTTATCTTACATTATATAGTTTCAATTATTTTTTAAAGTTGATAAAACATGTTCGCAAATCATATGTTAAAACAAAATCATATATATATAGTTTTTATAAATAAAAAATAGATTAAACATTAGATTAAAAAATTATTAAGAGATCTAATAACTATAAAATCCCCTGCAAATATGTCTATTGAATTAGCTAAACAATCTACCAATTAAATCTTAAGTCATATCAATTTTAAAATATAACTTTTATAAAATATGTACAAAATATAATGAGAGAGTATGTTTGGGTATTCTGGTCGGTTCATTTCTATCTTGATTCTTTGGCTCCTAAACATTCGGATCCAAATAGATATTTAATTTTTTTATTCAGGTTTAAGTCGGTTCTTTTCATGTCTAGATCGATTAGGAATCATAATTCAAATAATGTAAAATACATTAATATTTGGGTACGAAACAGGTCTAGGTCGGTTCAGAAATTTAAGATCTGAAAAATATTAGAAATATTCGATAACCTGAAAAATTATCTGAATCTTGAAAAATATCCGAAAACCCAACAAATACCTAAAAGTTTATTTCAAATACCTGAAATAGATCTCGAATGCTTCTTGAAATATAACCTGAGAAACCAAAAATATCCAAACTTTTATCTAAATATCCGTAATATATTTTAAAAAATTTAGAATTTTACCTAAAACCTGAAAGTATGACTGGAAACTCACCCCCCCCCCCCCCCCAGAAAAAGAGAAAAAACATATGTAATACCCAAAACATATCTGAAATACCCAAATATACTAATATAATATATACAAAACATTTCATGTATTCAAGATACCTGCACGGGTCTTGGGTATGATCCGTACGGAACCAAGATCCACTGATCCAAAGAAACCCAATATGTACATTTCTTTGGACTCGGATCTAATCGTTTTTTTCTTTTTTTTTTTAATTCGAGTAAATGCCTAGGTTTAAAAGAGTGAGTTATATAAAATGTACATAAAATCTCAAATAAACTAATTCATAAATTATGTAATTTTAAACAGATTATCTTCTTCGATATAATAAGATTTTGTAATATAGCAATGTACAACAACTCCAAAATAT
Organism: Raphanus sativus; assembly: GCF_000801105.2. NCBI lineage: Eukaryota > Viridiplantae > Streptophyta > Magnoliopsida > Brassicales > Brassicaceae > Raphanus > Raphanus sativus. The sequence continues at coordinate 15,556,598 of NC_079513.1, read as the reverse complement.
TAATTTATATCAAAATTTGTTTCCAATCCAAAAAATTCACGCTTTGAATGTGTGGATTAAAATATAGTCTATTCTATTAAAATATGAACATGACCTATTGATATAGGTGTGGTCTATTTATTTTAATACAATTATTAAAACTTCTTATTAATTATTTAAGAGAAATATTATACAAAGAAAAACACAAATATGACTAAAACGTATAAATATGAAATTAACTTTTTAAAAAATATAAAACAATAAATATACCCGCCCTTTTAAGGGCGGGTCAGAATCTAGTAATATATTAAGAACAAACTTAGATTCACCTCCTTGGTGAAATTTTAAATTCACCTCCTAGGTGAACTTTTAAATTCACCTCTCTTTTTAAAATCAATCAAAGTGCCATGTAGATTATTAAATAAAAAATATTAAATTAAATAAAAGATAGCTAAAAGAAAATAACGTTAATTTTAACGACGGTAGTGCCCCCAGCTAAACTCTAAACCCTAGATTTTTTAAATTTTAAACCCTATACTCTAAATCTTAAATCAAAATCCTATAACCTAAAACTAAATTCTACACCCTAAACCCAAATCTTAGACTATAAACCCAAACTGTATACATTAAACCCAAATCGTAAACAATAAACCTAAACCCTATACCATAAACTCAAATCCTAGACCCTAAATCTAAAACGTAAACCTTAAACCCAAATTTTAGACCCAAACTTTAGACTCTAAACCCAAATCCTAGACTTTAAACCCAAATCCTAGACCCTACCCAAACCGTAAACCCTAGGATTTGAGGTTAGGTTTACAGTTTGGGTTTAAGATCTTATATTTGGGTTTAGGGTATAGCGGGTGTAGAATCTAGGATTTGGATTTAAGGTATATAGTTTGGATTTATGGCTAGGATTTGGGTTTACAGTATATGATTTGGGTTTAGTGTTTATACTTTGGATTTATGGTATATGATTTGGTTTAAAATTTACGGTTTGGTTTTGGAGTATATGATTTGGATTTAGGGTTTAAGGTTTGAGTTTTAAGGTATAGAAATTAGGTTTAGGGTATATGATTTATGTTTAGGATTTTGGATATAGGATTTAAAATTTAAAGTTTAGGGTTTGGTTGGTGGCACTACCGTCGCTAAATTGGCATTATTCTTTTTAACTATTTTATTTTAATTTTATATATTTTAATTTAATAATCTATGTGACACTTTGATTGGTTCTAAACGGAAAGATGAATTTCTTGGCTTAGTTTAATTTCTCTCCACTAGATTAATTTGAACCCTAAAAATATTTCCAATGTAAAACTTCATTTTTTTCCAAAAAAAAATAAAATAAAACTGAATATGGAATAAAAATACTCCAACCCTACTCTATTTTTTATTCCATAATAGAGTTATGAACAAAAAAAAAAGATTAATCCATTTATGGAGTAAACTTTAAAATTGAGTGAGATATGAAATTGAATTAGAGTATTTGTTATTCCATATTTACTTTTACTCTTTTTTACCAACCGGAGTTGGGAAATGTCCTTAGATTGTAAGTTAGTTTGCCAAAATCCTAGTTTACTCATCAGTGTCTGTACTCTTTTTTTTCCCAACTAGTTTTGATTGATGAAACAGAGGAGCATACACGATTAAACAACTAAATCCGGCGGAAACACCTTAACATCCCCGGAAGCTTATAGTCCACACAAGGGAAACTCAAACCCAAACAACGGGTGCCATACAAAAAGCTACTACAAACACAATATTAATTTTAATTCTTGCATCCAGTCTCGAACTCAAACCTTGAGGAGGAGAATAGAAATACGACTTCTGAGTTTTGACGAGCCGGATAACTTACCGCGAACAGCACCAGTAAAAAGCAGAGATTCAATGACTTTCACAACGACACAAGACCAAGAGAACCTGAACCTACAGTTCACAGGACCAAACTAAAACACGCAAGCCAAACACCATACACCAAAAAAGAAGCAAACAGACAAACGCCTGGAAATTAAGCTCTCTTCTCAACTGAAACTTCTTCGGAGAATCAAGAGCTTCAACCTCTTTATAAAGCTTCCAATAACCGAAGCCACCAAGGACAAGAGAGGCACAAGACAATCCGGAAAGGACACTTATTCAAAGGTCAGGAGAAAGATTCTAAACCACAGAGATAGCAGCAAAACAAACCTGAGTCTTCGGAAAGGTTGTTAATGTAGTGAGAGCGACAAAAACTAGTACAGAAAATAAAAACACAAAAAGTTTGTTAGCGGAGTTCGTTTCCTACATCCCCGGGACCTTGTTAAGATTTCATTGACTTAGAATAAGGAGCAACCTACAATTGCTATATGGTACAACACACACTAGTGTTTACCACTCTTTTCTAAGAAGTAATCTACAAAGATTAGGAATAAAGCACGCATGCATGGATCCCATCCGGCTCACCGGAGCACACTGTCTTCTACAGCTGCAATCTTCAGAGACCTCTTCAATGAAACCGCCTTGCTAAACTCCCCCTGAGTCTAGGCTTCGATCTTCCACTTCTCGGAAGTACTTCACCAAGTACGTCAGCATCCAACGCACACCAGTGACACAAAACACTTGATCACCCAAGCACATACGAAGCTACCCACGAACTCCACAAGATGGCTAACTCCATCACACAAAGCGTCAATACCAACGCCACCAAACTAAGTCAACATCGGACTCCATCGACAACTACTACAGACACTGCTTCGATACCAAGCAGTAACAAACACCAATATACAATAAGCACCTCTCTCTCTTCTATGAGGTCTGGCTTTCTCATAAGGCACGTCCCTCCTTATATAGCAGACCAGAACTTACTCTTCACGTCTTCAACTTGCTTTCCAAGTCTTCAACCTTCTCTCCAAGTCTTCCAAATACATTAATGGCAACTTTCCATTATCTTTATTGGAAAACTTCATCTTCAAGCAAACTCCTTTTGCTTTATGGAAAACGTCTATATGTCTTTAAACATATATCTTCTTTCCTTTTCTGAGCTCAGCAAGCCCACGCTCATCACGAAACACGAACTCAGCCCAAGCCCATCTTCATGACACACGCCTGTACTATCTCCTGTAGAACTTCACGAACTGATACAGAAAATCTCTCGAATCTGCATCTTCAATTTCCCCCTTTTTTGACTATGCATGTGCACTCATCATAACTAGCTTGAAAACCACGTCTTCAATCTCCCCCTATGAGTCACATCATGGTCAAAAACCAATTCGAAGATCAGCACCTTCCAAATCTATGAAGAAATCCCATCACGCCATCTTCATCAATCTTAAATCAAATTTTGTTTAACTTAACAAGTTTCTATCCTCACTCTCCCAGAACACACCAGTAACTTAGGTGACCCGCTCTGATACCAATTGTTAACGTAGTGAGAGCGACAAAAATTAGTGCAGAAAGTAAAAACACACAAAGTTTGTTAACGGGGTTCGTTTCCTACATCCTCGGGACCTTGTCCAGATTTCATTGACTTAGAACAAGGAGCAACCTACTATTGCTATATGGTACAACACACACACTAGTGTTTACCACTCTTTTTTAAGAAGCAATCTACAAAGATTAGGAATAAAGCACGCATGCATGAATCCCATCCGGCTCACCGAAGCACACTGTCTTCTACAGCTGCAATCTTCAGAGACCTCTTCAATGAAACCGCCTTGCTAAACTCCCCCTGAGTCTAGGCTTCGATCATGCACTTCTCGGAAGTACCTCACCAAGTACGTCAGCATCCAACACACACCAGTGACACAAAACACTTGATCACCCAAGCACATACGAAGCTACCCCGAGCTCCACAAGATGGCTAACTCCATCACACAAAGCATCAATACCAACGCCACCAAACTAAGTCAACATCGGACTCCATCGACAACTACTATAGACACTGCTTCGATACCAAGCAGTAACAAACACCAATATACAATGAGCACCTCTCTCTCTCTTCTATGAGGTCTGGCTCTCTCATAAGGCACGTCCCTCCTTATATAGCAGACCAGAACTTCCTTTTCACGTCTTCAACTTGCTTTCCAAGTCTTCAACCTTCTCTCCAAGTCTTCCAAATACATTAATGGCAACTTTCCATTATCTTTATTGGAAAACTTCATCTTCAAGCAAACTCCTTTTGCCTTATGGAAAACCTCTATATGTCTTTAAACATATATCTTATTTCCTTTTCTGAACTCAGCAAGCCCACACTCATCACGAAATACGAACTCAACCCAAGCCCATCTTCATGACACATGTCTGTACTACCTCCTGTAGTACTTCACGCATCTTCAATTTCCCCCTTTTTGACTATGCATGTGCACTCATCATAATTATCTTGAAAACCACGTCTTCAAAGGTGTTAGACCTCATGCGCTAACCACCCCTCCCCAACCTAACAGCCACACACAAACGCACCATTGGCATCCACCGCTTGCACCATAGCTGAAATCAAAACCAGAGAGCCAAACCCACCATCCCTGAGCCAACAAACAACTTTATCCCTTTCTTAGGATTTATACTGTTCTGCTTCTGTCTACATTTATGTTTATGTTAGGTAGCACCGTATCAGTCATCTGATACCTCATTGACTAGTGTAGTATTTTTATACTAATACCGTGTAGCAACATCTTATGTTGATACTTGATAATACTCTTTATGATATGACATGATAACTAAAAAACGTACACTAATAAAACTATCAAAAAATTTTAAAAATTTTTTTAAAAAAATTTAAAAAAAACTATCAAAAAGAAGAAAAAAGTAGTTGTAGAAGTTTTTTGACATTTGAAGAAAAAATAGGACGAATAAATAGAAGAAAACATGGATTAATATATAACTGTTTAAATATTTTTCTGAAAATATTAAAATTGTAATTAAACTTATTAAATATTAGTATTTTAAAGTGTTGATTGTTCAATTGTAATGCAAAGAGTTATATTTTATGTGATAGATTTTTTTTCTGATACGATAATGCAAAGACTTAACTTCGATTTAGGAGAAAACTATAGACTTTTAAGGACATCCTTATTGATTGTACTTGGGATTTTGAAGTTTTTGAACAATCTAGGGTAAGGTGATGATTGTTTGCATGGATTTTAGATTTTAGTTTTTGGTTTTTAGATTTTGGTTTTTAGATTTTAGATTTTAGTTTTTAGATTTTGGTTTTTGATTTTGCTGTAGATTTTAGTTTTTCAAAAAAATTTAAATGGTGACCACTAGATTTTTTATTTTCATACTAAAATAATTAGTAAAATATTTTTCATAAAACAAAACATAAAAAATAG
>NC_079513.1:15521443-15551216 GCF_000801105.2 Raphanus sativus | reverse complement strand
TTGTGAATACATCATGCTCAAGAAGTACATATGTTATCAATCAAAATTTTGGCCCAAAATATAAACAAATTCATATATTCCATTTGAACAATACTTCACTGATTCCGAAAAATAATTTTCCGAATTATTCAATCATTTATTTTTATAATATTATATTATTTTATATAGTTTATGTTTTTTTACTTTATGCATATTTTATGTAAAACTATTAAATAATAATTTGTGAAATATTTTATTTTTTTATTGTACTATTTTAAATATTATTTAAGTATAAAATAAAAATTTAAAACTAAAAATACTATTTCATAAATAAAAAGAGTTCAACTCCAAAATGGAGTAATGTATGAGATTACTCCATAAATGGAGTAACCCTAACCATTACTCTATTTTGGAGTTGGATATAGAGTGGGGTTGAAAAAGATTTTACTCCAAAATGAAGTTTGGAGTCAAAAATGGAATAGAGTTGGAGATGTCCTAAGTGGAAGAATCGAGGAATCGTTATAACTAATATTATAATTCCTAAATCAACATTCAATTCTAGAATTAGTTATACCAAATTGTATTACGGAATTTCCAATTTAAGTTAAAAATAAATCAAAATTATATTAGTTCTTAAAAGTAAGAGTATATGAGAATAAATAAGATTATTTTTTATCAAAGAATAAATAAAACTATTTAAGAATTGTTTTTGCTCATTAAAAGTATTTGAGCAATTGGTCCACCTAAAGGACTAGAGGAGAAGAGCACATACCACAAAGCCACAATAACTAATTATAATATAGCGTCTCTTTAATATATACTAGGTGATAATCCGCGCCCTGTGCGGAATGAGTGATTTAAAAAAAAATATGACTTTTAATTTATAGATATTAGAAATTCAAAATACATAAAGTAAGATATACTAGAATATATATGTATAACGCTGCGATTGATATAATATAAATTAATTAAAAATTAAATGTAAAAGTTTGTTTAAATAGAGAATGAGACCAACGCTTCATAAACAATACAAATTTATCATGAATTTAAGAAAGAAAAAACATATAAAATAGAACTATTTTTTTCATAACATAATTATTATGATAATAATTAAAGGAACATAGATAATAGGAAAAACACTAAATCTAGTGAAAATTGTCTTCAAAACTCTTCGTTTGCAATCCTATAGAAAAAATAACAATTAATTAGTTTATCAAAAATATTATAATAATTTACTCTCTTCTACAAATTGAAATGATATACCTCTTTCTGAAAGCATCGATTTCTTGAACATCAGAGATGAAATTCAAACCTTGCATTTTGAGTGATATTTTTGAGCTGTTAGGATTGTGATGGAGGTGATCATGTAGTGTAGGCAATATATATATAGTACGCCGAATTTACTTAATGTGCGGAAATCTTGATATGTAATTACGATGTTAACGAATCATCATTAATGTAGACAGTATCGAATTGATTAACAATTAGGAAAAAGAATTTTTTCAGACCATGAGATGACAATATCGCATAAATGGTAACCTCCCAATCAAATTTAAGAATAAATGCATGATTTGTTTTTAAAAATAGAATCAATTTTGAGTCTTAGAAACATTATTTGAATATATTAGACATAAACACTTTCCGAAAAAAAACTTGAATCAATCACATTTTTAAAGCAGTAATCTGCTGAAATAAATCCATGGTTACAATTTATAACATTGCATATCTACTTACCTTTTATTCGGCCATTGACATAGCAAAATAATACATTACCATGCTCTAATCATGCAAAGTCAAAAACAAATATGTTTTTTTTTTAAATTGATTTAGCTTCTTCGTCTTGAAATTAGTGGTCACACGAATATTGATTTAGCTTCTTGGTCTTGAAATTAGTGGTCACACGATTTAGCTTCTTGGTCTTGAAATTAGTGGTCACCTAGATTTATCACACGAATATTCTAACATATAATGTGAACAAATTAGTCTAATTAGTTAAAACCCACAGTATGGACTCATTAGGTGTCACTACCAATAACACTAAAATCGTTTGTAGTTGGCTAACTATGGATTATTTGACAGTCACATATACTCTAATAATATGGCTCATTTTATTTTGTTAAGGTTATTTTCCAAGTTAGAGTATATGTCATAGTTAATTTTTTTTATAATAGTGAAGGATCACAAACTATGTTATTAGTGTTTTGTTTATGTGTAAGCTGTGGTTTGAGTTTGAAATATTTCTCTTTATAGACAATCCGAGAACTAAATACGCTTAGACATTTTCCTATAATAACGACTGATGATATAAATATTAGTTTATTATTTGGTCCATATTAGTTTTTTATACATTGTTAAAAAATAATTCTCTTTTGAAATCACAGGAACTTTATTTTTGGTCCATATTAGTTTTTTATACATTGTTCAAAAATAGATATGGTTTATGAGCATTATTCATTGTTTCAGTATTTGATAATGAGGTACGGAATGTTGAGTATCTGAATTTTATATACATACAGTATCAGTAAATTTTTTTATATAATTGCGCTTTAGAAATGAAAAGCGCAATTACTATAAAACAAACCTATTAATAAATTTGTCTATTTTGAATAAGAAATGAAAAGCGCAATTATATATGAAAAAATTGGTTAACCCGAATTCTCACAACATTCTACGAAATGGTTTAATATGGAAACTACGTGACTTTGTTATATATGGAAAAACGAAGTCAACACATAAATGATTGATTGAAAAATTAATCATCTTTTATTATCTTTAATGATCATAACAATGATTCATGTGTTATAACAAATTTTAAACTAATTTGATAATGGAAAAATAAAGTAATTATTTTAGTAATGAAATGGTTTTATCAAAATAGGGGTGAGAGTGAATGTGAGGATGCCACCTAAGAAATGACATTGTGTAAATAACATATCAAGTTAAGGTTGTTTTCTTTTAGTGCTCCTAAAATCATATATATAATGCCTGAGTTTTCTCTCTTCTAAGAGCAGCCACGTCAGATTATTTTAAATGATAGTGGGGCCTACTTAATTTTCGGTTTGTTTACGTCGAGTATGTATTAATTTCGTCCGGTTTGGTATGTCCTAATCTAATTGGAGTTTCTCGCGTTTTATTACGTTAATTAATTATTAAGTAAAACGTTGCGTTCCGAGTAGGGCTTCCTCACCAAACTCAACCACGCCTCTGTTTATCACAAACTGGATAGTTTCTCTTTCAATCTCTTCACCTCCTCTGTTGATATCTCTTCCCCTTCTCTATGCTTCATTCTCTTTCATGGATCTTATTAATCACAGTAATCTCACTTACGATGTCGTCTTTTCCGTTTCCTTTTCTTCAAATCTATAGATATCAGTGGGTTGGGTCTATGATTGATCCTCTCAAACCACTTTCTGTTGATCATTTTATGAAGATTTGAAAGATTTTAAAAGATGGCTTTATCCGGTGTTGTTCTCGCGCACTCAGCCTTTGATGGTCTTCGCTTCGGTAGATCCGCCCAGTTCATAGTTGGCTGTATGCTCAGTTTTTGGGATTCTACAAACATCAGGAAGCAAGGTGAATTCATGGGAATCACCCTCCTCCTCTTTGATGAGAAGGTACTGTAACAATAAGCTGTTTTTTCCCCGTTGATTTAGATCTTCCTCATTTAATTGCAGAATTCTGTGATACATGGATTCATTCCTGCTAGGTTTTACCAGTCAGGTGAGAGTCTAAGCTGGTTTTCAGGCTTATAGCAATGCTCAGACACGGCATATGGATTTCCTTTTACCTTTCTCTTTCTTTTGTTTTGCTCTGACAATAACTATGACTACTGAAACAGAGCTTCTCTTGAAATTCCGCACCAATCCATCTTCTCTCGGTTCTTTGTGGAGGTAGTGACGCCCGATGGGATTCCAAGAATCCATGATGTGAATACCCAAACCCGCTCCAAGAGTTTTTGAGTTATGCCTTTACGAGGCTAATGTACCGGGGTTAAGGAAAGTGGCTTCGAGAGCTCAGATCACTACTTCTCCTCCATTCGGATTGGTTCAGGAGGCGGTAAGCTGGTACCGTTGCCGTGGATATTGGGTTCCTTTCAAGCTTCAAGACAATTATGTAAGTTCTATTCTTTCTGTGTTTTCTTCTTATAGCTCCTTTTTATGTTCTTACCGCTCAATACGAAGCACATTGATACAATATGCATTGTATACTTAAAGTTGATGCTTTGATGGTGACTGTCCACTGTTCATTAAAATGGAGTCGAGTATAATTTTGCAAGTGAGTAGCATTTCTTGAGTGGAATTGAGTTATTGAATTTTCATATATTAACTTTCTCGAGTTCCTAGCAACATATAGTGTAAGGTATCAAGATCGTCTAAAATGTTAGTTTTGTCTCTGAGATTATCACTAAGTATCAAGCCTTGCATGTGTTTGTAGTGGGTGATCTTGTGATGAGCATTGTGTATCAAGAAATGGAAATGGAAATGCAGTCATTATATATTAAGCAAGGTTTCTCATTTACTTTATAACTAACTTAATATTGGTCCAACATATTATCTCCGAACCACTCATCATTCCGCATGCAACCTATATCTCAATTCCACGCCTGCAACGAAATTCTATTTTGACCCTGAGTATCAAGCCATTGCAGAGTTCACATCTAGGTAAGAACTCATCATGTGTTTCGGTTGATTTAATTTATTATTGTGGTGTATTAAAGTATTATGCCACCTGGTTCCAGCTTAGAAGCCCCATTAGGAGAAGCTTTTCCCTGCATCGATACCAAAGAAGGGATAAAAAAAGGAAATTATCTCAATCGGAGAGCTAAACAAGTTCATTCCAATTCTGACGAGCAGGTAAGATCCCTGGATCCAAATAAATGTAAAATGTGTTGGGTTTTCGGCAAGCATTGCGAACTTTTAATCTACTCTTTTGGTAAAGACACAGGAGGCTGATTTTATTTGCAAGGGTCGGATTGTTAAAGTCATGCAACAAAATGGGTGGACTTTCATCTCCTGCACTGGCTGCTGCAGGAAGCTTGACAAATTTGGACTTCCCTACATGTTTTTAATAAATCTTCAACACATCTCTATTTTTTCCGGCCACATCATCAACCCTCCACTGTTTTTGTTTCCTTCATTTTCCTACCGTTTCTTGCATTTGCTACTTCAGACTTTGCATTTAAGTTCAGGTTTCAAGGCTTTTGTTTTATTTCAGACAGTTATGATTTTAATAATTATGAAAATGGGTTGACGAATTATTTGGTATTGTTGATTGCCTATTTTACAACTTCACATTTGCATATTTATTCATCTCCGAAAGGAACATTGAAAATCATATATATATAATGAAAGGCATCGTTTATAAGTATTAGGTTCTCAAATTAATATTTGAACACACATGTTTCTAACATGTTTTAGTAGAGAATTTAAATGATAAAGTAACAAAACTTAATCAACATCTGTCTTGGAAAATTTATTCTACATAGCTATACATCCAGGCCAACTCATTTTTAAAAAAAAAACACCATGAAGAAAACCATACCGAGTTCTGGATTTTAAAAAAGTTTACTCACATTATGATCTGCTATTCATAAAAATAAAATCTTATATAAAATGACCCAAGTATAATGACATATGTATATAATGAGGCAAGTAACATATGCTTCAATGATAGAATTCGAAAAGAGCTACAGTAATTTCGCTTAGGCACCAACATAATTATTGGAAGCTAAACAGTAGTCAACTGAATAAGATTTATATGAATTATGAACTATAAAAGGTTGTTTAAAATCTTATACTATATAATACCACCTCTATTCATTTCATTCATCCGAAAGTTACAATTACGGTAGCTTGGCCTAATCCTCATACGTTCCACAGAGTGATACGGCTCATGCTCCATCACTTTATAAGTTTGTAAATAATTACTTTTAATGTAGGTTAGATTTAAACTGCCTTTCACAGTAAGCCAAACAGTCTTTCTTCGCATCAACTCAACTATAAGTAAAAAATCAGGCTTCCAAAAAGAAGCTACAACCAGTAAAAAAACCTAAACACCATACCTATTTCTCATTATAACGAATCCATTTGAGCAAGTATATTGTATACCTAACATCCCCGCATACCTAACATCCCCGCGCTTGCGCGGGGCTCCGCCCCTAGTAATATATAGGGGATAAACCTTGGTGTCTAAAACTCTTGTTTTATAGGTTTTAGTCTGGGCTAGCCGGTACACTCCTTTCCAGAATCCAATTTTGTTCCTATATGACCCTATGTTTTCAAAAATGTCCTCCATCTCTTCTTTTTCTTCTTCATATTATTTTTTTTTCTCTATCTGTCTCTTCTTTTTCTTCTTCACATTATTTTCTTCTATAATGATAAAATTTTCATGGATGCAATTAGATCTTATTCATTTAGCTTCTCACATGCCATTTCATATCTTCTTGCATCTGATATAAGCAAAATAATTTTATTCTTCTCCTCCAGAGTCACCACCAGATGGATCGACTCGAGAATTGGATAGATACTATTCTAGAATCCACATACATGGCTTACAATGCTTTTAGTCTTCGAAAACCCATGTCTCTTTCTCTTTGTTACTCCATTTTTTCTTAAGGCAATCCAAAATGTGACTAGACTGTCTAAGCAACTCTGAAGGTGCATCTTCGGATCAACCACACTTTTGTTGAATTCATGCAACAATCTAAGTTTAACATTTTCCAAAATTTCAAAAACAATTTTTTTTTTTCATCAGGTCCACTCACTCTATCTGTGGGTCTCATTTTCATCTGACGACGGTACGTTAATTTTTCGGAGGCTCATTAGTTTTATCTACTGACCTTGCAATCACCACATGACTTTTCTCCGTGCTTTGACATCACTTGTACAATATCTCGAATCACTTTTCGAAAGGTTACATATCCTACTACTACTCTAGCAAGCATGCTTTAGTGACATAGATAGCGAAATAAATTATTTTAATCATCACTCATATACCAGAAATTGAGATGTTACAATTCACCCCACTCACAAAATGCAATGTCCTTGTTGCGCACCACAACAAGTCTCAAGATGCCTCTCGGATCAGAACCGAGATAGCTAATTAGATCTGTTACCAGTGCCCCGATCATCCACGACTAGTGGACTTCTCACACCTGCTCATTTGGCCCATGAGCCCCATCATGTGCGACAGGTTGTACGTTAGTTTTACGAATGTTCGAAAGTCTTATTTGCTAATCCTGAAATCACCATATAATATTTCTTCTTATTTTGGCTGCACTTGTAAGATATCACAAATAACTTTTCGATAGGTCATTCATGCTTTCACTACTCTAGCCCAAAAACGTTTAACTATGAAGTTTTAAATAGAAATGTGACTAAAAAGTAAATGCACTTTAATGATATAGATAACCAAATCAATTCTTTTACTACTATGTTAGAGCCTCCCTTCAATGAAGCGGTAATCAAAGTATTCTCTAAATCTTCAGAGTAGAAGATCGGAACATAAATCCTCCTCATGGCTCAACCTCACTTTGAAATAGATATGTGTAATCGGGGCTTTTAACTCTGGTGATAAAGGGCTCACGGTTATGAATACCGCCATCTGAGTTCCAACCCTGGCCATTGAGGAATTAACATTTCGGCATCGTCAATGACAGAAAACCGATATATGGCAACATATGACTAGTCTAGACCACTTCTAAGAGATTAAGATACCTCTGTATAATTCAGAAAAAAAAAATAGATATGTGACACATATCAAAAAAAACAAAAGAACAAGAGAAATGTAGGAATTAACTATTGTGTTGAGATAAAGATGATAAGCTTGAGAGCTTAATCATATACATATTTTCTTACCTCTCCCTAGTTTTGATCACTCTCTTCTGTGACGTATTTCCTTCCAAAATATTTTATAGACTAGGATAAGACCTGCGCCTTGCGCAGGGTGAAATATCTATTTTAAAATTTTATGTTTTCATATTGTAAAATTTAATGATTTCTGAATACATGTGTTTTTGTGTTTAAAATATATTTGATATTTATGTTTTTTCAATGTAGAATAATTAACTAAGTATAAATATTTGGTACACATAGAAAAATATAGAAGCTCAAATCAAACAATTAAAATGAGATATCATTGATATTCTTATAATCATAGATTAAGGGTTATGAAAACATTTGATGGTATTTATAAGGAAAAACTCAACCGTATATATATAGTAGGCATAGATAGGTTTTCGGATTGTTTGGAAAGTTAAAAATAATTAGCACTAATTATCTAAAAACCATATTTTAATGTGATATATTGAACCAATATTTACGTAAATTTTCAATAACTACCACAAACATATTTAGCAAAGTTGTTTTCAGTTGTCGAAATTTTAGACTTGGTGACAAAGTATATTATTATCTTAAATTAAACTTACCATATAGAACTTCTTCAAATTTTTGTACGAAGCTTAAAAATTTGGTGGAATCATTAACTTGGTCAAAAAGTTTCTCAACTATTCAAACAGTATGGTATAAAAACAGTTAATTTAAACTTACCAAAAGAGTTTGATACATAAATTGTGTATCAGGAAAATTTGGTTCAAATATTAGGGGGTGTATTGAATCTAAAATTTGAAGTGATTTAATTTTTAATGAGTTTTTAGATGATTGCAGGAGAATTAGGGGGGTGTATTGAAACTATGATTTTAAAGAGTTTTGGGGTTGTTTTAAAATCCTCTGTTATTCAATTAAGGATTTTAAAAATTATTTTCAAATCACCTGTTATTAAACATGGAATTTATGTAAAATCATTTGAAACACTTGCAAATCTCCTGTTATTTAATTAATCATTTACAAAACTTATAACAAATCCACTGTTATTGAAATATAAACATTATTTTGAAAGGAGAAGGATTTTGGGATGCTTTGTATTAGTTCCAGTTAAAAAGTGTTGCTATAAAAATCTCACATCTACATGTGTTATTTGGAGAGACTTCAGAATAAAAATAAAACATCTATTTATTTGATCAAAAACAAAAAAAGTAAAACATCTGTTTAACGATGAAAAAGAAAACAAATATACATAAGACAAACAACGGCTACTTTACATCTTTCTAACCCTTGAGACAATCATTCAAAGCCAATGAACTGCAGATTTATCTCTATCTGCTCCATTAGCAGATACAAAAAAAAATCAAACCTCTGAACACTTCATCCATGGAAAATCGGCTCAAACCCCATAAAACTTCTTCCTTTATTAATTATAACTACTATGTTCATATTCTTCCTCTGTTATTCTCCTGCGATGGCTGCTTACTTAACTCACTGCAAACTCGGTTCTTAGATTTGCGATTACTGATACTGAGTTCTTAAATCATGGAAATTTGCAAACACCACTTGGGTTCCTCTGCGTGTCTTGTTGGAACAATCCGGAGAACATAGTAAGACAAAGAGAAAGATAGTAGATTAACGTAAGGAGGAGTTATTAGTTTGTTGAGACTTAGTAGCCATAAGCTTGCTCAAGTTTCTTTGTCTCGGAAACCTTTGGTTAATGATAAACATGGAATTTATGGCTGCAACTAATGGTTTCAGTTCTGAGAATTTTATTTTTTACACTAGGACATAGACAACGTATAAGGCGCTTCTTGATGGCTTGGCGCTTGCGGCGAGGCACTTGAGCACATGTAAGCTAGGGGAGAAGAAGTTTTGGTATGAGATGAATCAGTTGTGGGAGCTGCGTCACCTAACTTAACGCCACTTCTTTGTGTCTGCGTTGTGGAAGAAGAGAAGCTTCTTCTTTATAAGTACATGTCTAATTAGTCGTTGCACAGGTGGTCACCATGGATGTAGCCATCCTTGAAGAGACCTTGAAGCTTCTAGTTTGTTTTTTTTACGTTTGATATATATATATACACAATTATGAAAGACTATCAATCAAACTTGAACTATGGTATCAATTTAGTCCACTCTTGTTATCTGTCACCTAACTGAGGTATCTGTCTTGATATACAAAGAGACTGAGATATGCTTATTGTCGTCACCTGAGCCTCTTCCCTCTGTTTTATTATTGCTTCACACCAAATCCATTGAGATTATAAAAATAAGTCTAAAGACTGTAATCCGAATAAATATGTAATTTTGGTTTTCTCTTAAGTTTCTCATGCTCCAGGCTGTTTTGGGTCTTGCGTAAGTTTTTTTTTGTATCCCCTGGTCTGTCTGTTTGAAGACACTAGTGCATTTAACTTTAGTTTTATTTTCCTCCCTGAAAAAACGTGATGATTGACTTACGACAAATGTCCATTTAGGTAACGATCATAGTTGATATGATAAGTAATTGTGGCACCCATGCTTGTCCAATTAGCAACACCAGACAAGCACATGAGTTTTCTGTAGACAGTTTTAGACGTGTGTCTCTCACTCTATGTTAAATTTTCTTGAAGATATTGATTTTACAGAATGCATTGATAGAACGACTTGTAAACAAATCACCTAAATAACTCTGAAATTTTCAGAAAATAGTTTACCAAATCACCTATAGATTTTGTTTAAAATTTTAAACTTTAACTAAAATCACCCAAATAACTTCAAAACTCACCTAAATCCCACCAAAATTAAAACACTCCACAACTCCTTAGAATACTCAATCCAATACACCCCCCTTAGAGAATTTGGTGTGATTTTTGTTAAAACACTCTAGAATCTCATCTTAAACAGTGAGATTTGTATTTTTATTTTTATAACTAAAGAACTCCCCTCAAACACTTTAGAAACACTTAAAGCACTCTAAAATCTCTAACTTAAATTTTGTTCAATAACAGTGGATTTCAGAATGTTTTATAAAATGTCAAGTTCAATAACACTGCATTTAAAAGTGTTTTTTAAAATACATGTTTGAATAACAGTGGATTTGTCATTTTAATACAAATCACTTCAAACCCTTAATTGAATACACCCCCTAGGATTTTTACTGTCTTCTAATGATCATAATACCGGCAGTTTACGATTGATCCTATTTCGACTCAATTAAAATTAAAAAGAACATTTAAATGACCTTGATTATAGATAATCCGAAATAAATAGTTATTTTCTAATTAAACATATTGTATTGACAAATTTAAGATTTATATATGATCGAATTTTTTACAATTTTTGTTTGTTTATATAATCATTTATATGTTGGGCTGATACATATGGATATTTTCTTTTACTAACTTGTCAGTAAATAAAATTTAAATATTTTTCGATTTTGAAGTTATACTAATTTTCAAAATATCAGATTTTTACTTTCGTTTTGAAAATAGAAGATGGAAAATTAAAATATTAAAAAAGACAATTACAAATTTGAAAACTAAACTAAAATTGTGGCTCTTTGCTATAAAATTTTTTTTCTTTTATTAACAAGACAATTTTGAATAGCTGCGTCTCTTTTGCTATTTTTTTATCAAAGCGTCTCTTTGTTATTAATAAAAAAAACAACACTTAGAAAATCATTAGTTTCTGTTTTATACCAAAAGCATGCAATACTTAGACCATAATATATAGTAAAATTTGATTTAAATTTATGTTTTAGTAATATGGACTAAGAGTATATCTTATACATATTTAAAAAAAAAATATTATGTTAGATCACAATATAAATCAACCTTGAGCCATTTAAAGAAAGTATCATTTAATGAGATCGTCGAGTATTAATTTAATGAGATCGCCGAGTATTAATTTAATGAGATCGTCGAATATTAAGTTTATCATATCATATACATTTATGTTTGGATTAATATAATATTTTCTAGAAATTGGATTTTAAACTTACTAATTTTTAATTGATTTTTATGGTGCCACGTAAACCAAATTAACATCATTATTAAGTGACACTTAAGCAAGATTTTTTTAGTTAATACAAATTTAAGGTTACAACTTTTTAAATGTTTCTTTATTAATATATAGAGGATAATCATACTTTTTGGTCAAATTAAGTAATCATACTTAGTACGCGTATCTTTACTTTAAATGCAAAAATAAATTTTCATATTTTGATTAGGAAAATCTCGCATAAATGTTGCTAACTATGAATAACTTACTTTGTACAGAATAAGAAACTAAATTATTCTCTCTATTAATATAGTCAAATATATAGAGTAATTAATCGCTGCTTATTTCCAATTTTCTTATTGCGGGCCATGCAAGCATTCATATTTATTATTTATGGTGTTCGAAATACTGTCATAAATAGGAAAGAAGGATTTATATGCGTAACTATAGTCTAAACCAATATTTGAGAGAAGTGAGACCAATGGCAAAACCTGTAATATATTTAATAAGTTAAAGGTATTTCTAAATATGGTCTGAAGAGAATTGTGGAGCTGACATGTCAACATGGCATTGTGTAAATAACTATTAACTAAAAGGTTATTTTTTTACTTTGCTTCCCTATTAATAAGAAAGGGATGATACATATTTATTAATTTGAATTTGTTCATAAATGTATTCACCTATTAATCAATAAAGGAAAAGTAATTATATGTTAGACTGTTAGTCCAATATTAAATTTATTCGTTTTATATTAAAAAAAAGAAAGATATAAACTCGTGAGAATATTTTGAGTAGTAAATGTATTACTATCAATGCTCCACCATATATTCATATATTTCCATAAATTAAAAATCCAATTAATGTTGACAAACTTGTGTGAAAAAGCTTTAAATATATTGTTTTACCAAGTAAGATAAGCTTAATTGTACGGTAACAGAAATTCCATATAGAGAAAAATACTTTGATATAAGTTTCTATATTTCCGACTTTACAATATGCTAGATATATAGTTCCCTATTTATATTAAATTTCATATTCTCTATATATATATTCTCCATATTATTTATATATTATTTATATGTGTGACAACTATAATAAATTAAATAAATATGTGGCCGGTCCTCATTTGCATATGAAAATATGAACACCAAATATAAATCATATAATAAAACATATCTTGTGTGACTGCTTTCTCTGAGTTGTTCCTCCATGAATGAGACTACTTTCAAATTCTTGATTATTAGCTAATAATCAATAAACAACAATCCAAAAAAATCAAGTCTATTCATTTACCGAAATTATATAACTGCTAATCAAAAATATTAAAATAGCAAAGAGTAACAAACAGCTGCATATAATATTCTTAAAATTAACATAAAAGAAATAAGGAAATATACTTGTAGCCTAATTTGAAAAAAAAAACCTATCGACTTAGAAAGGTAAAGCAAGTCAGTATTTTTTTATCGACTTAGAAAGGTAAAGCTGTGAATTAGAAAGATAAAGCTCAACTTCGATTCTTAGTCTGAACTCGATTCTTAGTCTCTCGCAGAAAAACCTGTGAATTAGAAAGGTAAAGATAAAAGTAATATACTTAAAAGTAAACATAAAAAAATGTGAATTACAAAAACCTGTGAATTAGAAAGATAAAGCTCCATTTCGATTCTTAGTCTCTCGCTTGAAAATGCTCTGGTTAAAACCCTGGAAACCATTAGACGGATTGCTATCAGGCAAAAAAAAGAGCAACATGTACACGAATTATAAGGCAATAAAAGTAATAGAAACCTTATATAATTACACCTACATGTACACGACTTATTTTGTTCGGAATGACCTCCACTATCATTATATATATTTTTAGATCTTGTGCACCAAGTTTAAATTTCCGTTAGTATTATGCAATTAATACCCGATACTTGAATGACAACATAATTGCCTATTTTGAAAATGAATGAATGATAAAAGGAATGATTGTTTAATCATTATGGACGGATCATAATTGCCAATCATAGTAGTTTCCAAAATCGAAACCAAATTAAAGTCGCTCTACAAAGGTTGCTATAAATGTACACACGAAATTAAAGACAATAAATTAGTGGCATTAAATTAATACACGAAATTAAAGGCAGTAAATTAAGGTTGCTATAAACGGATGCATCATTAATTGAATGCGAATAATTCGGTTAGGTTCGACGATGAGACTATATTATATAAATCGATTATTCACATGTATTAAAATGGCATTCGTATGTAATTATTCTAGTGAATTGAATGTAAGTCTAAAAATGGGCTGAGAATGAATATGGTGCTGCCACGTCAGCATAGCACACATGTAAATAGCTTACAAAACAAAGATTACTCTCAAAAATTGCTCCTTAATTAATAAGAAGGGGATAGAGCATTATAGTTAACTTAACTAAACCGTGGTTACTTTTAGAGGAAACCTCATTTAACTAAGGTTACCTTGATATTTGTAGACTGTAGTCAGTACTCCCTATCCGTTTAAATCTCTATAACCATCGTTTGTATCACAATTTCTTTCGATTTCAATTTGGCAAGTGATAAAGATCATGTGATCATAAGAGCAATCGAAATTCATACCCAAATATGCATGAGATATCTGTATTTTCAAAATAGCCAGTTGTCGAATTTAGCAGAACTACATGGGCCAAACTAAGTATCAAGTTTTATGCTTATGATCTCGCGAGATTGGTTTGCATATAACTTACATGGACCATATAATATGGCATAAAGACATCACTAAATTACAAAGACATTTTGTCAAAAACCCGAAAACTATAACATCTTTCAACATTAACATGATCAAACGATGATGCATATTGGATTTGGTGCTCTCAAGGGATCAATTCACCTCTAACAACCAAAGAGTCAGAAAGATGGAAAGGGGTAGACTCATCCCTCAGATTTACTCAACTTAACTAAATATGCATCAAAATCACCAGCTACAACGATCAAAGAGTATTACAAGCAAGAATACAAAAACCATATATATTACGTACGTACGTACGCATGAGTAGTGAAGAGTCGTTTTACCGTCATACTAAAAAGCATGGCAGGTGAAACAACCACTAAGGGAAGCAATCTTCTTCTTCCCACTTCTTCTGAAAGATAAAGCCTTGCCACGTGATGCGCTTGGAGCTTGATTGTCCAACACTGACCTCCTCATCTCCTCTGCTTTCTTCTCTGCTGACTTCACTTTTCTCATTATTCTCGCCATTGACGATGATCTTTTCTTTTCCAACTTTACCTGAGAATAAATATTTATTTGAAAATTGTTACTCTCTATGAGTGATGCACTCACACGTTTTGCAAGTGTTTTTATGCTTAAAGAAAAAAAAAAGTTATGAGAGAAAAAAACCTCAAGCTTTCTTATTTCTGCCTCCGCCTTAGCTTTCTGCAAATTTTGCCAAGATGTGATTCTAGCTTCCTCGGTTTTCGCCCTACACAAAGTATAAAACTTTCAAATACCAACTCCAAAGTATAAATCATGTACTTAGAACAACATACCATGTCGAGCCTTGAGGATCCCTATCTTGTCCATGCAAGTGGTCTCGCATTTTTGAGCTATCTCTTTGGTACAAGCTTCTATGCCTCTTTGACCACCGAGTTACAGTTACCTTCTCATCTACCTGTAAGTCCTTGGCTTCTGCTCTGTTGACACGAGCATTCAGTAGTTCCACAATTGATCTTGCTGTCGGAGATGAGGATGATAACGAACACTCTCTCTCAGGAGAAGAACGGATGCTTCCCTCTGGACTCATCTGTGTCGCCATATCCCTTCTTGAAACAGCTCGAGCATCACCAGCCGCATCCTTAATACTTTCATGTATGTCATCTATACACAGAGTTCGATTACATTAAGTACTCGAAAGTAGTTCGTTTGTATAGATTCGATCTCTGTATAATACCTTGTGGTGCAAGAGTTTGAGAGCAGCCATGGATGCTAACAGACCTAGCCATGCAATGATCAGTTCTTTGAGTAAATGCAGCTGCTGCAGTAGTAGAGCCGTTCTGCGGCAACACACGAGCTGAAAACGGAGA
Organism: Raphanus sativus; assembly: GCF_000801105.2. Taxonomy (NCBI): domain Eukaryota; kingdom Viridiplantae; phylum Streptophyta; class Magnoliopsida; order Brassicales; family Brassicaceae; genus Raphanus; species Raphanus sativus. The sequence goes on along the minus strand of NC_079513.1, from coordinate 15,535,380 downwards.
GCTCGATGTTAAACAGCCTCTGTTCCCACCGTGAACCATAGGTACAGCAGGAGAATACAAGGAGTAATACGCAAGTCCTGGAGGACCTAATGGACCGCTCTTTGATTTAGGCCGCCGCGACGCTGTGAATGAAGTGCGTGCAGCTTCTTCTCTGGCAAGAGGACTAAGTATCCATCTCTCAGCGTCTTCCCACTTGGAAGGCACTGTTCTACCACTATACAAAGGTAAAAACGCAGCGTTTGGTGGACTTCTCCCTAAGGCTACACGCTCTGAGCACCAACCCTTTTGCATTGCATAAGTCGGAGTTCCAGGACTAGGAAACACGCTTGATTTATTAGTTGAAACCGAAGTTTTCTTAGTGAGATCCAGTGAAGTAGTAGTTTTTTGGTTGTCTAGCATTTTCGCCAGAGCCTCAGATCTTGATTTTCTTTCCTGGCATTCTATAAAAGAGTTGAGATTAGTAAAATAAAACTAATGTCTTGTAATCGTCTTTGTAATATTCTCATCGTTGTAATAGCATAATTAATCGATAATAATCGTTTCAGACGTTAAAAAAAAAACTAATGTCTTGTAAGTTTACAAGAAAGAGACTCACCTCTAAGAGCTATAGAGAAAGAGCTTCTTGCTGAATCAAGATTCTGGATTTCATCTTCTTTGTTCACCACATACTCTTGTTTCCAAGCTTAGATTAAAAAAGTAAATAGGAAAAGTTGTTTTTTTTTTTTTGAATTTTTTTCCAAAAAAAGCATAATTGAATCTCTGTAGGACTATTATTGTCACTTGTCTTGATTTACTCAGACAAAGTTTGAATTATTACCTTTAACTTTAATTGATTTTCTAGAGTTGCGACTGTTCTTCTTACACCCTGTTCCACGCTTGTCTGGATCTACCCGTTGATCTCGCTCCTGTCACCTCAAATCATGTGAGCAAAATTACATATTCTTTTTTTTTTGCAAGATCTAAAGTAATTACACAAGAAACGTTTGTTTCAATAAAGAACAGTGACGAAATTAAGGAACCACTTTTGCATGATTTTGTTTTTTTTTTTTGTCTCTGTAGTTTGACTCAGTCAAATTAAACGCGAATTCATAAATGACTAGTAAAAATCACGAACTCAGTTGATGAAGAGAGAGTAATGCGGAAGTACCAGGGAGGGAGCGGAGACGAGAGAGTCGCGGTCGTGGGCATCGGAGGTTGAAGAGCAGCGATCAACGCTGACGGAGGCGGAGGAAAAGAGGCTAAGATTTGATTCCGGTGTGAAGTTCAAAGAGTCCGGGCTGGAGTCTCGCCGAGATCCTCCGGACGCCGTCGATCTCGCCGCTCGCTGTATATCCGACTGCATTTGAAACTTATGAGATATACCTTTAAGTGAGCTCTAGCTATGTAGAGAGAGAGAGAGAGAGAGAGAGAGAGAGAGAGAGAGAGATGCAGGTGGGAATCTGGTTTCGTGACTCGTATGGAGCAAGGAAAGAAATATGATAATGATGTCTTTGACTTAAGAGAAAGACTGTCGAGAAAGATAGGAAAAAATACGACTTTTTACACTATTATTTTACTCATTTTGAGCTGTCTTTGGGAGCGTGGTAGATTCGATTTTAATCATTTATCTATACTATTATTTGATAATTGATTTTAATTATTTAATATTTTTCATTTTGTTCATAGTTTTATCTAATTTTGTTAATGTAGATTATGAATGGAAGCTAATAGATGGGGCAGTTTTGAAATCAAAATGTCAAATCAACTAAATGTCACCATTCATAAGTGTAATTGCGTCTATTATGAAATAACGCTTTTGTCAAAATTGTTCTATCCTAGCCAATAACGCATCTTTTGACACGGCATTCACTTCTGGTACGGTATTAAGTTTAGATGCGTTTTTGTCTTTTGTTATTTTAGCTTATCCCATGCTCAAAAACGCAGCCGCCTAACTGAATAGGCGGCTGTATAGACGTTCGACGGTGGCCAACCGCCGCGAATTTGGTTAAATTGGTGGAATTAATCGGAACTACGACTAATCACTTTAACCCCTGATTTAAATGACAATTTTGGACTATTTATACAAATGTTCGGTCTAATAAACAATTTCATTTGTTTAGAAAAGAGATGAAACCTTATCTATGTATTTATAGAAAACTCAAGACCCTCTCTTATCTTAGTTAGCTGATGTGGGACAAATTCAAGTGATATTTTATTTTCTTTGACTCGTGTTCAGTAAAAACAATTATAAAATTCGCCACTAGGCTATGATGTTTTTTGTACAATATTGACATCTATTAATATTTATACGTATATTTATTATTAAAAACTAATCTCTGCGTATACCCTGCTTAATCTCTGATTTTTTATAACTTGATAGGCCCGGAGTTGCTGCCCAACTAGCACCTAGTGTAGTTTTGAATTTTTTGACCTATAATATTTTGAAAAATGGGATCAGCTCATCAGTAAACAAATTATGTAATTAGCAAAAAAGTTTTTTAAAAAGTTGTTTGAAGACCGAAAATATTAATTCGTTCAAGAGTATAAATTTAAATTTTCATACAATATTTCTTAAATAATTTTTCATATAAATTTACCCAGCGCGCATGTCTTATCCTAGTGAATTTATTATTTAAAAATACATTATAACTAATTAAATTTTAATTTTAATTGTATGAATATGTTTATTTTACATGTTTTATATCAAAATATCACTATTTTTTCTATAAAACCGCACTATCCTTTTTATAAAAACTGCACTTATCCTGAAAAACACATAAACCGCAAACGGTGGAATTGGAAAACTAACTCAAAGCTGTATCTTGTGTCAAAAGATAGGCTCAATCTAATGGTGGGAAGGTCTCCATCTAAAGCTAAACATCTGACGCGTCTGTGCAGTTTTGCACCCAAAAAGCTCCTTAATCACCATATTTCTCTAAAACGTACTTGAACCTGTAAATTCTCTAAAAGACTCCAAACCGTAGTAAATATATCTTAAAACATTCATATACCATGGCTAAAAGTGGATAAAATACATGGTATATCAACTTCTCCATACTTACTCTTTTACTGGTTCCAAACCTCATGTCGTTGTTTCTTGAGCTTTGTAGAGGTTGGTGATTTGACTTTGGAGGGTGTCGAGTCGGCTAAGCAGCTCGAGTTCCCTCGGGGTAGTTCCGTGCTGATTGCTACCATCTTCTAATGTCATCGTCACTTAGTTGGATTACTCCCCTCCTTCTAGCGCCAAACTTTTATGGTATTTTTGTGTAGGGTCGTTTTAGTACTACCGAACACTAGAAGATTTGGATCAAGAACAAAGATTTGAGGCTAGAAGAGATGTATTATTGAGTGTTTTAATAGGAACTACGACGTCTGGTGTATAAACACTAGTTCTAGTCGTCTGAACTCTAATCTCTTAGCCTCTAAGTGTCGATCCCTTCTTTTAGGGTTTGAATTCTCCTTTTATATATGTAGATGTTGGCTGAAATAGGGCGAACTCTTCCATAATTGGAAAAATGGAAGTTTTTCCTCAGATAGAAAACTTCTATTTTGTTCAAGGATCGGTCTGATAGCAGAGGTTGGAACCTGTATTCTTCTTATGCAAGGGTCCGGAAGCTGGGATCCTACCCGGAAGCTGGAGGAAACTGGTACCTGGATAATTTTCTCCAACAGGCCGCACAAGCAAGAGCCCACAACAAGAATACGAGTCCAAGGAAGAGGTCTAAGAGTACTGGAAGATCGCGGAGAAGGTTGAGAGAATCGCGGGATCACTCATCTATTAAAGGAAGGAGAGATGAAGGATCTAAACACATCGAAAACCCTAGAGAGAGCACATTACACACATCGACCTCATTTTACATTGTTTCAAGTCTAGTCTTGTTTGATCTCCTTTGTAGTATTCGATCTCATTTTCATTCTTTGTAGTCGATCTTTTACTCAATAAAAGTCCATTTTCGTCAACCGATTTCCGATTCATCGTTGTATTATAAGGAGATTGTTGCCTACATCCTTTTTTCACTCTCTAGTTTACATCACAAATACTATCAAATAGTTAGTGTAGATTTTAGGATATACACTATTGATGTATGCTTGCCATAGTAGTATCTAAATATTTTGGTTTTGCTGTTTCTGTCGTGTACCCATGTTGGTGAGTGAGCTGCGTCCAGTCTTTTTGAGTAGTCTTCTGGTATAGTTTCCAGCGGTCATTGCAGCCGCAGATGTGTCTTTCAGAGTTAGGCCGGTCTTGGGATCCCCTCTGCTGAGGTTCAAATAAAAAGTTTAGAACGAGTGGACCCTCTTATGCAGCTCAACGGCTCTTGGCCCCAATTTGATGTCTGCTCGACCAAACTCCTCTATTCTTTGCACTATTAAGGGATCGTAGTTATATTACCCACAAGCAAAAATTTTGATTTGGATGGCACAGTTCTACCAACAAGAACAATAAATGTAAAAAAGACTACAAAAGAAATTTGAAAAATGGAACTCCGTCTGAATATTCGAACCCTGCACACAAAGTGTGTATCGTTTCACTACCTCTTCACATAAGTTTAGTGTAAAATTTTCATATCATACAAATGCTAGGGACTGTAAACAGTGAAAATAGTAATATTCTGGTGCTGTAATTGCTGATCTCCTGCGAAGACCATGTCTTGTAGAAAGTTCCATCCATAATTCCAACTCAAAAGAGAAAAGTGTCTTGAGTTCTAACATCAAAACCTTGTAGAATGTATCCAAGAGCGTTGTTGAGTTTAAGAATATCTAGAATAAGCTTTGTTTTCTTCACCTGTTCTGCCTACGTTTGCGAAAATGTCTGAGGATGAAACTGTCTGCATAGAGAGGATACTTCTTCTTTATCAAACCTTTTATGCATTTCCAATACGAAAAGTCAACTACTTCTCCATCTTTTCGAACTATAAACAGACATCGAGATCTCTCGAATTCTGGGTGATGCCCAACCTGCAACGACAAAACCAACCGCAATCAAGATAATTTAAACAAATGCCAAGTTGTCGAAAGAAAGAAACCAAGTTTCAGAAGAAGCAGAATACACATACCATGATATAGTGTATTCCACATCCGATCTTCTTATCAACTTCAGGGTGATAAGGAAGGAGCATCTCAACAATTGTTTTTTCGTGCTCAGGGCTTAGCCTATCCTGGTTTGCGTATCTGTAATTTGAAATGCCAGCAGGCAGAGTTTCATAATACTATCAACCAGTGCAGAATGTATCTTCGGTATAGATCCAATGTAAACAAGGAACAATTATTTTTTTCACTCTTGCAGATACTCAAAGGAAATCTAGGCAAGCTTAACAAAAGCACTACTTAAGAATCAGTACTCGATGAACTGGATTACCACTAGTACAAGCCGGCCATGAAATTTCGGGGACTGTAGACAAATCAAGAAGGAATTTATAATTTGGGGGGGCCGAAATTTTTTTTTTACAAATTTAGAGGCTTATTTCCATGTAAATTTTTTCAAAAATTCCGGGGGCTTGAAACGAATGTTACATCAGGCTTGAGAATATCTCAAGAAATGCAAAAGAACTAGAACTAGAACTTGAGAATATCTCAAGAAATTCCGGGGGCTTGAAAAAGTACAGCTACACCAAGAAATGCTTCAAGATTTACTACTCATATGGGATCCAAAGAACTAGAACCATTTGCAAGTTACAGAGAATATCTCGAGCTGCCGTTTCATACCACTACAAGATCATATCAACCAATAGAAACACAACTAGATAACAAAACTACCTTTCTAGTATGCTTAATAGCAGACTTACTTTCCGGAGTGAAGAATCATCCTCACGAAGCCAACGAGAGGAACCGTAACCTCCAGAATTTTATCTTCCCAATCCACAAACGCATCTCCTTCTCCGGAGCTTTCCTCTTCTTCCTCTTCCTCAGAAGACGTAACACGCGGCCGGCGAAGCAATTCCGATCCGTACGACTCCGTGTCACCGACCCTAGCGCCGTCCGATTCCGTTCGCAAGGAGCGAACTCGAACTCGAGGCCGTGCTGAGTCACGGGGGAAGTATAAAGAGAGAGGTGAAGGAGAGAAGGAGAAGATGAAAGCTCGGCAACGGAAACAAGGGGAAGCCACTGGCGGCGTCGATGAAACGGAAGCTAAGTTCATTTCCGGAAGAATTGTGGACTAGAAAAAGAGAGCTAAACGATTACATTATCCATTGGCAGACGTGCCGTGGAAAGCTTGCGACCAGAGGATAGAAGAGGAAGTCTGTGATGGATTCTATCTGAGTCTAATGGGCCGCCTAGTTTTTTTTTTAACGTTTTGAATTTTGATTGCTCGATTTGTAGTACATATAAGCAGGAGGTCCCATATAAGCATGTGCATTCGATTTAGTTTTGGTTAGGTTTCGGTTCAGGTTTTTCAATTTTTTTGGTTCTTGAGATTTAAGAAACATTCATGTAAGTATTTGTAAAAATTTGATTCGATTTCGATTGGATTATGTCAAGAAACCTAGTATCGTATAGAGGATTTTTTGTATTGATCAAGGTCGAAAGACCAAAGTATATATATGCATATCTAGATTACATGTATATTAACATATTTGAATATATCCGAATATACATTAACATATTGGTATATATCCTCTAATTCATGAAATTCCTTCCTTCCAAAGCCCTTGGTGAAGATATCTGCCAGCTGCGTATAAGTAGAAACATGCTTTGTTGCAATGGTGCATTTGACGATCTCGTCGCGTATAAAATGACAATCGTTCTCCACATGTTTTGTACGTTCGTGAAAGACCGGGTTAGCAGCAAGGTAAATAGCAGACTTACTATCACAATGAAGAGGAGTAGGTCGAGTAAGTGGGATACCAAAAGCGCGCAATAAGTTGTTGATTCCCATGATTTCTTGAACCGTGAAAGACATTGCCCGATATTCAGCTTGACAACTCGAGCGAGAAACGTTAGGTTGTTTTTGTGTCTTCCAAAAAATCGGAGAGCCACCAAGAGTAATGTACCAACCAGTAAGAGACCGACGAGTAATCGGACAACCATTCCAGTCCGAGTCACACCAAGCAGCAAGATTTAAATCAGTGTGAGCGCGAAGCAAAATACCCTGCCCAGGTGTACCCTTAAGATAACGAACCACACGAAGCGCCGCGTCCCAATGAGCCTGTTTTGGTTTTTGCATAAACTGAGATAGTATGTGAACCTAGTAAGATAGATCAGGACGAGTCACAGACAAGTATATGAGCCTTCCAATGAGTCTGCGATAGGAAGCTATGTTTTTAAAATCAGGACCTTTGTCCAAGGTTAGACGGTGATTCTGCTCCACCGGAAACAGAGCAGGTTTAGCCGCGAGAAGACATGTTTCTTCCAGAATCCCAAGAGCATACTTTCTCTGACATAGAGATATACCAGTAGGGCTCCGTGCAAGTTCAAGTCCGAGAAAGTATTTGGAAACTCTCAAATCCTTCATATGAAAACATTTGTTCATGTAAGTTTTAAATGAAGCTAGAAGGCTCGGGTTACTTGCAGAAACAATAAGATCATCCACATAAACGAGCACCATAATGTACTCTGAACCACGATCCAAAACAAATAATGAGTAGTCAGGAGGCCTGTGAGAGAACCCGTAATTTCGTAAGGATGTAGATAACTTCTCGAACCAGCAACGTGGTGCCTGACGAAGACCATAGAGCGACTTGCGTAAGCGTAGAACCTTGTTCTTGTCAGAATCACTAAACCCTGGAGGAGGTCTTATATAAACTTTCTCTTTTAAATCTCCGTGTAAGAAAGCATTATGGACGTCCATCTGATGGATCTCCCAGTTTCGAGAAGAAGCAATTTGTAAGAAGGTGCGTACTGTTGTCATCTTTGCAACGGGAGCGAAGGTCTCGTCGTAGTCATCACCTTCGACCTGGTTATTTCCCAAGACAACAAGACGCGCCTTATATCGTTCTAAGGTACCATCGGTGCGAAATTTGAGTTTAAAAACCCATTTACAACCGAGAGCGTGTTTGCCAGGAGGGAGATCTTCCACTGTCCAAGTGCCACTATCCTCGAGTGCAACATACTCTACTGTAATCGCATTTCGCTGATTTTCATCAAGAATGGCATGTTTGTAAGAACGAGGCTCCACAAGCGACGATATGGCAGCAAGAAAGGCGTTGTGACTCTCAGAGAAGTTGGAGCAATCAACGTAAAACTCCAGTGAATAAGGCGAAGTCGTTTTACAACTAACAACTGGCGAGATCGTCTGAAGCACATAGTCATTGAGCTTAGTAGGTAAGGATTTATTTCGGAGACCACGACCCAACTCTTGGTCGGAACAAGCGGTTCAGCAAGTGTAGACGGTTCGGCTTGTAAGTCGGGTAATCCTGAAGTGCCTTGAACCGCAGTAGGAGAAGATAATAAAGGAACCGCAGGTAATGAAGGCGAGTCACTCATATCAGAAGTAGACTCAGGGACCGTTAATGGTGTAGCAGTAGTCTCGGTAGATGAGTCTGAAGAAGAAGAAGTGCCATTAATTTCTGTAGATGGTGTAACTGCAGGAACAACGACTGTGTCGTCAGATGCAGAAGTGGGACTTGGTTCTTCGTTTTGCAGAGAAACAGAGACCGGAGTCGAAGGTTCTGCTATAGGATATGATAGTTGAACAGTAGTTTCAGTAGTAGGCGCGATGATGGGAGGTAAAGTTAGCAGTAGCATAGGGAAACTCTGTTTCAGAAAACACCACATCACGGCTGACGAATATCTTGCCTGTCGATGGAATAAGAACACGCCACTCCTTTTTACCGGCTGGGTAACCAATGAACACACCTTGCACACTCCGTGATTCAAACTTATCTCCTATGTGGTTTTGGTTGTGTGCGTAGCAAAGACAGCCAAAAACTCGTAAGTGTGTCAAAACAGGAGGTCGTAGATAGAGTCACTCGAAGGGTGTCTGTCCGTTAAGCAACTTAGAGGGTGTACGGTTAATAAGATAGGCTGCTCTTAAAATTCATTCTCCCGAAAACTCGATAGGTAGAGACGACTGAAATCGTAGAGCACAAGCAACGTTCAAGTTGTGACGGTGCTTTCTCTCAACTCTACCGTTCTGTTGTGGCGTACCGACGCAATAAGTCTCATGTATAATTCCATGTTCTCTGAAGTAAGAGGTCATGCACATGAACTCAGTGCCATTATCACTACAAATCTTTTTCACATGTGTGTTGAATTGGCGTTTGACCATGTGTAAGAAATTATGGATTGTAGCAGAGACTTCTTGCTTTGTGGGTAAGAGATAAAGCCAAGTACTGCGAGAATAATCATCTACTACTGTTAAAAAATAGCGAGAGCCACAGCGGGATGGAGTACGATAAAGTCCCCACAAGTCAAAGTACACCAAATCAAATAAAGACTTTGTTGTATTAGAACTGTCTGAAAAGAACAACGAGTTTGCTTGGCGCGAATACAAGTATCACAGACCTTATTCTTAAAACCACTATCATTAGAAATAGAAATAGGTAGTAAATCTAAAACACCAGTGGAGGGATGTCCTAAGCGATGATGCCATAAATCCGAGGTAACTGGTTTCTCCTGATGAATCGCCCCAGCAAACTCCATCCCTCGCAGAAAGTAGATTCCATTTATCTGCTCAGCCACTCCAATCAGCGTCATGGTAATGCGGTCCTGAATCAATCCAAGTTTATCAGAAATCTGAAAAATGGCATTGGAGACCATCAACATATAAAACTTCATGAATAGTAAGACGAGAACTTAAAACTACAGTCCCTCGTTGTGTCGCAAGTGTAAGCCTTCCATCAGGCAATTTCACAGGTAAAGGAGCAGTATCTTGTTTATCAGTAAGAAAACCAAGTGTTCCTGTCATGTGATTCGTAGCTCCAGAATCCACAATCCAAGAAGAAATAGAAAATATACCGCTCAAAGTGTTCGATGCTGGCTTATGCTCATTTAAAACTGTCACCAAAGTCTTCCACTGCTCGTCGCTGAGTCTGGTAAGTCCAACACGATCAGAAGCAGTAAGTGTGTTGGCAGAGTGTTGGTGTGACGAAGTGGTTACTGCATGAGCGCGAGCAGTTGCAGCAGAGGACTGTCGAGAAGAAGAAGACGAGGTGCCTTGTCCATTACTTGTTTGTAAACGACCATGAGGTCTATCTCCCCACCAATCTGGATAGCCTAGACTGCGAAAACAATTTTCCTCCAGATGACCTTTGCGAGCACAGCTAGAACATACCAATTTCATTCTTTCTTCACGAGAGACGTACGGACCACGTGAAGATGCAGAGTTCGCAGCAGAGGATGTGCGAACAGAGTGTGCCATTGTCTCAACTCGTTCATCTAGCACACGAGTTGTGTGTTTCGAATCTTCATCTTGAAGAAGCACGCTATACGCCTCGTCGAGAGAAGGTAAGGGATCTCGTGAGAGAAGAGTCGACTTGACCGCACCGTAGAGTGACTCATCGAGACCTTTGAGAAACTCATGAAGTCGATCCTCCTCTCGTTCTTTCTCAAGATCTTGGCCAACAGAACAGCCACAATTTTTGGTAACGCGATGCTCAGATAATGAAGTCCAGAGTTGCATCAGCTTTCCGTAGTAAGTTTCAATAGACAGCCATGATGTCTGCAAGTAGCGAGTTCGACTTTAATCCGCTGAACCCTCTGTCTGTTGTTAACCGAGTACCTCTTTCGGATGTGCTCCCAGTAGTCGCTAGCGATTTCAAGGTGAGAGAGGTTGGAGCGAACAGATTCGCTATAGTAAGCTTAATCCAAGACAAAACCAAAGCGTTGTTGGTCCACCAGTCATCCAAGTCGGGGGAGTCGGGACCTGGTTGAGAGATTGATCCATCAACAAAACCAAACTTTTTCCTTGCCTTAAAAGCCATGCGTATGTTAGTGGACCACTCAGTGTAGTTAGGTCCTTTAAGCAAAGGCTGAGAGATGACAGAGCAGGGATTGTCACTTGAGGAGAGGTCGTACGGTGAGATCGTACGCCTCTTAGTCTCCACATGTGACTGCGACGCCGTAGTCTTCCCGGAGGGACCCTGAGAATCGTCTTTGCCATCGTTACTTCCCATAGCTCAAGAGAAAAAGAGAATACCGATGAATCAAAAATCCGAAAGAGATCAAAAGAGATAAGGAGCTAAATTTTTTTTTTGAGCTTTCAGAGCTCTGATACCATGTCAAGAAACCTAGTATCGTATAAAGGATTTCTTGTATTGATCAAGGTCGAAAGACCAAAATATATATACATACAATGTTTCCTAATACTCGAATATATGCATATCTAGATTACATGTATATTAACATATTTGAATATATCCGAATATACATTAACATATTCGTATATATCCTCTAATATATTACTTTAGTTTAGTTTGGTTGTCGTAACAAAGTTGAAATTTAGCTAATATCCGGAACTTTTTTTAGTCGAGTTTGATTTCGTATCTTCCCTTTTTAAGTTTAAACTAGAGCTTGACCCGCACGTCCGTGCATGTTTGGTTTTGATATTTATAAATTGTTTAGTGACTTTTTTAAATATATAGGTTATTTAGATATTTTTAGGTTCATACAAATTTATCCAGATCCCAAAAAATCAAATTGAACACTGTCCATAATTTTTTAATACCTGAACATAGTTTAATTTTAAAATCGAAATTATTATAGTTGGTTTGTTTTAATACATACGTTGTGATTTCTGTAGAGTTTTGAAACCAACTGATCGGTTTAGTTTCTAAACGTAACATATAATGTAGTTATTAATTAGAATTTCCTTATTCCGGACAGTAGTTATTGATCTCCACTCCAAACTTTAGATATTAACTAGTGGTATCTCCGCGCTTCGCGCGGATTGTATGATATTTGTGTTGTTAATTTGTCAATCCTTTTGTTTGTTTTGTAATTTGTAATGCAGATTTTGTTTGTTAATAACAGAGTTTCGTTTAAAGATGATGAGCCATGAAATAGAAAGAACAAAGGTTTTTTTGTTTGTTAGTTAATATGAGAAAGTGAATTATGAAAAGATTGACGGGCACATGCAAGATTCAGATGGTTTCTAAAATTTACTTTTCTCTGCACCAATTGATTGTGCTTCACCACTTTTACAGAGTATATCTCTCGTTATTCACATTGTCTTTGTTCTCGTGTAAAATCTTTTTCAACATATTGATAAACAATTTGATTAAAAAAAGATATGAAACTTCTTTGGTGGCACATATCTGCTATTCTCCAACTGAAGACATGACGACAACGCCACAACATCTTTAACCCTCGAATCTATTCTTCATTCCATTACAAATTTGTATTTATATTACAGTCTCAAAGATGAAAACAGTTCATGTGTATTAAAAGATAATAAGTTAACCAAGGTGCTCAGATTATTATTTGTGGGAAACTTGAGGTTGTCCTTAGTTACATCAGTAATCGGTCAAAAGAGAAATCTGTAAAGGTGAACAAATAAAGATTTGAGTAATGACAGAAGTGAGGAAAAGTAAAAATTTAGATGTTTAGATATAGTAATCAACTGGTGATCAAACACAGTTCACATGGGAACCTGTCATAAAAGGATAAAAACAAATCCGAATCAGATCATAACATATCTTACGACGACAAACTGATTAAACATGTAAGATTGTAAGTATCAGAAGTAACTGAGACAGAAAAATATCAGAAGGAAAAACTTGATTTCCTCTATACATAAGAACATCAGAAGTAACTGAGACAGAAAAACTGATTAAAAATGCACCAGGAAGCAACTCAGTGTCCTTTCCAAAGCAGATGTTGACAATGTGTTTTAAGAAAGAGAATATTATAGCAGGAGGAAAAGAAAGGATAGTATAACTTTATATGTTTCAAACTAAAATAGATATGCCAAAAAAATAGAAAGACATCATAAGTTACAACTTTTTCTCAGTTTTGATCCAATAAATAGATATGCCAAAAAAAAACAATTCAGTTTTTCTTTATCTGATTTGTATATCAGCACATGACTCCTAATTCATGTGTAAATAGAAGTTTATATTTAGAAATAATTTAAGATATTAAAACAACTTGTTCTGTTGCTTAAACTCTCATCAATCTCATTTCTACCTGAAACTGTTCTATTTAAGTATACATACATCCATAGGAAAAACATATATACAAATCGATTCAGTGAGTCTGCACCTTGTTGGTTAATCATTGAATGAAAAAAGCATCTGATTCACTTATTGGGTCGGTATAAGAAACACTCCACAGAAAACTCAGAAGGTTCATTTCCATTGAGCCATCTAACTGGGTCTGTCGGAGTCTTGTTGGAGTCATTGGTTGAAGCATGCAACACCAATTCCATCTATTCACACAAGCAAAAGATTGTAAATTTTACAATCCCCAAATTTAAACCACTTATAACAGACAAAAGATTCAGAGTAACTCATAATACCTCTTCTATGATCACGTTTTGCCTTTAAAGCCATATTCTTTAGCAATTTCTTCACACCATAAGCATCAAGCACTTGCTGGAACCTTTGCTATAAATCCATGAACCTGAAAACCAAAATTTGCATCGACATTGGTTAGACACGTGATTAGTTTTCTTGCATAAATATTGGTTGTAACAAACCGTTGGGTTACAGCTCATACCGCCATTTAGTCATGTCATGTTGACAAACCGTTGGGTTACAGCTCCAACTACATGCCAGATCCATATACAGCTGCAAACTCAGTAATGGCTGCTCGTCATTCTTTATCTTTCTTCTTAGCTACATGGAACCAGTTTTTCTTGATGGCACCTACCTACAATCAATACACTGTGTAAGCTTAGTGCTTAAACTGTCTTGTCTTTTTACCGTATAACATCTCCTAGCCGTAAACTAAGAAGCTCCAAGAAATAAGTTTGAGGAATGATCTCTCTTCAAAGGTTCTCTTCAATATTAGCACGTAAATCTGGTGCAAGGGAGCTCACACCTTCCCCTGCCAAAAAAGAATCAACACCAAACCAAGAGAGG
>NC_079513.1:15384063-15521343 GCF_000801105.2 Raphanus sativus | reverse complement strand
ATGAGAGACATCCATGGGTGCTATGTCGCAGTATAACTCGTCTTTGTAGAAAGACCCGATCGAGAGAGAAAGCAACGTCCGTTTAGAAACGTATACTTCGCCCCTGTCTGCATCCACAGTAATCGGTAAGGATGTGGATGAGGTTCAGCCTTGAGAGCCAATTTTCGAACAGCTTCCTCCGACACCACGTTTGCAGAGCATCCGGAGTCAATCACAAATCTACACACCTTGCCTTTGACGGTGCAGGTAGAGCTGAACAAGGCAGTTCTAAGCCAAGCTTCATCTGTTTTGGGGGCTAAACAGTTGCGACGGATCATTAGAAAAGTTCCGGTGTCTCCACTGACTTGTTCTTCTTCCACATCTTCCTCCTCTGTATCATAAATTGGGTCACCTATAGCGTCTTTCTCATGAGCAACTAAGCCGACGACCCTTTTGAGGATAAGCCGTCTGTATATGACCTCTTTCTCCACAAGTGAAACAGCGCAGAGCATTAGGTCGAGAAGGACGTGTCTCGGCTGCCTCTGAAGTGGCTTCGGTTTGTTGTTGAGTAGCTCGAGGCCCTGCTGTTGAATCACGACCTGCAGATGGTTTTGAATCATCGTAGTGGAGTTGCGGTTTCGCGAACTGGAGGGCCATTGGTTGGACCCAAGGCGGGTTTGTTGATCTACCAGAACGGCACGCTGTCGTGCTTCGGAGACAGAACCCGGGTCAAATTGGTGGAGCATGTTTTGGAGTTGAGGACGTAGCCCAGCTATATAACGAGCAACGAGCTGATCTTCCGAGTCGTGAATATCCACTCGTGTAAGCAACTGGTAGAACTCATTAGAGTAATCGTCCACAGAACGCGAACCCTGGCGTATGTTGTGAAATTTTTGAAACAAAAGACGCTCAAAATTAAATGGGATGAATGTTTTCCTCATATGTTTCTTAAGCTTGTCCCATAGTATTATTTTTTCTTTGCCGTGCCGAGAACGTGAGAGCTTAAGTTGGTTCCACCAGGAAGCGGCGTGACCACGAAAACGAGTTGTGATCAGAGAAACTTGTTTATTGATTGGTATATCTTTGAACTCCAAGAATTCATCGACAGTGACAAACCAATCAAGGAGGTCTTCTGGTTGAGAACCGCCGTGAAACTCAGGAAGTTCGAGTTTGACACCCGACATCCAACGATTATCCTCGGCGTGTCCATGTTGATGACCACGATCACGGTGATGTCGTGGATGGTTGAGATGATCACCAAACGGGTTTTCTCCATCTGTGTCGTCATTCTCTTCTACATAAGCAGGATTGCGGCGGCGGTGTTGACGCTGGGAGCTGCGTCGTTGTTGGCTGGATTGGCTGCGTTGGCTGCAAAGGCAGCTTGAACACCAGCCTGAACTCCATTCTGAATTGCATCCGCCATTGTACGGCGAAGGTTGTCGTGAAAGTGTTCCTGGAAGTCTTCCAAGAATTGCTTGAATTGAAGCCAGTCGTTGGCTGGTTCTTTTCCTGGTCGGGGAGGCATGTTAAGATCGTAACGACGATAAGAATCGAAGTTCCAAGTCTCTGATACCAATTGACGGAGCGGAAGTACCGTCTAGTAACCGATAATGCAAAGGTAACGTTGATTCTTCGAATACCCGTTAGCTAAGCCTTCTTAAGTCTGTTGAATCCTCAAGGATTAACCAGAAACAAGGATTCAAGAGTTTGTATAAAACCAAAGCTCTGAGTTTATTAAAATTCAATGATCCAAAAGTTATGTCTCTTACAAGCCAAGAGATCAATATATATAGGTATTGAAAATACTAAACCAAAAGAATAAAGGAAAAACAACACCGACATGAAAAAAGGAATGCAAAATAAAAGGCAATAAGAAACCTAAAGTAAAAAGGAAATAGGATGCTACGCTGCATCACAAACGAATGAGATCTTCCAGGTTATAGTTACGGATATTGGTCATAGTTCGAATTTATGACACATATGGATGATAGAATAATTTTCCCGGTCAAACTCAAAACAATATAGTTGTAAAGACAGCCCAAAAAGGCTCATTTTGTATGTTTTATATGTTTTTGATGGTAGAATGATTTGGAATGAAATTTGGTTGCAAAATGTGAAAGCTGTATATAATTTGGAAACTATGAAAAAAATATACTACTGTGTGTCACTACCAATATAGTCATGTCTTAGCTGCACGACAGTCTGCACAAACGACTGTGTAGCACACACAAGATACACAGTCCCCTATTGTTACGAACTGGATCAAGCTGGTTCAGCAGTATGGACCACGAGGCACGACCACAAGACATAGTATTGTTGCAAAACATAATAGTACATGCATTTTTATCTTCAAGTGATCCAGTGTTTTTAAAATGCGTGATTAATGTATTAATTAAAACATGTTCTCACAACACGGAAATAAATTTCTAAGCTTTTTCTCAATAGTCGATACATCTTTCACTTGGAAGACCATATCATTTTATGAACAATCAATCACTTACTATCAGCCTATCAAAACTATCAAATATAGACGCTGTTCTGAGTCTTCTGACGCCACACAAGACGAGAACAAACGATTACATAACTTCTAAGGATTTTTTTTCTTAACAAAAGAGCTTTGATATTAATGCAAGAGTATAGAAAAGAGTTTCAACCCGAAGGAAGTACTAATAGATAAGACCCAGTAACCTAATTTATCTAAAACCCAATAGAAACCCGTACACAAATATCTAAAACCCATAGAACCCAATAGCTTCTAAGGTTCTGAATCTATAATCCCCTATATTAATAGAAAAACATTTAAAAAATGTAACCTATAATTTGTAATAATTAAAAAATAAATTTACTTAGTTACCACTAAATTAGAACTAAGATAAGATACACGTCTTGCGCATGGTGAATATATATGAAAATTGTTTAAAAAATATTGTATGAAAAAATAAAATTTATATTCTTGATCGAATTAATATTTTGGCCTTTAAACAATTTAAAAAAAAATTGTTAATTACATAATTTGTTTACTGATGAGGTGATCCATTTTAAAAAAAAATATCTTAGGTCAAAAATCACTTATCGCAAAGACAACGTTTACGTTGAAAAATCTCAGACCTACTATTTGGTTACAATGAAACTATGCCAGCTCGGTTTATATCATGATTTATCAATTTAAAATTTAGTTATGGTTATAAAAAGTTTACGTTCACGTGCCAATCCTATCTATCTTCAATATTTTTCTCATTTTATGTCATTTTTTCATGTTGGTTATGCTAGATATAAATATTGATTTTGGAGTTTATTCTCATTTTGTTCTTTTGTTTAGGCTTGAGATTTAGAAAATTTAAGATTTAAAATTATTAAAGAGATACATACTTAGGTTTAAGATATGCGTCGTGTGCATATTATGAAATAATAAAATAATAACTATATATTAAATAAATAATAAATCGTTACTATTATGTAATAAGTTGGAGTGCGTATATAAAATTAAACGATCACTCCTGTTTGTTCGAAAATCATTTTGGAGTAAAGATATCAAAACAATCAATCTTATCTATGTATATGATGTATAATTAAATTTAAATGATATTAACATAGATATATAATATACTTCTAATATGGATATTTATTAAATGATGTTTCTACTCGTATGATTTTATGATTATTTGCATATTGTGTAACAAAATTTTACACCAACGAATTGTTTTTAATGTGGAATGTTTAGTGGTTTCAATAATTTATAATAATATTTTGAAAAAACAATAAAGATTTCAAAATTAAAATATTACTTTTCAATATATGTTCAATGCAAATATCAAAATATAAGTATGTATTTTCATATGATGTATAATTTAATTTAAACATATGAAATATATATATATATATATTAACATAAACACCTATTAAATAAAATTATTTATTCATATGGTTTCATAATCATTGTATATTATTACATAAAAAATAAAAATCTTGATCACAAAAGGTTATGTGAGACTTTTAACAAGTTTTAGTAATTTATACTCATTTTGAAAATTCAAAATACAATATATACAAAAAATCTAAATTTTATTATATGAGTAATGTAATTGTATGATTTTTTTAGTAATAAATAATTAAACAAAATGATAGAAAGTATACAGATTGTTAGTAAATCTTTATTATATAGATTTTAATCACATTAGCTAATTCTGTAGATTTTATTTAAGGAAATAATAGATTCCCTAGAAATTTAATTTTGGACCAAAAAAATTCTCAATTGATTCTCAAGACGCCACGTAAGCAAAATTAGCATTCTAATTACGTGACAACTCAGTATGACACTTTTTAATTAGTACAAATTACATGTTATAACTTTTTAAATGTTTCTTCTTTAATATATAGGAGATGTCAATGAATTTTATGTGACAGCTTAAGGATGCAATTGAGGAAAATATTTGGTCCAAATTTGATTAGAGGATTCGCTAAGAACATTATGTCCCTTAATATATACGACCATCATATATTATAATGTTCGAAGAAACTTTTAACCGGTTAATTTATAATGTTATGAACCGAATGTTAGGTTTAATTTTTTTTGGTTTACTTTATAAAAACCAATTACAAGTAGTAACCGATTTCAATTCATAAAATGATTTTAATTTGAAAAGGAATGATTTTTCACCTATTTTACTTTTACATTTCTAAAATATTTATTTATATTTTGCATTTATAATTTTATAAACTCTATTTTCTAGATTTTAAATACACAATACATTTGATAGGATGGTACATCATATTTCGAGAATATTTTGTTCATCATAAGAGATTACAACTATATAAACTCTATTTTCTATATTAACAAGAAAATACAAAATTATAAATTCAGCTTGATCACCTATAATACAAAAGTGGATAAACAAAAGAAATTATATTTATAAATTATAAATACGAGATTACAGCTATATAAACTATATTCTCTATATTGACAAAAAATATTTAGGTAAGTGTAGTATATTTTTTGATAGAATAATAAAGAAATAAATACAAAATTATAATCACCAAACTGGTGTATCTATCGAATATATGTGTTTACTACACAATTCTTCAGAAGTTATATATAAGAATTTAAATTGAGGACTATGAAAAACTTTGGCAACAAGAAAAACAATTGTTTTTGTAGTTATGAGAAGCTTATATTATTTTTCCTTAATGTACCACGATAAATGATAATAGAGATCCTTGGTAGTTAATGCTAATTAATGTATCACATTAACCTAACTATCAATCATATCTATACTATCAACTGCAAGCATTGGGAAATCGTCATATTTCTAAGTATTTATGTATGGTCCATAAAAGTTTGATAATCAGGTTTGATTAATTATGTATGGTCTTAATATGGTCCATAAAGAACCACAATTGCACTTATTGTCTAAATATAAGCTTAACCCAACTTATATTGTTTTTTTAAATATTTTCATTTTTCACTTTATGTAAATTGTTTAATTCTAAAAAGAAATAAAAGTTTTAAGCTCAAATTGATAAATCCATATCATAAATTCAAAATATGTTTCAGTCTATAACTACAATTATAAATGGTCTCAGCCCAATATATATATACATCAAAACATAATTATATACATAAAAAAATCCGTCAGATATAAATATTTAATTTTTCAATATTAGTTTTTTAATTTTAATTATATAAATTATCACGCGGTGCAAGTCTTAGATGATTATATAAACGAAAAATAACTGTATACATAAAACAAATCTGATCAGATATAAATATTTAATTTAAAAATACTATATGTTATTTATATAAATTCATCATGCATAAGACCTGATCCCTAATCTAAAATATTTTGTTGACATATCTGCTGGGGCTTTTCCTCGGAGTTCTAAAAATTCATATATATATATATAATATAATATATATATATATTATGTTTTTAAAACTCTCAGGGGAGAAATTCTATTGGACATGCTCTAATACTTTAACTCTCATATATATATATATGAATTTTTAGAACTCTAAGGGGAGAAATTCTATTGGACATGCTCTAATACTTTTAACTCTCAGTTTAGTTAGTTGCGAGCAAAATAATTGATATATAACATTGTGTCGGTCACTTGAGACCTAAACCGACACGCAAAACGTGGGGCTTTAAGCATTTATACGACGTTCCCTGCACCGTGACTTCGGTCCATGCACACGCATAAGAACACGACAGCACTTGTTTTCTTACTGGCCGTCGAACCGTTCCAATTTGTACCAATAAAATAATTACTGAAAGTCAAGAAAGTGACTTCTTTAGGAGCCCCCATTGAGTATGATTTCATAACAGCTTCATGAAACGTTCTATTCATCACGCTCCAAAGTTCACATCTTTGAACTTACGTTACATCAAATCATTATAAAAGATATTTGGTCTCCAATCAATTTGAATCTCCAAAGAGATTTGTTCTCATTACGCATTTTTATCTTTTCATAAAATTTCCAATTAACTTGATTTGACATTTCGGATCTTGGTATTCAAGAAAATGAAATATAAGGAAAGACAAAATTGAAAGTAATCATGATGGTTTGCAAAATCAATGATTCTGTAACAAACAGAGAAGAAAAGATAAGGTGTGCTATAAAGTAATGTTGGCAGTTCATCTTCTCGTTTAACAAAAAGGTAGGTTTCTCTTTGAAATAAGTTAATTACTAACTAGGCTAATTTGTTTTAACTAATCCCCAAGATTACCATCTTCTTTGCATTGATGTGATCTATGACAACAACTTGTAACCTATAAGCTGTAAGTTGCAGCTTGTCGCTCGTTTTGCTTTACACAATTAGTAGCATGTCACAAATTGTTAATTTATATTGCTAAAGAATTTAGCGATACAATATTTTAATTTACCACATGGGATTAATCGATATAATTAGTTGCAAAATAATATAAAACAATTTATAATATTTGATTATAAATCGCAACGACCTTCATTTGCTGCTTTCAGGAGTTTCGAAATTAAAGACAAAGTCTCTCATAACTACTGTTGAAAAAGATAGTTAGTAATATACGTATAATATAAGATAGATTACTATTTATTATCACGTTGGAAATTCATCTATAGATTTCAATAGATTTTTAGTAATATATAAAATATAAGATAGTCAGTCAATATAGTGCATTCCAAAGTTTTTTCTTGTATAAAATTACACTTAAACAAAGCAAAAATATTACACGCAGAACGGACAAGAATGAGACCTTTTCGAAGATGTTTGGCTTCCTTCTCGGAACTCAAAAATCAACATTAATATATACAAATTACAAACCTTAATAAGATGAATAATATCTTCAAAACATACAATCAATATCCTTGAAAATCGTCTTCTGATCATCAGTTCTTCTGTCGCTGGATTGCTTGAACGCTACAGTGGGAGCGATTCTGCAGCTCCTCCTCTGGTGTTCAAGCACGAGTTCACCAGCTAACCAATCCAGCTTCTCGAAATTGCTTTCTTGATTGATCTTTTTACCACCAAACAGAACCGACTCCACGTTCTTCTGCTTCAGCATCTCTACTGCTACTCCCACAAGCATATTCACATTGCTTGGACTAGCGTCCGTATCTATGTTTGGTTTGCATGGACCGAAGCTTGACCCATCAGCCTATAAATATACACAAATAATGATGACTAGTGTTAATATCAAGATCCAAAGTATTCACGATTCTTGTACAGAACTGAAAGTTTTTAAATAGCTTCAAGAATAACAAACTCAAAATGTAAATTACACTGCATATAAAAAAAATTACACTGCATATATTCCATTTTATTTTAAAATATATATTCCATTTTATCTTCCGCAATTAAACCAATAATTTTAAATGATTAGAAGGTTTTGTGCCTAAAGAGCTGTATATCTTCGTTGTGCGAAATTCATACCATGTTAGCAGAATATTTTTTAATAAAACTTGAATCTATGATATTTTTATTTTCCTACTAGATAATCCATGAATTTTATCCACTAGCAAACTCTTCATTTGGGACTATTAAGCAATGTTACCAACGAAGCTTTAATCAAATGAATTGTAATCACAACATAAACTTTTACCTGAATACGGACGTAGTTACTCCTCCTGCACTGACCAAACGCCATGGAAACGGCCTGGTCCACAGTATCAGCCGCGCCATCTGCGGAAATCCGAACCGCGGGTTGAGCCCATTGCTTAGCCTTCCATTTCATAACCTTGTCACATTCATACTTCACATCAACCAACTGCCCCGTACCAAGAGACAACACAAGCAAATCTTCAACGCCTCTAACAAACGGAAACTCTTGCTTGTTATGCAACACATGAGTGATCGCCGCAGCCGTCGGATTACTCATCGCTAACCCACCATCAACCGCGACGCACCGCGTTTTACCATCCACTGATCTCATCTCCACAGGCTCGAACACTCCCGGCTCGGCCCACGTGGCTTTGCAAACTTCCCACAGCTTGAAATCGTAGCCGTCGGTTTCCAACGCGTCGGCGCGTGAGAAAAGGAACGGTGCGGAGCTCGTGAGGTCGTAACAAGGAATTAGAACAGGTTTAAGCGTGTCCTTGAGGGTCAGCTCAGCGAACGACTCCTTCATGGACTTCTCAAGCTTCGAACCGGACCCGGTTTTCATCACCCGGTTTAGGATCTTCCCCGGTTGGGATTTATAAAAGCTTTTACCGTTCTTCGCTAGGAACCTCCACGTGTCATCCGCTTTGAAGATCGGACGGTCACCGTCTTTTGAAGCGAAAAGCATCGCCGTGAAGATCCCGCCGATGCCGGAGCCAGAAGCGACGTCGAAGTAATCGGCGATACGGGCGTTCGGGTCACCCGACTTCAACTTCAGCGCCTGCTCCAGATAAGACAAAGCCTTTCCGGGTATGATCCCTCTCATCCCGCCGCCGTCGATGCTCAGAACACAGACTTTCCCTCTCTGGTTCTTGATCGATCCCGGAACGACGCCGTTTGCTTCCGTCGGTGATGTTTCTTGCTCTGGACTCGGGTCTCTGCTCCGAGACTCCATTAGCTTCGGGTCGTCGTCGTACCCGAAGAGAAACTTGCTTTCGAGAATGGAGAAGATCTCGTAGCTGAGCTTATCAGTCTCGATGCTCGGTTCTTGCATATCCGCCGCCTCCGCCGTGACTCCGCCGTTGTTGCTCTGTTTGATTAAATGATGTTTGACAGTCGCCGACGGAGCTTTATTGTGTACTCTTTGCATCGTAATTAACAAGAAGTAGAAATCAAGAAAGAGTATTTAATAAGGTAATAAACACACTCTAGACATTATCGCCAAGATAAAGACAAAACACTTGAAACACAAAGATAATCTCTTGTCGTAAGAACACGAGAACAGAGACTATGGTCGCAACATTTTCTTACAAGACAAAAAGTAAAGTAAAGACCGATGCTCTTCTCTCTCTATGTCTCTCTTTATTATTCCCTCCTTAAATCATTCCAGAAATTCAAGATAAAGGCAAAAAGAGTATTCTTTGATCAATAAAGCAAGAGATGAAGAAGGAAGCAAGAACACAGAGCCTGTGAAGGATCTTTTTTTATAGCGTCTTTAAATCTTACGCGTGGCTTTCGTTACGTAGAATTTAACATATATAATACGAGACCCTGCAGTTACTTAAATACGTATGTACTGTGTACATGTACTTACGTACGTATATGATATTCCGAGTTTGGTGCAATAATTTAGATGTATGTGCAGTGGCGGATCTAGAAAGTTGTATTATAGGGGGCAAAACTTTGAAACTTTAGAAATGAGGTATATTTTACCCTAGATTTGAGATTTTGAGGGGGGCAAGTTTATCCAATTTCTCCAAATATGTTACAAATAGCATAGATTTTTCTTTTTTTTAAAAATCCATAGGGGGCAGATGCCCCACCCATCCATGCTGTGCATCCGCCACTGTGTATGTGATGTACATATATCTGCCTAATATTCTTCCAAGAATTTTGAATTCGAGGTGTGTTTTGTTGGCTGAAAAGTCATTTTATAATCATGTATTATGGTGGGGATAATGACAATAAGGTGGTTGTTACATATGAATACAAAGACCAATAATACATATCTTTCGTTGGTACATGTATATCTTTCTGATTAATTAAAAGAATTGTTTTTTTTTTTTTTTTTGATCAAACCAGACTTGCATTTATCTTAAAAGAGTTTAAACTCCATTAGAGGAGGATACAACAAGGCTACAAGGAGCCAACCAAAGTGATAAACTGATAACACAAAAGATAAAATTGATACAAATCACAAAAAGAAACCATAAAAATCGCATGACAACGATTTCATAAGCTTCTTTAATAATCGTACCAAGTGTAACCCAAACGGTCACAAACACTGCATCAACAGCAGAGGGGAGCATTAGCTGGGAGGAAGATCCTTTGAGTACCAGCAACGCTTTATCTTCCATTTCACTCCATACAAGAGGAAATATTGGGAAGAGAAACAACTCCAAACAGGAGACAATTGGGAGACCAATACCCGTCAAGATCAGATTCAACAGGCAAGATATGTCAACGAGTTTTCCTTCCAGCTGCAACAAAGAAGAGAAACACAAGATAACAGCACCAAAAACCAGGCTTGACACAATAAAGGAACTGCATACTGCAGTAAGAAATCGCACTGAAACGACATAGATGCCACTAAAAGGCACAAAGGTAGAACCGAAGGAAGCTCTGTCCATCAGAACATTACCAATTAAAACCAATGACCTCAAGTTCAAAGTCGCCCATACAACTCGCATTCCAACCCATTCAACTGAATAAAGGTAAGCGGAGAGAGAGGAGCTATGATGAACCTGGAAGGCTGTAACCGGAGGGTGGGAAGGAAGGTCGGGACAAGATCTGAGAACAGACCATTCCACGAGCCGACAAGGAAACGACCTGCACACAAGAGGGACGCCACCACCACAGATCTTTGTCGCCATTGTTGAACAATGAAGCTTTAAATCAAGGGTGTGGGTAAGAGCTTGAAGAGAAGGCTTAGTGGAGGTGACGCGGATGCGAAGAAGAGAAAGGAGAGCGTCTGGAGGGTCTGGAGGTAACGGCGGAGGAGCGACGGGAGAGAGAACTTCAACCGGAGGATACTCGTACGGCAGCGTATCTGCAGGAGGTCTGTAAACCAACGGAGCAGCATTCACCATCAGGGCCATGGAGGAGGAGCAGAGCTGCTTCAAAGGGAGTCTGAAGGAGCGACGGAGCTGAAGCGGTGGAGATCCATCCAAAACGGCATACCTCGGGACGCGGGCCTGAGAGAAATAATTAGGGCGAACTGAGAAAAGTTAGCAGTTCTTTAGTTTAAAGAATTGTTTTCTAGTATATTTATTCTTAAAGAAGCTTTATATACCAACAATGTGCATGTAGTCAGCTCTCTCATATTCACACGAACGGAACACATTCACCACCTACTAGCCAAGGAAGTCAAAGGATACATATGTGCTCACATGCCTAATCTGCAATGCATAACAACCAGTGTTAAAAAGTTTATCCGAAAACAATTAAAAAAAATTTCAAAAGAGTATGGAGTTTAGCTCGCAAAATGCGTAACATATTCATTTAACGTGTAGTAGGGTCTCCCAAAGCTACAGACAACAACAAAGTTCCCAAAGCTAAAGACAATAAATGACCAAAGAGTAACTGTCCATAGTTTCTTACATGGGCGGTCAAGTTTTGCATGTCACCAGAGCGTAGTACAAACTTATCTTCTAAAGACTAACCCGTGGGTGTTGTCAAAAAAAAAGAAGACTAACCCGTGGGACTCACAAAACCGCAAACTATTGGCATATGCGTTTGGAGAGTGCGTTATTCTCTAGCCTAACCATTGGTATGATTGTTCTTATCATTTTTTAGTGTGGGTATGAATATGAATGTAAGATTTTTAAAGCTATTTTTTCGGCGAAAGATATACTAATTTTTGTCGGGTAGATAGCTAGGAATGCATGTATACGTTATACTTTCTGTAATTCAAAAAAAAAAATCTACTTGGGATGAATTATCAAGTATTACATCTCAGCTATGTATACTTGATAAGTTGCATACAACTCTTCTTAGTGGATCATGTGATATAACTTGGTCATCTAACAATTAATTCAAGGTCAATCGTGAATCCTATAAAAATGTGATCTCAATCACTTGCCAATCAAGGAAAATCATGTTGATTATATTCCTTTTAAATGCTTAATATTGTTTACACTATATTTCTTTTAATATCTAACTGTAATCTCATAGTTTAAGTAAGTAGGTTCTGTGTCTTTTAGTATATTGGCTATATGAACACACACCTTAAGAAATCATTCTAAAGATACAAAACCTTAATCTACAGAAATCTGATACCATGATAGAACTTGGCTTGATTTCTTTGTTTTTCTTTGAATTATATGACTTCTTCTGGTCCATATCATTTCAACTTCCCTTAACTTCAAGTTGTTGACATGATTGTAGTATATTCAAACCTACATCTAAGGGACCAACAACTTATGTTTTGACTTCAAAGAAAACGAATTCCCTTCAAGATCTCAACTAAGCATTTGCTAATGTCTATGGTCCTAATTAACTATTCTCTCCGTCCCACTTTAAGTGGTGTTTTAGAATTTTTATTTTGTTCCATTTTAAGTGATGTTTTCACTAATCTATGTAGAATTTAATATGATTTGAATTTTATGACCAATTATAAAATACTGTACTTTTTTTATTATTGGTTAAACTAGTTTTATTTAATGTATTTTTATGTTACCAAGATAAACTACATAAAAATATGAGTTTTCTTAATCTATGTGCAATAACCTAAAACATCACATAAAGTGGAACAGAGGGAGTGGGAGTACCATTTATGGAAAATTCAAAAGAAATAAAATGATTTTCTTTCTCTAATAACTATCTGCTCGCTACGCTATAATAAGAAAATAACTTAGATATTCTCCAACAATTATTTTCAAAATAAAAACAATTGTTTTTTTGCGCTAAATCTCCAAAATTTGGTCATCTACCCAAAAAGAAAAGAAGAAGAAAACACGACTTAAGTTCAAAAAAAAAAAAGAAAACACGACTTTCTGCCATCACGCGAAAAGAATCTGAAGCACAATGATTTAAATATATTTAGTGGTGTAATTGGCTCTTGTCTCAGCAACAAAGTAGTGACTAATTGATTACTGTTTACTAACGCGATAATAATCTATTAGTTAATGGTACAATTAGTTTACTTACTGTAGATTTCATTAACAGCTATCTACGAATGTGTTCTTTCGTTAGAAAAATCGTTTCATATCCAGATATGTTCAATTCATATTCGGTTTATATAACTATGCAAAAACACATGTACATTTGAAAAATTCAAATAACATATATTTTGTTATTTTTCGGCGAGAACATACACCGGTCGTTACGTCAGCTGCCAATCATCTAGTTTTGCTGACAATAATAACACATAATCAGTATTTTTTAAAAATTAAAATAAATCAAAATAGTTGTTTTACAAAAATATACTTTATAAATTTTTATTAATGAAATTTTAATTTTGTATAAGACACATATTCATTATAATGTTTCGATCCTATCAGTTACTCTTATGTTAATCTTAGTTATGCGTTTTTTATAGATTTTTTAGATTGGTTGTGTAATCATGCGAATAATTTTGTTTTAAGAGATTAAAATTTTATGACATGTTAATCTAAATTATTTAAATGTAAACAATAAAACCAAGATTAATCGAAAATAGCACGACTGCATCACTTTTGTTAGAACGGTTTTATGATGATTCAAATTTAATGCTAGTGTTAATATCGTGTTACTCTCAATTAATCTTGGTTATGTTGCTTATATCTAAAGAACTTAGATTAACATCTCATAAATTATTTCTCTTAAAATAAAGTTATTCGCATTATTACACAACCAATCAATTTTTTTTTATAAAAATACATAACCAAAATTAACATAAGAATAATTGACAGGATCAAAACATTATAACAAATATATCTTTTATATAAAATTAAAATTTCATTATTTAATTATTTTTTTTTATTTTACTAAACAATAAAAATTTATAAACATTTGAATTTTCTAAAAATAGATTTTTATAAAACTATTTGATTCATTTTAGTTTGAAAAATTAATATACACGTAACGTTTTCATTAGCATAATTAGCTGACATAGCGTCTGTAAAAATAGATTATGTAGTATCTGTGTATGATTTTATCAAAAAAATAGATAAAATATATGTTATCTGATTTTTTTAAAAGTATATGTATGTTTTTGTACGATCATATAAATTATATATAGACATGAATTGAATCAATCTGATATGTTGGTATGAAATGATATTTTTCTTGGACTATATATAATCAATTCATGTGAATCAGGTGGATCGTATTATTATTAAAAAATTAACAACAATGGTATTTTATCCCTATAATTATATGGTTGTGCATGTGACATTCACATTCTCTTACAACGGTACAAACCAAAAAAAGTTTACGAGTAGTTAAATATGGTAATATGGTTATTTACAACAAGTGAGCAGTGGAGTAAAGTTGGTGGAATTGGGCACCGACGGAAAGAGGTCGACGTCAGAGTATTGGTCCCCGTAATCTCCGGTCTTTCTTTTGTCTTACACATATCAGAACAGTTGATGGTAAGAAAGCTTTTGAATCTTTTGATTGTTTCTTCTTTTGTTCCGCATTTGTCGCTGCGCGGCGTGACTTACATTTTTGATTAATAGCAAAACATTTTACTCTCTCCTTTTTGTAGATTTTTTACCATAATTTAAGCTGTGTGCAGTGGCGAATGTAGAATAATATTTTGTTGGGGGCAATTCTATATAAACTTTAAAAATATAGTTAGAAAATGTTATTTAGTATAAGTTAAATAAGTAAAATTTAGGTGTATTTAACAAATTCAATTTTTTTTAAAGACATTTGCTACCACCCTGGGCAACGTAGGTTCGCCAGTGGCTGTGTGTACTCTTTAGCTAGTCAGTGATTTTGGATATCTATGCTACTTGATCAGTTCTTTGGTACTCGAAAAAACTTTGGTACTTGAGAGCTACTTATTTGCAGAGATTGATTTTATTTTCAGTATTGTTATCTTGTTTATAACTCCACTTGTCTTTTTAATATAAAGAGATATTATACTTTTAGCAAATACTCTGTGCGTTTCAAATTATATGTGTTTAAATTTTTTTCACACATATTAAAAAATTACTAAATGTTCAGTTTTGTCTTTATTTGATTATTAACTTTTTAAGTATTTACTGTTTTCTTTA
Organism: Raphanus sativus; assembly: GCF_000801105.2. Lineage (NCBI taxonomy): Eukaryota > Viridiplantae > Streptophyta > Magnoliopsida > Brassicales > Brassicaceae > Raphanus > Raphanus sativus. The sequence goes on along the minus strand of NC_079513.1, from coordinate 15,506,090 downwards.
ATTTAATTAGAAACAAAAAATAAATTAATATAAAAATCATATTAAAATCATAAAATAATATTTATTTTATAAAGAAAATTTTACCGTACAATACACTCAAAGTAAAATGTAAGGAGTATCAGTTACATGAGTCCATGACACATACCAAAGATTGCTACTTCATAATATATTAATATTGACCTTCTTGGCTTCGTTTAATTTCTCTCCACCAGATTAATCTGAACGCAAAGATTGTAAGTTAGTTTGCCAAAATCCTGGTTTACTCATCAGTATCTGTACTCTTCTAGCTACTGTTTTCGTTGGATTCGGCAAGTCTGCATTTGATTCTTTAACAAGACCCAAGAGTCAAGTTGGGTATTATGATTCCGACCAGATTCGACAGCACTGAAACAAAAAGGACGAGAGGAAGTAAAATAATGGACACTGGATATTTAAAAAAAAAATTGACGAACATAAAAGTTCCAAATGTATAGTACTGCTGGTAAACCTCTTTTTATCCATAATAGTAATAAAAGATTTTACGTATATTTTCTTCTTTTGAAACAAGTGTATGTTTATATCTTCTTGATAAAGTTTTTTTGGCTTTCATGTGATTATGTTTTCAAACCATGATTCTGTCATTCATTTAATTATTCTTTATATTAGCTTTCATCAAGTAATTGATTTGGTGAATTACCTTCCTTCTAGTTTTGGTTAATTCACTCGCATTTCGCGAGGACCCTTTAAAATGTCTTTCTCTAATAATTTATTTTTATGTGTATATATAAATTTAAATATCTAATTTTCTATTTTCTAAAAATAAAAGTGTCGGCACAAAAAACTTTGAGAACTTTTAAATTAACTGAAACAACTTTGACCTAGTAGAGCTATTTAGCATACAACAAACAACTTTATTCATTTCTTAGGATTTATACTGTTCTACTTCTGTCTTCATTTATGTTAGGTATCACCGTATCAGTCATTTGATACCTCTATTGTAGTATTTGTACTAATACCGTGTAGCAACATCTTCTGTTGATACTTGATAATACTATTTATTTGATATGACATGATTACTAACAAAAACGTATATAAATAAAAGTATAAAACTATCAAAGAGAAGAAAAAAAAGTAGATCTAGAAGTTTTTTAATATTTAAAGAAAAAATAGAAGAAAATAGGAGGAATAATAAAAGAGTTTTTCAAATGATAAACCATAAAAAACTGTGAGAAAATATGGATTAATATATAAACTGTTTAAATATTTTTCTGAAAATATTAAAATTAGTTAAGTAATTAAAATTATTAAACATTAGTGTTTAAAGTGTTGATTGTTGTTCAATTGTAATGCAAAGAGTTGATATTTTGTGCGATAGAATTTTTTCTGATACGATATGCTATTATTTAAATTAAATTAAATTTTCAAAGACTAACTTCGAATTTGGAGAAAACTATGGACTTTTAAGGACATCCTTATTGAATGTACTTAGGATTTTGAAGATATTTTTAAAAAGAGGGTAACTAATATACAACGCTAGTCGAAGGGCTGTTTAGAAGAGGCTGATCTTTGCCTATGAAACCTTGCGAACTTGTCAATGGGCTTAATAAGAAGGGACAGTTTGTGAAAGCAAACAAGATGCGAGTCTGCTTACTATCTACACTACGGTTATGACCAGTGTTTTGAAAACCGGATCGGACCGGCCGGTCGAACCGGTCCGACCGTGACTCGCTGAAGCCGAGTCCGGTTCGGTTTAAAACCCAAATTTAATAAAAACCAGTAAAACCGGCTGAAACCCGGTAAAACCAGTGATCCGGTTTAATTTTAAAACCCGATTTTTTAAAATTAACATATAATTAAGTGTTTTTAATTATTACAACCTAAAATTTAATATTTTATAATTAGTATTCAATTATCACTATTTAATTGATTTTTTTATTTTTCTAAGAAAAAATGTGAAATATATTTTTGACTCTCATATACTATTTTTATTTTACTATATTCTTAAAATTTGAAATGTTAGTTGTAAAAATAAATAAATATGATTGTTTTAGTTTTTGTCTGGAAAGCGAATCCAAGTTAAAAGTTGGATCAAACAAGCTGGACACATAGGGTCACACAAGCAAAGATGATTCAAACCTTACTTTCTTCGGGAATGATACGAACCACCACCTCCTTGATGATAAACAAACCGGTGACGAGCTACACCACCTGTGTAACCACGAGTGTTTCCTCTGCTTCCTGCAGGTGTCCAATTCGATGCTTGTGTCCCTAACCCATTAGCTTCCTCTTCGTCTCTCTCATTGTACTCGAGCACTAACCTCTTTATGTCTTGCTTCTCTTCCAAATCCGCAGCTTCTTTCTGTTTTGTGCTCTGCACTAGCGAGCAATCACTCGGGATTAGCATTTGTTTCGTTTGTTGTTTGTTTCCTCTTTTCACTAGGACCTTCACTTGAACTTCTCTTGGCTCTCCATTCTCTTCGTCCACCACTTCCTCGCCGTTGTCACCTGTGACTCGCCCAAAATGATGGTGATCTTTTCCGGATCCTTCGAAAACACTCATCGGTATTGTCATGTTCAGTGCCGGTCTACCACGTAGTTCTAGCTTCCTTTGCTCTATGCTCTCCTGCACCCACAAAACAGTTAACCATGTTCATGTCAAGTTTCAAATGCCTTGGGATCAAAAATAGATGCATCAATCTACAAAAACAAAAAAGAAAGACCAAATGCGAACTTGCCTGAAGTAAAGCCTTCAGTTCTTGATCAAAGTCTGCTTGTTCCTCAGGATCTACGGTTACTACCTTCTGCCTTACCCTAAATTCATTATCATCATCAGATCCAGGTCCAACGGCATCATCATAGTCATCACCATCTTCACTCTCAGATCCCCGCTCATGATTTCCATCCTCCAACTCTTCGTTCTGTCCATCTCGTACAGCAGAGCCACTACCAGAATCACTGTCGCTTTCTTCTTTGGGAGCTTCACCGTTAGAAAACATGCCTGGACGCTTTGTATCTGGATGTCTTTCTACACTGCCTTTGTCTGCACCAGAAGCATGTTGACGCTCTTCCAGCTGAAGTATAGCTGCATTGACCTCATCAATAGTCGTGTAACGGGTCATATTGGGTCTCAAATTGGCAAATAGATCCTGCGTTGAGACAGAGGTTAAGACACATTAATTTGTTACAGATGAATCAACCTCAAAGAAATAAACAAAATGTTACAAGAACTAACCTGCAAGTCAAATTCAATATCCAGAGGAGGATGACCCTTGCTCAGTATGTATCTCTGGAAATGTATCAAAAATTGATCAAGCCTTTTCTTTGAAGAACCTCGATCAAAGTAGTGCCCACATGTTTCCAAGAGAATGATAACCATCCTGACACGGAAAAAATCTTCTGGCGGATCCAGCACCTCTTGCTAATATCATAAAAGTATATTCAACAATCAATCAGTAAAACAGAAGCACGACTGAATATTACAGCAGTCAGTGAGGAATGTATAGAAGAAACTAAGCACGAGAAGAGACATTAGTGATGTAATTTTTCAAATGCCAAACCACAAAGACAGGCATTTAGAACTTGGCAAAGGGTTGAACTCTGAAATAGTCTGAGGCTCACTTACCTCTGAAGTACCATGACCATACGAAAGAGTTAAGTAAAGTGTCTCGAATATCACAGACGAATCTACGTGCTCGTAGTTGTACAGTTCCCCTAAGAATCTCAAATGGGTTAGACGCTTCTGTTGTGCCCCATATTCATTCAACTCAAGTCCAACCCTTATCTCCTCCAGTACCTTCAAGTGAAAACAAAGTACCACGTTACTTATAAGAAAGGGACATGGTACTAGGCCGTGGACAACATGCAATACCTTTACAGAAAATGTGAAATGAATAAGTCCAGAAAAAGCTACAGAAAATTTAAGCGAAGCATGTAAACATGTCATTCACGAGCATTTTCATATTTTTATGATACGAGAGCATCTCCACACACTCTTCTGATTTGATATAATATAGAACCCAAAACTATAGGCATGGTCCTCCAAACCATTTTCAACAGAACACTTATTTCAGGCTTTACTGACGCGTCGAAGTTCATATAAGAAACAACATCATTTCAATTTGAACGCAACTCTCATATTTATTGACCAAATGCCTATAAATTTTCCACTCCTTTTCCAGTTATAGAACAAGCTACATATTTTATAGAATAAATCAAAACCTTTGCACAAGATACAGTACTCCAAGTTGGCGTAGGAAAATTAGAACGTTTTCACAAGAGCCAGGAGAGGCCATCTATGCAACACCATCTAAAGTAATAGTTATATGACTTCTGAGGAATTATATACAGATCCCCAATACCAAGGCACTTTCCTCAAGTAAACTCAGGAACTTCTGATTTTAAGAACTTGCAGAATTAAGATATTTCGGACACTACAAAATCTACGTGTATTAGCCAATAAAATACAGTGGAAGGAGACATACCTCATCAACAACAGCCACCGCAAACTCCTCATGATGGCGGCTCAATCCAGAAGTCAGGGATGCAATCAAATGAATCTGACCATACTTTCCCTTGTGAACCTTCATAAAGCACTTCAAGATGTATTGCTCACATTCACTCCACGGTAGCTTCCGCAGTTGCTTCAGTACGTTCGTAATGGAATCTTTATCAAGATCCGAAAACAGCAATTTTCGAATATACTGCAGGAATTTGAATAGAAGTATAAGAAAAACGAAAGTCGTCAATAGAATTGAGCAACAGAATATTATAAGAAACATAATGGACAACGTAGTTGGAGTGGAGATTAGTAAATACCTGATGCAATGGTGGTCGAACTTTAGAAATTCGTGCTGATCTTTCAGGTGGTTTACAAAGGTAGTAGGCATTTTCCACAAGAGTGCTTTGACGAGGATCTAAGTTCTTGACATTTTTCAGGCGCATCAATATGTCCAGCATATTAGTCATCCTGAGTGTGGTCTCGGGAGACCGATAAAGGAAACGGCCACATGTCTCCAGAAGATTGCAAGCAACATCAATGTTATGATGAGTAAAATCATCTAAGCAAGCCTGCAAAAAAAAGGGAAGTGAACATTTTATAGAGTTGAATGGGTCGAGTTTTGTCAGACATGATAGAATCAAAATCCCCTGCAATCACTTTTTCATCTCCTGTAAGTGGATTCAAGTGACACTTACCTAATGTATATACTTGAAACGTATCTAACACATATTCAAAGAATCAAGAAAATAAACATCTCTATAAAATGTATGTGTAGATGGATGAGCATTGTACCTTCAAACAACTGAAAACAAGTCCAGAAGGTACAATTTTAAACTTGCAGAGTTCTCCAATAAATCTGATGTTCCGGATTTTTGATTCGATATTCATTTGGTCCTGCACAAAATTCAAATTGCAATTCCTTAAGACAGTATACTATCAATTTTGAAGAGCGTTTATAATGGAAGGTTGGACGCCAAACTGAGAACAGAGGCATCAACAGCAACAGAGTGAATTTGACTTCACTCTGCTCAAAGAATAAAAGTGCAGTCCTAGTCAAATGTAGAAATAATTAGGTACTTAACAAAGATAATGCAACACATCTAGCTAACCTTTTTATGGACTAGATAATTGAACTCGTCCTCCAACATCTGCACAAGCGTAGAAGGGATGTCTTTCATGCACGTTGCTAGTGTTGCAACCATACGCGAATAGTATGCTAGCAACTCCAGAGATGTCCTAGGGACATTAAATAACGCTTTGACAAGTTTTTTTCTGTTTGTCTTGGAATTCAAATAACAATACTCCACCTGGAAATAAAACATAGAAGTAAACAATAGAGCAAAAAAGACGTTCAACCAAAACGAAATCAAATAGAAAACCATTTCAAAACTCTTACCGTCAACTGGTCAATAAGATCACGGCTTACGCAACCAGGAAGTCGCTGTAACAATCTTTCGAAGTTTGCCACGTCAAGGCTCTTGCCTTTCTCCTTCTCATTTTCCAATTTCTTGTCACTATCCTTTTCTTTCCCTTTTTCCTTCTTAGCATCCTTAGCCTTTTCCTTATCTACTTCATCCTTCTCTTTTGGCTGCTCAATAGTTGAGACATCAGCCATACTACCAGAATCAGCAGGAAACTCTGTTGTGTCTTCAGCTGTTTGTTGACCTTCGACAACTTCAGAGCTAGACTCCTACAACCAATCACAACAGGGTATGAAATCATAAGTGCTGGATTTATAGAAAATTATAAGCAAATGTGCAGCACGAAATCTTTCAAAATCAAAGCATGTCTATTGACCACCATCCACGTTCTCAAATAGCAGCAACAGTAAATGTGTTCTTATATCCTAAGAGGAAAAGAGTGAGAAATGTAGTGTCATCCACTCACAGATGATTTGTCTTTTGTCTTTGCAGACTCTACTTCCCCCAACAAGACTGCTGGAACAAATGCCCTAGAAAAACAATGAAGATGACATAAGCAACTAAAAGAGAAGCATAAACGCTATAATGAGCTAGATAAGCCAGACTCTGTCAAGAAAATTGAAGTTTGCCGAGTGTCACTTGCAAACAATACATTCTCCCATAAATTTGTTTCTTGGGACCATAAATAAGAACTGACCTCAGATCAGGCAAGCACTCATAAAATGTCTTGGTCTCTTCATCGTCCCAAACAGGTTCGGGGACAGATGTATCTTTTACAGCACCAGACGATGAGGCCTCGTCCCCTACTGTGAGCCTAGTTGTACCATCCTCTGGCATAACGGGAGGCTGCATGTCAAGTGCTTCAGCCAAACTGCGACATGACATATGATACATTACTAGGTATGTGGAGGTTATAGATGAGAATACTTAACTTTTTGTTTTGTAACTAGTATTTATCCTAAGCAAATAGCCTCTGATTATCGAAACTGTAGATGTTCCTTTACCAGATAACCCATTCCAGCCAAAGATATGGGATGAACGAATAAACACCATAAATCTAAGATCACTTCCAAAGATCCATTAAAAATATCATAGGGTTCTAGTAAATTAGTCTGTCATGGTCAATAGTACAAAGGTGTGGCAAACGAACTGACGCTCAACAATGACACTATACTCTTACACTACAATGACGGCGAAAAAATGCTAATTACTTCAAGAATATATCAGGACAGTGCTAAGAGCTTAACAATAATAGCATGGGACATGGGTTGTTAGTATACTTTTAGCAGCCAGTGAGAAGAAAGCTACGAAGCTACCCATATACTGAAGGATTAATATGATCTAAGATTTTCTGCAATCAACTCCACTACAGCCAGAACCAACGAGATCAGAAAACCCCAGTTGAGTTTGATCAACTTACGAGGAGATGTTTCGATAGAGATGGTCATATGATTTCCTCAGCTTTTCATATGACGATGCACTGTCTTCACTAAGCTCCCCTTTAGCATTTACCAGTTTTGAATTTTCTTTTTCCATTTGTTGAAGCGACTGTAAGAAATATATGATGAAGTTACAATATAAAGGAGAAATTTCTTCAATTTCAGAAAAGAAAGATATCTATAAAAGTTCCTGCACATGTGCAAACAAATAAATATTTTACCTTGTGCTCAGATTGAAGTAACTCTGCCAGAGCATCATAATATGTGTTGAAAGCTTTCTTGAAATTCTTTTTCTGTTCTGCAGTGACGCCGAGGCCCTTGAAAAACTAGAGTAAACTTTAGTCAGATTTAATTCTATACGGAAAAATACAACAAAGAAAGCATGCCCCTTTTACTACCAAAGATATCATGTAAGATATACGTTAATAGAGGAGCTGGGGGATGTCACAGATAAGAGCTCATCAAATACTAGGCATAAGATTTCAGCTGATATTGAAACTAACTTACATCTTCGTCTTGTCCAGATATAGGAAGCCCAAGAAAAACTCTTCCTTGCCTAGCAAAACCGGCAAGAAGGGTCAAATTTGTCTGGGTCGTATCTCGATCTTTCATGTGCTCAGCACTGGTAAGGTCCTTAATAATATTGATGAAGATGTTACTATCTTCTATTACTCCAACATAATAGAGCTCCAGGAGAAGTTTTAGGGTACTGCGCTTTTTCATGGCCTTTGAATTTCTGTCTGCATCTAAGTCGTCGGCAGATTTTCCAGGAAGGAAGACTTTCAAGAGCCCTTGTGTCAGACTAGGAGAAAACTCTTTGTACCTCTGATGAAGTAGTGAGCATATCTGTCAGAAAACATGGATATCAGCTACAGTATATGGCCTTTTAAAAATGAGCATCCTCTTACGCTACTCTATAATGCCCCGTAATAAATAACAAACTGAGAGGACAAGGTATGTTTCCACATAAACCTAAACCGAGGTAAGAGGATTGACATTCCAACCAGCCTAATGAATTGAAAACTACTGAAACAAAGATAACAATCTCAATGAGACATGTTGATCAGTAGAGATGCATGAGTAGCATAAGAAAAACGATCCCTAACCGACTCTAATCTGCAACATCCTAATAGCGGCGAAGTAAAAAAAAAAGACAAGGTACAAGATAGGAAACAGCAAGGCCAACCTGGACGGCTGCTTGAATATCAGAACTTTTGAGCTTGGCCTCACAAATGGCAGTAACTGCTTCGCTAACGAACTTGCTAAGGTTTACACTTCGCAGATCATCCATGAGCCCTTCACGCTGCTCCTCATTGATCTGTTTCAACTTCTTGATAACCGCTGTATTGCGCTTGATACTAGAATCAAGAGTCCTAAGATACGCTGAATCTGCAACATTGGAGGACTCAGTCTCTCAGTAACAAACTCAAACTACACATTTCTATAACCAATCTTTACAAATCTAAACACTCAAACACAACGTTGCAGAAAGTAAATGTGAAAACCCTAAATTATCAAAACTACACCTATGGAATCACAAAAACTACTGCAAAAACACAAACCAGGCCGTTCAGGATTGAGATTGTTTTGACGAAGAGTCATCTTAGCTTCAATTGCCTTCTTAATCTCCGCAAGGCGAGCAAGAGCTTCCTGCGATTAACCAGGAACAACGAGATCGTCATTATTTTAATACGATCAGTAATCTCGGGAGATCGAAATTCAAACCTCGTCGTCTTGTTTCTCGGCGTGACTTTCCGCCTCTTGGTGATGATGATCCATTTAGGGTTCAGGAAGCGATAGCTTTCTACGAATCGGAGATTATTGAATCCACACTGTGTGCTGTTCCAGAGGAGAGTTGATGCAAACTGTCGAACGAGATCGGGTTTAATAGAGCATTGAATATTGTTGGGGCCAAGAAGACCCATTATCGTCGGGCCTTCCGGTAGTAGTTCGGTAGATAACCGTTAGCCCAAATCCAAATTATTGAATTAGTAGTTGTTGTACATTATTAATAAAGGTACCAAACTTACGAAGAAAAAAGAAATACTATATATTTTTTTTTTTTTGAAAACTGGCCTTCATATATTAAAATGCAAAAAAAAATAAAACACATACAAGCCCAAGCAGCTTAAGTTTAGTTTTGGCTAATGCCCAGTAAAGCCCAAGAAACACATATTAAAGAACTAAAGCCCAAGTGATGAGAAGCCCAATTGCTAGTTTGATTATGTGGAGTTGAAACGACGATGGAGAGAGGTAGAGAATGATCGAGAGTTTTGTTTCTTTGCTTTCTCCGCAAGAGTTCAAGACCGAAGAAACCAAAGCTGCGACATCGCGGAGGAGGCCCGTGGGTTTGCATGTCGAAGGCTCTGGATGCGGTTGCAGACCTGTTTGTCAATGAGGGAGAGTATATTTTCCGGCGATTTGAAGATTTGCTGATGTAGTCGATTGTTACGCTCCGACCAGATCCAATAGACCGTCGCTTGCATTGCCAGTAGAGAGAGACGTCGAGAGTCACGATTTGAGTGGAGAGCCTGCAGTTGTGAGACAGTATCGGTCCAGGAAGTGAAGGGTTGAAGGCCACACCTTTGTGCGATTCGGCTCCAGATGAACTCACTGTAACCACACTCAAAGAAAAGGTGATTCCTGCTTTCGTGATCAGTATTACACAGCAAGCACTTAGGATCAACATTTAATCCTCAGCTGTTTAATCTGTCTCTTGTAGGGCAGCGGTTAAGCAGTACTAACCAAGTGAGGAAGCTATGGCGAGGGATACCGAAAGAGAACCAGACAATTTTTGCCCAAGGGACAACTGGCTGATTTCCTTGTAGGTAATTGTATACTTCACCAGTTCTGTACTTCAAAGATAACCTTCCTTCTATTTCCCAATCATAAGAGTCTTCTCCATCAGTTAGCAGAAGCGTTGTTAAGTGGACCTGAAGCGCTAGTTGATTCTCTGATCTTGCAGGTGGGAGGTTCCAGTATCCAGCAGTATGAAGAGAGGCAACCGTGGCTGACAATGGGATTCCCAAGCGCGAAGTTGTTGCATTCAAGAAGGTGTGAAGCTCCCCCATTGGTGTCCAGTTATCAAACCAAAACCGTGTGCTCTCACCATTACCAACCCTTCGGCGAAGCAGAGGGTAAATAACGTCTCTGACCTTAATCATCTTGTTAACCAGCCATGAGTAAGCAAGACTTGTTCTTACCGTCCAGTAGTTTGATAAGTCTCCTCTTAAATTACCTCTTTGAACCAACAGACCCAGACCGAGTTGGGACGAAAGAAGAGCATCCAAATGAGCTTGAGGATACACGTCAGGTTCCAACTGTGGAGGTCTTTTACACCGAGTCCTCCCTGATCTTTGGTAAGTGTGACCGTCTCCCAACTCACCCTAGCAGTATGGTATCCATCTAGTGAACCGTTCCACAGAAATTGACTACAGAGGGAATTTATTTTGTTAATGCATGCCTTTGGCAGGATAAAACTGGAGCACCAGAAAGTTGAAACACCAGATATGACAGTTTTTATCAGTAGAAGTCGACCTGCAAATGAGAGAGCCTTAACTGACCAGGAAGATAGACGCTGCTTTATTTGCTGAAGCAGAGACTCACAATTCTGGAGGTTCAGCTTCTTTGTACACAAGGGGACCCCCAGATACCGCATAGGTAAACTTCCACAAGGCATTCCTGTTGAGACTTGAATGGCCGATATTTCTTGATCCGGCAGTCCAGACGCGAAGAAGCTTGATTTCTGTAAGCTTACCGCTAGACCTGATCTTTTTTCAAACTCATGCAGGATCTGTAGTACCCTCTGAACAGACTCCAAGGATCCATCGATGAAAATGAGGAGATCGTCCGCAAATGAAAGATGAGTCAACCTCGTCTTGGCACAATGATGATGGTAAGTTACATTCCCTGACCTCGCTTCTTTGTCTAACATGAGAGACAAGTAGTTCATCACAATCACAAATAGGTAAGGAGATAATGGATCTCCTTGCCTCAATCCTCTCCTGCCTTTAAAGAAACCACTCACTGTACCGTTGTAACCAACCATGAACGTTGTAGTGCAGATGCAAGCTTTGAGGAGACGGAGGAAAGGAACAGGCAGGTGCAAGCTTTCCAGTGCCGCAAAGAGGAACTCCCAAGAGAGAGTATCAAAGGCTTTAGCAATGTCTACCTTGACGGTAATCTTCTTACTCCTCGTGTTCCTGTGGTAACCATTCACCAGTTCACTAGCTAAAACCGTATTCTCCACTAGTAGCCTGCCTTCGACAAAAGCCGTTTGATTAGGTAGAATGAGTTGGTGTAGAATAGGCTTAAGACGCCTCACTAGTAGACGTGAAATGACTTTGTAGAGTGTGTTTAAGCAGGAGATAGGTCTGTAGTCAGTAATCTTAGATGCACCAGTGAATTTCAGAACCAAAGAGAGAATTGTTGAGTTCGTTGTCTTTGGCAGGAATCCTGAGTTGAAGAATTCTTGCAGGGAGTTGATGCACTCTGATCCCAACAGTGACCATGAAGCCGTGAAGAACTTAGAGGTGAGTCCGTCAGGTCCCGGCGCCTTATTGGGGTTCAGTGAAAACATAAGCTTAGTGATCTCATCCGCAGAAGGCATCAAGAGGAAGGAGTTCGTCTGTTGCTGACTACATCTGAACGGTGTGAGGGAGCAGAACCATTCGGTTGGAGTGTACCAAAGGAGGGGAAGCTGAGCAGGACCCAGGACTGCTTGAAAGTGAGAGATGGCATGAGCACTCATCTGAAGCGGATCCGTGATAGTTACTCCAGACAGAAGAAGGAAAGAGCGGATAGCATTGAAACTAGCACGCACTTGACAAACGCGGTGAAAGTAAGTTGTTTTCAGATCCCCCTCTCTTAGCCAATTTATTCTAGACTTCTGCAAAAAGAAACATTCCTCTATCTGTCTCAGAAACTGCCACTTCAGGTTTAGGTCTTGTTCTTCAGCAAAAGTGAGTGGTGTAGGATCTGCAAGAGCCTGTACCTGCGCAAGTTGTAACAAACGGTAAGATTCACTAACTCTCTGTTGAATAGAAGAGAAATTTTCTTTATTTAGTGTTTTGAGAGATGTTTTAATGTTTTTCAACTTCCAACACAGAGACGCTAGGTTGGCAGACACGTTTCCGGCGAGCAACCATGCATTTATGACAACCTCCAAGAAGCTCGGGTGCTTGGTTAAGTAGTTTAGGAAACGGAAGGGTTGGGTTCCGGCTTTGGGAAGGTGAAAAGCAAGGTCTATGAGGCAGGGGGTGTGGTCTGAGGGGGCTGGGGGTAAGAAGTTTGCAGTAGCATTTGGGAAAGAGGTGAGGCATTCACTATTGATCAAGCATCTATCAAGCTTCTTTGCAACAGGAGCAGTATCACATTTGTTTGTCCATGTATGAACAGGTCCATAGTAACGGAGATCAAAGACTCCCAGCTGCAGCAGGCTATCACGAAACTGAAACATTTGGGAAGAATGTCTCATGTGACAGAACGAAGAATGCTCGTAGTGGCGGAGGATTTGATTAAAGTCACCACCAATCATCCAAGGCTTAGTGTCAAGCGCAAGAGCAGAGTGCTGATTTAGAAGCTCTACCCAAAGGTCTGTCCTTTCTTCACTCAAATTAGACGCATAGATAGCAGAGTAGATGATAGGTTGGCAGTTAGGAAGCTGTAGCTCACATGTAATCATTTGCCTTGATTGAGAGATTACTGTGACTTTAGCTGGATCCTTCCAAATAAGAACTATTCGTCCGTCCTCGTCAGAGCTGTGATTAGATAGGTAATGCTAGTCTTTACATAGAGTAGTCATCAAGCGGGGCAGACAGAGTTCCTTTATATGTGTTTCCAATAGGGCACCAAAAATAGGCTTGTTAGTATATAGCCAATCCGAAAATGTCTGATGCTTCCCCGGGTCATTTAGACCACGGAGGTTCCAAAAAAAGAGTTTTACACTCATTTAAGAAGAAATGGGGGGTCTCCATTAGAATGGAGAGAGTCACCAATGATAAGTAGAGGCAAAAAAGGGTTTTTTAAAGAGGGGGGGATAAAAGGGGAGGACTCAAGATACTGTAAAGTACGGACCTCAGGAAAAGAAGGGGCAGGGTTTGAGGATTGGTAGGATATTTTTGGTGGGGCTGGCGGAGAAAAAGTGGGAGAAGAGCGAGTTCTTTTTAGGGAGGGTTTTTGTGGCTTGTCGAGAGGACTTTCAGTGGGGGTAGGATATTTAAGTGAAGGGGTTTTTACAAAAGAGGGAGTTTTGAAAGCAGAAGGACTAGTGGGAAGGGACAGGGATTGTGGGGAGGGAGGGATTTGAACCGCAGAGATGGGAGGAATGGTTGACTTTGGCACATATTGTTTTGATTTTGCCTTTTGAGAAGGGGTCTTCCTCACAGAATCTGACATTTTTTGCTTTTCCTTGGCAACAGGTACTTTCGCGATTGGAGGGGCGTCCTTAGGAGGAGTGTAAAGCAAGCAATTCCTTATGACATGACCAAGCTCCTGGCAATGAGAACAAGTTGGAGGCAGCCAAGGATATTCAACTACAACCTCTACTATTTCACCACTATGTCGCTGAAATTCAACCACATTAGGGAGAGACTTGGTGAGGTCCACCTCCACCTTGACATGAGACAGAGTAAGACTCACAAGATTTAGAGTAAAATCATCAGTTTCCTTAGGTTCTCCTATTAAACCGGCCACCAAGCTAAGACCTTGTTTATAACGTAGGTCAAGTGGGACTCCGGTGAGATGTGCCCAGATCTTGATGGATTTAAGAGGTGGAGTAGCTGAGGAGTGCACTGACGACCACTGCGCGGTATGAAACATAGAGTCTCCTACATACCAAATGTTTTTATCTAAGATTTTTTGCCTTAGGTAATCACTCGGTATTCTAACGAGGACAGAACGTTGCAGGGGATTGTTATGCATTTCAAGCCTTCTGCCTTTCCCCCACATATGACTGAGAACGCCCTGAATCTTTTTAAACGGAGGAGGGCGGCCGTTGAAGTAGCAGATGATAAAATCACGGTGAAGCTCAGCACCCTTCTCAAAGACAGAGTCAGGTATAAGAACACGAGGGCGACCGGTATCAGAGATAGTGACAGGCGCAAGCTTTTGTAGGGTCTTATCACCTTTGAGACGAAGAGTATCAGCTAAGGTAGGGTTTGTCACTGGAAGGGGAGCGGGAGGGTGAGGAGCATAGGTGGAGGTAGTATTTAATGTAGGAGTAGGAATGAGAGGAATAGTAGGGTTAGCAGGAAGGATATGGTTGCTAGAAGCTGGATTGGACAGAACAGGACTGTTATGGTTTGGTTGGATAATCTTAAAGATGGTTATTTGAGGGTCAGGAAGAGAAATGTTCTGCTTTTCCAACGGATTAGAAGAGGTAGTTGCTTGTTGAGAAGTAAGGGGTTTAGGGTTTCCTGTAGCAGGAACAGTAGTGATAGATTCAATTTCTGCAAGAGTACCAAACTGAGTAGTAGTTACAGCATTGGCCACAGCAGGGGATGAATCAAGAGCTTGAGTCATAGTAGTGTCATTTGGGGAGTTGGCGAGGTGGGATCTACGTTTTTCAGAACGGATGGGCGGGGGAGTGGAGTCTAAGGGAGGGAAAAGATGAGGCGAAAGTTGGGATTTGGGATCAGGAGGGTCTGGGGGGAACGGTGGAAGGGGAGGAGCATCTTCGGAGGAAGAAGAAATACTATATTGACATGATCATATAATCTCATTGGTTGCATCTTCTAATACATTGGTTTGATTGATGATATTATATCGGTTAAAAATACTTGGATTTAACTAGCTGAAATCTGAGAAATAACATGTTTTAATTAAGTTAAAAATATATATTTTCAAAATAAGAATTAAATTTTGACTGAGAAAAAAAGAATTGAGTTACATGATTTGGGTTTCGTCACGTACGACCTTTTAATCATTCAAAAAAAAATATATGTTAATTCTTTATATATTAATTGCGAAATATTACAACATTTAACTGTAATCACGTGCAGGGGCGGACCTAGAAAATAATTCAGCCTGTGGCACTATATATATATATTTAAATTTACATTAGTCACTAAAATTTATTTTTATAATTTTAAATATTTTAAATATTCATTTTAAGTAATAGTATAAAATTATATATAGTGCATAATATTTATTTAAAAAAATATTCATTCTAGTTTTTATGTTAATCTAAGTACTGAAAATAATAAAATTAACTACTAGAGTGAAATTTAAATAAATTATATTTTTTATTTTGGAAAAACTAATATTAGAGAAAGAAAGAAAACAATTGTAATATATATAACTGTAGGTAATGAAATAAATGAAAAAGGGAAAGGTGATTAATAATGTAGAAATAAGTTTAAAAAAAAAAATAGACTCGAAGTTAGAGAAAGAAAATAAAAAAAAAGAATAATTGTAGGTAACAAAATCAATGAAAAAGGGAAAGATGATTATAAGTGCAGAGATTTTTTTTAAAAAAAATATCACAGCATCAAGGAATCGAACTCAAAGGGAGTGGGACTAATCATTGTCTTATGAACCATTAGGGCTAACTACAATATGTCTGTACATGTCAACAAGATATTTATATTATTTAGAGTGTGGCACGTGCCACACCCTTTCAACACCTGGATCCGCCCCTGATCACGTGTCATTACCATGAAAATGAAATTTAGAATTTTAGAAAATATGTTGGTCCAATTAAGTATATATTATAATTTCTATTAAACTAATCATAAAATTAATTAAATTGTGCAATTACTATTTTATTTTCTTTGCTTAAATAAAAGCTACGAATTTATCAAATTTAACTAATATATAAATGACAATTAATGATTTTAATAATAAACATTTAATAACAATCTATATCTTCTCCATCATTTTTGTTTAATTTTATATTACTAAAATAAATTAAACCATCAAATTAGCTATAAAATTAAAATTTAGATTTTTTCCGTATATACTATATTTTGAATTTTTTTTAAAAGACAATAAATTACTAAACTATTAAAATTATTATATTAAAAATTAATGATCAATGGTTTAACATCTCTTATATATCAATTGAAAAATATTACAACATTATTTTGTAGTCAGAATTATTATGTATTCATGAAAATGAAATTCAGAATTCTTAAAAAATAGGTTAGTTCATCTTTATTGATAAATAGTATACAAAAGAAAACTCTCGCACTTTCCTTAAATAAAAGCTATGGAATTAACTAATATGATCAACACATATATGACAACTAATTATTATGAATAATAAATATCTGATAACAATTTTTGTATCTTAGCTCTTTTTTATTTAATTTTATATTTTTAACCAGGAACAGGGAGATCGTCATTATATCAATACGATCAGTAATCTTGGGAGATCGAAATTCAAACCTCATCGTCTTGTTTCTCGGTGTGGCTTTCCTCCTCTTGATGAGGATGATCCATTAGGGTTCAGGAGTTTTTGTCCGGTTATATGAACTAGGCATGGGCATTTTAACCTAGACCCGAAGACCAGGCTCGGAACCGACCTGAAAATACCTGAACTGGAACCGACCCGAATGTTTAGAAGTACATGTTGGGTCTAAACATTTCTTACCCGAATAGATCCGGACCCGAAAAGAACCGACCCGAATAGATCCAGACCCGAAAAGAACCGATCCGAATAGACCCGACCCGACAAGAACCAATTCATACCCGATTTAAAAACATGAATATCAAGAACTATGTTTTGTTATGTTCTATCTTCTATATTTTATTTTATGATTTAGTTGAAATATATTTTTGTTAACAATCTTTGTTATTATTTTTGTAACATTTTCAAGTAATATGAAGTTTTAAATGTAAAATTCAAAACTCTTTCTTTTAATTTTTAATAATTTATTTTAATTTATTTTGTCAGATTTTAGATATACATGAAATATTTTGACTAAATTTGATGAAATTTGTGTATTTTTGTGTGTTTTAGATCTTAAATTCCCAAATCCGACCCGTACCCGATATGGACCCGAAAAATTATGGATATTTTATAAGTCTTTTAATTAGATACCTGATATACCATGAATTTGACCCACTTTTAGTCATGGTATATTAGTGTTTTAGAATATATTTAATCTATTTTGGAGTCTATATAGCATATTTATAGGTTCAGGAGCAATTGGAAAAAAGATGGTGATTTTGGAGCATTTCGGAGCACTTTAGAGATTACATCTGAGAAGACCATATCGACCACCCTAGATCGACACGGAGAGACGCGCGTCAATCGATACACCTTCAGTGTTATCGATCGATATTAAACTGCAGAAGCCCATATTTGGTCACAGCCGACTTGAAGCTCAAGACTCCATCTATTTACCAAAACACCCCTGACGAGTTTTAACCTAATTATTATAGTATTTATGTCTTGCCTAAGTGTTTTGGCACAAACACGGTTTTTACATGAGTTTTCTTAAAGTCTTTAGACATAGTTTCTTTGTTTGGTGAGAGAGAGAGTTATCACTGAGAGCTATCTTGAACACCTTTGTTTTCTATTCTTATCTATGAAGCTTTCTTACTACTATGATTCTGTTTTGCTTGGCCATGTCTGAGTAAACACATTTGTTAGATTTAGGATTCAAATAGGTTTTGGGGGACTAGTCCCAAATATGAATACTTGAGCATGTGATATTCATCTTAGGAGATTGCTCTTAATGCTTGTGTAAGAGTAACTAACCTATACATGATAACAAAGATAAAATTCTTGGATCTATGTTCTCCGAGCTAGGAATTTGCTGGAAACAAGCGACAACTGATTTGGAAAACTCCTTAGTGAACTGTTATCAACTACACGCTTAAAGCTTACTAGTAGCGCATCGATCGATACTTCTATAGAGTCATCGATTGATAGACGCGAGGCACTGTCGATCGATACATGCGACAGCAAGTCGATCGACGCCTTTCTTGTGATTCACCAATGGGAGTCTCATCGATTCTAGTAATAGATAGTCATAACGACAGTTAGGCTATTGCATCGTTGGGTTCTTTAATATCATGCAAGCATCTCACATAAGCATTCATATTACTATAATCTTGATAACCTGAATAGTAATCATAAGTATAGCACCTTAATCATATATGTTAAACCTCCAAATCAATCAATTGAGTAATTGTCATGATAAAACCAGTTTTAATTTACTTGTTATTTACATGCTTTGAAATCTCCAACCTAGCTTAGTTACAATAAGATCTAGTGATTCCTCAGCTCCCTGTGAATTCGATCCCTAAATACTACAACTTGACCTTTTTTTAATGAGAGTAAGGTTACTCTAGGATAATTTGAGCATGTATCAAGACCCGAACCGACTCGGACCCGAGAAGAACCGACCCGAACCCGGACCAAAAATTTAGAATTACCTGTTTTGGGTCCAAATTTTTAGGACCCAAAAGAACTTGGACCCGAAAGGAGCCTACCCGAACCCGACCCGAAGCCCGAACGCCCAAGCCTAATATGAACCATAGGCAAATGACCATCTTTATCCTTCGTTCTTCGGGAAGCGGATCAGGAGTTGGACTTTCGGATCGAGGTGGGTAGCTTCCAATAGGCGATGAGGCCATCACATACCTCCTTTGTGACCTCAGTGGGCTTCCATAACCGTAGATCTCCCAATTGTCCTTCCAATCTGAGACCTTGTTGCAAAGGCGGGTCTTCGCTTTTGCCTGGAACTCCTTCTTCACCCTCTCGGTGATTTCTAATGACCAGTGCCACTTTTCGTGAAACAAACAAAATTTTGAAAACATTAAAATAAATAATTAATAATTAAATAAATTAAATTAAGAAAAATTAAAAAATTACTGCAGAACATTTAAACCAAGTCATCTTGACGTGATTTGGAGTCATGCTCCAGTTCGGATAGGCCCCATCGTAATATCCCTTGATCATCTCTGAAACGCTTTTGGAAACACGGTTGTTGGCCCCAATCTGAAAATTGAACCAATTTGTTAATAAATAAAAATTGATTTTAAATTTTAAGTTAAATTATAAAATATACTGATCAATAAGTAAACGACGGTATATCGGGGTCCAAAATGTCCAAAACCTCCCGTCTAGGCTGGGCAAGCAAATCCTTCACTGTATATCTTGTGTATTGTGCAGAAGGAGGCACCCACAAATCTGGATGAGCAGCTCCCTCTAGAGCAGGCGGAGGTGGAGCTGCTGGTGGAGGAGGTGGAGGCATCTGGGAGGGTATATGAGGTGCAGGAGGAGGAGGGCTATAAACTCTCTGAGATGTCTGAGAGTCAGGAACTGCCTCGAAAGATGATGGACCGCCGGAAGAAGATGTTCCGGCACCATCACCAAACAGCTTATAATTAGTAGCTGTTGCAGGTTTCCGCCTAGGAGCTATCTAATTTTTTTTTAAAATCAATTTAATTAAAAACCGTAGCACAATTAAATATTATTTTGTTACCTAAATTAACCACATAAACTAATTTCCTAAACTAGTTAACCACCTAAACTAATTCTTTAAGAGAAATACTAGAGAGAGGAGAGAAAATACCTTAGAGAGAGAGAGAGGAGTTTGTGAGGAATGAACGAGAACTCCTCTTTCAGAGGCATCATTTATATATAGAAACCACATTCGTCGTAAAGTCGTCGTAAAGTTTACGACGAAAGTACTAGGCCTGCGTATTTTCATTTACGACGGAATTACCATGTCCGCATTTTTTTATTTACGAAGAATTTATGTTGAAACTTGGTTTCAAATATTACAATAAATCTACGACGAATGTATCTTTTACGACGAATTTACGTTGAAATGTGGTTTCAAATATTACAACAAATTTACGAAGACCCGTGATATACGTCGACTTTACCAGGCTCGTATTTTTATTTACGACGAGTTTACAAGGAAATATATGAAACCCCGAAAACAAATCCCTAAACCCCAAAGTCACATATCTATAGCATCGTCATATCCTTTACACCTTCATCCTCTTTTTACAACTCAAACCCTAAACTCCAATTAAATTTTTAAAATAAAAAAATAAATATTTCAAAAATAGGTCAAGACTTTATAACTACTATACAATCATTCTTCTTATTTGTGTTTCTTCCAACGGGTGTCAACACAACGATCTTATCTCTCATTCCCAAGTCAGAAAATGCTCAGACTATGAAAGATTATCGGCCCATAGCCTGCTGTAATTTGTTATTCAAGGTCATATCCAAGGTTCTTGCCAATCGCCTGAAGGCACTCTTGCCCGAAGGTATTGAAGCTAACCAATGTGCTTTTATTAAGGATAGATTGCTGCTGGAGAATGTCTTGTTAGCTTTAGAGTTGGTAAACGGCTACCACAAGAAGACCAATATGAACAGATGTGCTATTAAATTTGACATCTCCAAAGCATTTGATATTGTTAAGTGTTCCTTCATCTCCTCAGTTCTCAGGGAAATGGTTCTGCCAGCTCAGTTTATTCATTGGATCATGGTTTGTATCTCCACGGCTTCTTTCTCTGTCTTTGTAAACAGAAGTCTGGAAGGGTTCTTCTCTAGTGCTAGAGGTATTATTAGACAGGGTTGTTCGCTGTCTCCTTATCTGTATGTGATACTAAATAATGTTCTCTCGAAGCTACTCAACAAGGCCACTTTGGAAGGACAGTTTGGATACAAACCACAGTATAGAACAGTCCAGTTAACTCATGTAAGTTTTGCCGACGACATCCTAGTGTTTACGGATGGTACTGGCTGTTCCCTGTAAGGTGTGATGGAGACTATTGACAGGTTTGCAGAGTTGTCTGGTCTACACATTAATGCTTCGAAATCGTCCTCATATGCATCAGGAACTAACTTGGTGGGTCTGTATGATGAAGCTACTCGGCAGGGAATCAATGTTGGAACTTTACCCACCAGTATCTAGGACATCCCCTAAAAACGAAAGTGCTCTCAAAGAGCCTTTGCTAGACAAGATAAGGAACATAATGTTGGCTTGGACGAATAATTGACTTTCTTTTGCGGGTAGGTTACAATTAATCAAGTATGTGGTATCCAGCATAGTAAACTTTTGGAGTTCTGCTTTTATTCTTCCTATGGGATGCTATGAAGCGATTGAGAGCTTGTGTAGTGCCTTTTTATGGTCTGGATCTCCACATCAGACTAATAAGGCTAAGGTCAAGTGGGAGGATTTGTGTTATCCGAAGTCAGAAGGAGGGTTAGGTCTACGTAGGTTTCAAGACTCGTCAAAAGTCTTTTCTCTAATATGGAGACTCTTCACTCAATAAGGTTCATTGTGGGTTTCTTGGGTGCAACATTATTTGTTGCAGCAGAGTTCGTTTTGGGACATTAGGGAGGAAAATAAAGGTTCGTGGATTTGGAGAAATCTTCTCCGTATGAGACAGTTGGCTTATCCTTTCATTCGAATTGCAGTAGGATATGGTCAAAAGGTTTTTTCTGGTTTGATGACTGGCTGGAGATGGGAAAGCTTTATGACATAACTGGTGCTACATGTACTTGTTATCTTGGTATGAGAAGAGGAGCTCGAGTTTCTGAGGCAGTCACTCAGGGTCAATGGAGGGTGCGGGGTCAGAGAAGTAGACATTTCCAGGACCTGCACGCTAAGATTAAGCTATGCATGGTCCACAGATAGATCAAGGCGAGGATGTCTATATATGGCACCACTTCGTCGGTAATTATAAAGATCATTTCTCTGCAGTGCACACGTGGGACCCAATTCGAGGTAGGAAGGAAGAGGTCACTTGGCACGGTAGTGTCTGGTTCCCACAGGCTGTGCCGCGATACTCCTTCGTTTTGTGGCTCACGGTTCTGAAAAGATTATCAACAGGAGATAGAATGAGGGTGTGGGGTATCAGACATGACTGCACATTTTGTGGAGAAAGGGACGAGACTAGAGACCATCTATTTTTTGCTTGTCCTTACTCATATTTGGTCTGGGAGAGAGTAGCAAGAGTGCTTATTGGACCAGGGCATCAATCCAGATTGGCAAGACACTCTCAGAGTTCTCAAGGGCGGAGGGCGTAGTCATATAGATAGTATTCCCCTTCGACTGGTATTTCAAACAACAGTCTATCATATTTGGAGGGAGCGTAACTTTCTTCGGCATCAGCCGTCTCAAATTATTTATAAACTATGTTAAAAAAATATTAATGGTACATTTAACGATGTAATGGACCATGTTGCACAACTAATTCGGCTCATTGGTAAAGCTGTTAGAAACATAATTTCATCGCTTCGTTATAGGCCACCTCACAGCTTGGAAGAATTGATAAGAAGGTGGTTTGAAGTAATGGG
Organism: Raphanus sativus; assembly: GCF_000801105.2. NCBI lineage: Eukaryota > Viridiplantae > Streptophyta > Magnoliopsida > Brassicales > Brassicaceae > Raphanus > Raphanus sativus. The sequence goes on along the minus strand of NC_079513.1, from coordinate 15,483,479 downwards.
AAATAAAAGAAAACTCTGGTCACCATCTTTTCTATTTTAAAGCTGACGAAAAAACGCAAATTCAAGTCTGATTCTTTAATTCTTTCGTAAATGAGTTATTACATGATCAATAAATTTCAAATTTCATTAAAAAAAATACACAAATACTTCAAATTCAAGAATTGCATTGAACAATGACTAAGAACTTTAATTTTTAATTTTGAAATTTGTGTGAATTTTAATTTTAAAATTTGTTGTATCAGGAACTAACTTCTTATAAAATAGTATCGGAAGTGTTTTCTCAAATTTATTAAACTTGATTTTAATCTAGAATGTGTGGCTTGTAGTTCCCATACTTATTTTTTGTTAGTAAATAATATATGTTTCTTATACAAATATTAGGATGAGTTTGTTTCGGTAAATCTATCTCAAAAACATAGTTTAAGCATTCCATTCTTGAAATGTTGAATATTTTGAAAGGGTATATAAACTTATAAACTCCAGATAAATTGATTTGTTAGGATTTCTATGTGATTAGTTTTATTTTTATAAGTAAAAAACACTCTTTCTAATTAAAACAAGTTATAACGGATCCGACTTTGGTAATATTATTTCCAATGTTCTCCAAGTGTGGTAACGGATCCTTTTGTTTTCTAATGACCCGCACGTGAAATGTAAAATAATATTACCAAAGTCGTGTTATAGTTGTACATATAGTTTGACTAATTTTAGTGTTCTCTAGATATTTAATAAAGAGATTGTAGTAGCAAAAGTAGTAATCACGATAGATGGAATGTACGGTTATTGTGACGTTGGTTTAGATTGAGTTATTGAGTTAATATATCAGGAAGGTAAATAAGGATCGTGTAACTTAAATGATAGATTCTATAATATGTCCAAATTTAAATGACAATTTTTCTGATTAGATAAAAAATAAGACACTAGATTAATAGATTAGATATTGATACGAAAATAAAATACTCTCTCTTTTTCTAAATAATACATGTTTTAAAAAATTCACATATATAAAACTTAGTTAATACATATTTTGTAATTTTATATTTCTTATATTCTAAACCAATAAAAACTTCAAAAATTTCAATTAATATTTTTGAAGTTTACAATTTTTTATTATCAATATAAAAAAACTATTTTTTTATAAATACTTTTTCTCCTAAAACATGCATTTTTGCAACGGAGAGAGTATGTGTATACTTGCATAGTCCAAAAACGTGATAAGAAACATAAACACCCTAATAAAACACATAAGAGCAGATGTAAAATTAAATACTTTCGGGAACATCTGATAAAATTAATACTTTTAGTATAAAAGTAAAAATAACAAAGTTGCATCAGTAAAATTAAAAACATAATTTTCATTCAGCTTATCTCAATATCGTATTAGATAATTTGATCAATTGCAACAAAACTAAAGATGAATCTCCTTGTAAAATAAAGTAAATCAATCATAAACACATAAAATAGAAAATTTCACTATAAAAATAATGAAAATTTGTAAGAAAGAATTTATGTGAACCACTAAATGTGCCGGTGTAATCTAAAGTTAAAGCTTATCGTCGTTCATAGCTTGCTGAGGTTGATAGATTCTCACCCATTTTAGGTTTTAGGTTTTAGGTTTAATCATTTTTTAATTTTTTTTATGAGATTAGGTTGGTTCATTCGCATGCGGAATTCAGTGTTGGTGCAAACTTAATTCCACATAAGGCTTAGTCTCCTTTTCAGTATATTAAGTAAAAATGATTAATATTTAATCATATGTTAAGTATTTCTCAATCTCCATTTTTTATAATGTAAAAGAGATGACATGAATATATTTCTCAATCTCCATTTTATATAAAATATAAGAGATGACATTAATATATTTGTAATATCATGTATTTTTTAGTAGAAATTTCTTAACATATTATATATCTGTATGGGATAAATTTTCAATAGTTAAAATATAGATCGTCACGAATAATTAGGGATTATTGAGTCATTGTTGAACACAAAGTCATAAACTAATTCACGAATAATTAGGGCATGAAGTAAACAACTGTAAAGTAGAGATATAATGCTCTCTAATCTTTTTGCCAAATGTACTTACATCCCAATGAGTTCAAACTCTTTCGTTCTCTTCTCTGACTCACAGCCATTTTGCATGTTTACAAACTTTTTCTCCTATATAAATACTAGTATACCGTTAGCATCTTATTGCAACCGATTCTCATTACGTTCCTATAGTGTTTACCAAAAGAAAGAGTTTTTAAGTAAAGAAAAAAAAAAGAATAATGGAATTTTCACGATACTCCTTCACTCTGGTTTTTGGAATTCTAGGTTAAATCTTTTCACGTTTACGTAAACGTTCATGATGCATGCATGTACATGAACTTATATATCGTGAATTCTAACATTAAGGATTTGTTTTGTAGGTAATATTATATCGTTCTTCGTTGGACTCGCCCCTATGTAAATTCTTTCTAACTCTTTTAATTACGTTCCTCTTACTCTAATAACGTTTTGAATCAGACACTAAATATATAGACGCTTTGTTTGTGTTTGTTTCTCAGGCCCACTTTTATTCGTATTTACAAGACAAAAACGTCAGATGGGTACCAGTGTATCCCATATGTGATATCCCTCTTAAGTGCGATGCTCTGGATATATTACGCGATGGTCAAGAAGAATCTAGTGATTATGATCACTATCAACACCTTTTCCTTGGTCATACAAATCTTCTACATCTCCTTCTATCTCTTCTACTCTTCTATGAAGCAAAAGGTCATTATTCGATATTTATGTAACTTCTTCTCTTGAATTTAAAAACATAATTAATGACTAGATTTTTACCGTTTCGATATGGCAGACTCTAACAATAAAACTAGTCGTATTGGTGGACGTTCTTGCTTTCGCCCTTGTTTTCTTCCCCACGCACTTTCTTCTTGATGGGAAGAAACGTGTCCAATTCCTCGGATACATTTGTATGATCTTCTCTCTATGTGTTTTTATCGCACCTCTTGCCATGATTGTAAGTCTCCGATCTCTTTCATTGATATTTATTCCATGCATCACATTTAAAACTGCTTCTAAAATCGGTAAGGTTAATCTTGAAAAAACAGAGGAGGGTTGTTAAGACGAAAACATCGGAGTTCATGAGTTTCAGTCTCTCCTTCTTTCTCACCTTGTCGGCAGTGACGTGGTTCGTCTATGGTGTGCTCCTCAAAGACTTAAACATAGCTGTAAGTCCGTCCAGTAGTCTTCATATTTGCCGCCTCTTTTGTTTTTCATTATTAAAGCTAGTGTTTTTTTCTTCCTCTCAGCTTCCAAATGTTTTGGGGTTTATATTTGAATGGGTACAAATGGTTGTATACTGGGTATACAAGAAACCTGGGACGAAGCCACCAGGTAACGTCCAGGAAATAGATGCAGAGCATGTTGTGGATGTCGTGAGGGATGGAGACACCATAATCATTGATGAGAACATCAAAGGAGACATTGAGCAGATGATGGAGAGCATTTAAATCTATTTATATATATCCAAGAAATTATCGCTCTTATTAAACTACTATCTAGTATCAAGTTGTGTTTTAGTTGCTTTGCGTGCTAATCTTGTACTTTTCAATCTGTATCTCTCGCTCCTGTGTGACCTCTCTCTCATCTTGACTGTAAAATAAGTTAAACTAAATTAAATAAATGATGCAATTAAATAATAGTTTTGAAGTTTAAAATTTTCATTATCAGTGGACAAAATATAAAAAGAAGTATCCTTTTTAAATACTTGTTATCTCCTGAAACATGCAAATTTGCAACGGAGAGAGTATATGTATACTAGCATAGTCCAAAAACGTGATAAGAAACATAAGAGCATCATTATTGAGATCATTATTGGAAACATAAGAAACTTTGGTAAGGACAATCATAAAATAGAGATTATTGGTAGGACTTTATAAGTTTCTTATTAGTCATTAATAAGACTCAACCATCTCAGTCAGTGTAATTTAAGAGAAAAGAGATCAAATGGAACTCAAAAGCTTATTCATTGAAAAATAGAGCATGGCTCTTTATATAGCCACTTACAAACGACGGAAGCAAAGCTAACTCCTAAGAAATTGGAACAAGATAGACTTATTCAAAAGTTCAGAACCAAACACACCTTTACATGGATCCGGGTTTAATGCGTGGTGAGTTCCAGTCTTCAAGCAACAAAAGAACAAAAACAAATGTCAGAACACAGATCAACATTGTGTCTCATCATAGTTCAAGAAAAAAAACGTCAGAACAAAGTCTCTAGTACCTGAACAACGTTGAACTTCCACAAGCTTTGAGCAGTAGCCCCCATTGTTCCAGCATAAGCGCCAATTCATTTGTCTCCGTCCCTGAGTTTGTGAAGAACACCACCTATTCCAATAAACCAAACCCCATAAAGCAATCAAATTTGGTTCATAAAACACTCAACACAAGAAAAACAGAACATGCAGTGGTTCTGGTAGTACCTTGAGATCACCAGGGAGTTTGGAAGCAAGAGCTTCAGAGAACTCAGCAATGGCATGGTTAAGGTACATAACCGTAGGATAGCGATAAGATCAACTTCAACGAATCCCTAAAGAGTAGCGATAGTGCCTCCTGTCTGCATCAAGCCAATTTCTTCAAGTATTTTTTCCTTTTCACTGCTCCTAGATGAATTAGCGTGGGGCTTTCCATAAACCTGCTGATCATCCCCAACACAAATATCAATCAGGTCTTGTGGCTGCTAGGTACATCAAACAGGCCACCAACACTTTTATATTACTAAATTATATATTAATATCATTTTTAATTTTTAAATAAACAGCAATAATTTTTAATGATAAATAGTTATACTAAAAATAAATTTATCTTATAATTTATTTTGTAATATTATGAAATGTCAATCTATTATTAAAACATATTGAAAGATAAGCTAAATATTTATAATAAGAGCTAAAGTAATTTTAATAAATTTTAGTTATTTTCATATTATGCAACAATTAATTTAATTATTGATATTTATTTTTCTTATAAAATAGGAATACCATATAAAACATTTTATCAATTAAACATTTATTCAGCAAATTTTGTTTTTTCCGCAACTTAACCAATTTTTTCGCAGTTTAACAATTTTTTTCGCAGTTCCGCGATTAAGCGATGGTTACCAATCAGAACCAAAGTAAAATGGAAGAAGTATCAGTTACATGAGTCCATGACACATACCAAATATTTCTACTTCATAATATATTAAGAACAAACTTAGATTCACCTCCTTGGTGAAATTTTAAATTCACCTCCTAGGTGAACTTTTAAATTCACCTCTCTTTTTAAAATCAATCAAAGTGCCATGTAGATTATTAAATAAAAAATATTAAATTAAATAAAAGATAGCTAAAAGAAAATAACGTTAATTCTAACGACAGTAGTGCCGCCAGCTAAACTCTAAACCCTAGATTTTTAAATTTTAAACCCTATACTCTAAATCTTAAATCAAAATCCTATACCCTAAAACCAAATTCTACACCCTAAACCCAAATCTTAGACTATAAACCCAAACTGTATACATTAAACCCAAATCGTAAACAATAAACATAAACCCTATACCATAAACTCAAATCCTAGACCCTAAATCCAAAACGTAAACCTTAAACCCAAATCTTAGACCCAAACTCTAGACTCTAAACCCAAATCCTACACTTTAAACCCAAATCCTAGACCCTACCCAAACCGTAAACCCTAGGATTTGAGGTTAGGTTTACAGTTTGGGTTTAAGATCTTATATTTGGGTTTAGGGTATAGCGGGTGTAGGATCTAGGATTTGGATTTAAGGTATATAGTTTAGATTTATGGCTAGGATTTGGGTTTACAGTATATGATTTGGGTTTAGTGTTTACACTTTGGATTTATGGTATATGATTTGGTTTAAAATTTACGGTTTGGTTTTGGAGTATATGATTTGGATTTAGGGTTTAAGGTTTGAGTTTTAAGGTATAGAAATTAGGTTTAGGGTATATGATTTAGGTTTAGGATTTTGGATATAGGATTTAAAATTTAAAGTTTGGTTGGTGGCACTACCGTCGCTAAATTGACATTATTCTTTTTTAACTATTTTATTTTAATTTTATATATTTTAATTTAATAATCTATGTGACACTTTGATTGGTTCTAAACGGAAAGATGAATTTCTTGGCTTAGTTTAATTTCTCTCCACTAGATTAATTTGAACCCTAAAAATATTTCCAACGTAAAACTTCATTTTTTTCCAAAAAAAATAAAACTGAATATGGAATAAAAGTACTCCAACCCTACTCTATTTTTTACTCCATAATAGAGTTATGAGCAAAAAAATAGATTAATTTTTTTTATGAGATTAGGTTGGTTCATTCGCATGCGGAATTCAGTGTGGGTGCAAACTTAATTCCACATAAGGCTTAGTCTCCTTTTCAGTATATTAAGTAAAAATGATTAATATTTAATCATATGTTAAGTATTTCTCAATCTCCATTTTTTATAATGTAAAAGAGATGACATGAATATATTTCTCAATCTCCATTTTATATAAAATATAAGAGATGACATTAATATATTTGTAATATCATGTATTTTTTAGTAGAAATTTCTTAACATATTATATATCTGTATGGGATAAATTTTCAATAGTTAAAATATAGATCGTCACGAATAATTAGGGATTATTGAGTCATTGTTGAACATAAAGTCATAAACTAATTCACGAATAATTAGGGCATGAAGTAAACAACTGTAAAGTAGAGATATAATGCTCTCTAATCTTTTTGCCAAATGTACTTACATCCCAATGAGTTCAAACTCTTTCGTTCTCTTCTCTGACTCACAGCCATTTTGCATGTTTACAAACTTTTTCTCCTATATAAATACTAGTATACGTTAGCATCTTATTGCAACCGATTCTCATTACGTTCCTATAGTGTTTACCAAAAGAAAGAGTTTTTAAGTAAAGAAAAAAAAAGAATAATGGAATTTTCACGATACTCCTTCACTCTGGTTTTTGGAATTCTAGGTTAAATCTTTTCACGTTTACGTAAACGTTCATGATGCATGCATGTACATGAACTTTTTTTTTTTTTTTTTTTTTTTTTTTTTTTTTTTTTTTTTTTTAAACATACCTTTATTCATCTTTTGTTCTATCCCTTCCCTAAGGGGACATCGTTTCAGAATACAAGATAGAGAAATTAAAATATAAGCAACAAAAACACACGTACAACAAGAAATAGACTGTGACGATGGTTTAGAGTGAGCCGACTAGGATGGAAAGTTTTGGAACCACAAATACAGGTATCTGTCTCCTGGGCTTGACCGAATTGTGCTGACTGCTGTGGTATTCCCCACATTCTGATCCAAACCATATAATTTGGCTTTCAGAATAACTTGAATCTCCTTTATAATAATTTGAGGCCGCCTAGCATTCGAAGTGTGCAATCTTTTGTTTCTCTCATTCCATATAACATATAAGACGGCTTGAGTAAGAAGTTTGCAAATCGTTCTCACCTTACCAGGCGGTGAAGAGTGATGAACCCACCTGATAACCTCATTAAAAGTAAATGGCTGATTGAAGTTCCTTTGTGTAAAGAAAGAATCCCACACTGTCCGTGAATAAGAACATGAGAAATATATATGATCCCTTGATTCATCGGCTAATCCACAAAGCAGACAGGAAGGTGGCACACTCATCCCCCAACGAAGCAGCCTGTCCCTCGTAGGAAGCCTACCTCTTACCGATACCCAGGCATGAAAGGCGTGCTTTGGAATTCCAAACTTAAACCATACTGATTGAAACCACGGAACCGCAATCGGCGAGGGGTGCAACGACTCCCACGTTTTAGCAGCAGAGAATTGTCCTGGAGGCGAATCCGCAGAGGTTCTCCATAAGAAGTAATCTTCGGAACCGTGAACAAGCTCAGGAGGATGGATAGGAAGACATGCGCGAAGCAGTTGAGTTACCGCATGTCGACCTGTAGGCAAGGTCCACTCCCCTTCTGAAATAGTCAGTGACACCACACTTGAGATAGAGATACCCGTCACCATTGGCCCGTTCGCTCCGGTAATTTCTATCAACGGACCGAGGCCCGTCCAGTTATCGTGCCAAAACAGAGCCTTGTCTCCCGACTGAATACAACAAGATAGGAAGGGACGAGCCAAAGGCCTCAACTCCATCAACCTTCTCCAAAGCCAAGACCCTGATGAAGAGAAATCATGTTCCCAAAATAGGCGGTCCGCGATGATATGATGCCTTACCCAAGCCACCCATAGTGAGCCCGTTGCTGCAAATAGCAGCCAAATAAGCTTAAGACTGAAGACGTTGTTAGAATCCTGCAGACGACGCAAGCCTAACCCTCCAACTCTCTTTGGAGTACATACTGACTCCCAGGAGACCTTTGCTCCTTGAGCAGACTCCGAATCTCCCGTCCAAAGAAAGGCATTACACAACCGCTCTATAGCATCAATACAACCTTTTGGAAGAGGGAACACCGAAGCCCAAAAGTTGAACATACCGTAAAGAACAGATTGAATTAACTGAAGCCGCCCAGCGAAAGAAAGATTGCGCACTGTCCAGGATTTGATCCTCTTTTTGACTCTGTCTATCAGTGGCTGATAATCCTGAGGTCGAAGCTTATGCGGTACAAGAGGCAGGCCTAAGTAACGGACCGGGAGGCTGCCCTGACTTAAACCGAAAGCTGCTGCCAACTCTCTAGTTACTGCCTGGTTCGCCCCATCAAGAAAAAGACCAGTTTTTGCAATGTTTAGCTGAAGACCAGAACCAGAGTAAAAAGTGTTTAGCAATCCAATAATTTCCCGCAGAGAATCAGAGGAGCCATCGAAAAAAATCAGCATGTCATCAGCGAAGCAGAGGTGAGTAATCAAGGGGTAAGAGCAGCGAGGATGGATCCCAAATAAACCATTTCTAGCTGCCGTATCCAAACTCTTGGAAAGGATATCCATCGCCAAAACGAACAGGGACGAGGAGATCGGATCTCCCTGTCTCAAGCCTTTCTTTCCTGGAAAAAATCCCACTAGCTCTCCATTAAAAGCAACTGAGTAGTGCGGGGAAGTAACACAGCTTCGAATCCAAGTAATAAAAAGCTGAGGCAACCCAAAAGCTTCAAGAATATTCAATACGAACGTCCAATCAACATTATCATAGGCTTTAGTGATGTCAATCTGCAAGCACCCTCTGGATACCTCACCAGGTCTATTAAAATCCGCCACCAACTCCGATGCGAGCAAGACATTTTCGCACAGAAGACGACCAGTGATAAATCCCACCTGGTTGCGCTGAACCGCAAGCGGGGTGATGAGCTTCAACCTACTACTTATAATCTTGGAGATTATTTTGTAGACGGTATTGCACAAAGAGATTGGACGAAACTCAGAAAGCTTAGCCGCTCCAGGAACTTTGGGAAGCAGGGCAATGACCGTGGAATTGACTTGACGGGATAATAATGGAGTTATGAAAAAATCCTTGACAGCTTTGATCACGTCTGATCCTACCAAGTCCCACGACGACAGAAAGAACTCCACGGAAAACCCGTCTGGACCCGGAGCTTTACTCTTAGGTAACGCAAATACAGTCTTCCTAATTTCTTCATCAGTAGGCATCGCACTCAACTGAGCAGATAAATCCGAAGAGCATCTGAACGGATGTATATCCTGAATCTGTTCCACCGTAAAAGGAGAGATATCCTGATTAGTCGTGCCAAGTAGAGACATGTAATAATCAAGGACCATACTCTTTAAAGTAACCGAATCATAAACCCTCCCATCCATCTCATCAAGGAGGAAGTGGATTACATTCCTTGAGAGATTAGCTCTGACCGCCTTATGAAAGACGCCTGTGTTGAGGTCACCCACATTCAGCCAACGTATTCTACTCTTCTGATACAGGAAAGATTCTTCTGCAGAAGCTAGAAATAACCAAGAAGCATGAGCTCTACTCTCATCTTCAAATAACTGAGGCGACGGATTTGTTAATGTTTGTCTCTGCAGATCCTGAAGGACGGAGAGTGACTCTTTGACTCTGAGCTGGATATTACTAAAACTGCTTCTGTTCAGAGACCGACAACATGCTTTTGCATTCCTTAACTTCTGGTACAGTGAGAACATTGAGCTTGAAACTCTGATAGGAATCCTCCAAGCTTCCCCCATAAGCCGAGAATAATCAGGGTGAGAGGAGAACATCGCAAAGAACATGAAGCGGGATTTCCTTGGAGCCAGACAGTTTGACGTGGACAGCAAGCAGGGACAGTGATCAGAAGTCCCCGGAACATCAAAAAAGGCATTAGAATCTGGAAACCGATCGAGCCATGCCTCATTTATCAAAGCCCTATCCAGTTTCCTAGCTTTAGGATCCGAAATGCTCTTGTTAGTCCAAGTAAAAGGACAGCCTCTAAAAGCAAGATCAAAGGTGCCACTCGCCGTAAGACAGTCGGAGAAATCCTGAATGCCTCGCAGACAAATCTCAGAAGGAGTGAGAGAGTAAATTTCTGCTGTTGAAAGCACCTGATTAAAGTCCCCCAAGATAATAAAGGGATAATTTCGTAGAGGTCTAGACTGAGCAAACTCCACTATTTTCTCCCAGAGAATAATCCTTTCCTCCCTCGTGTTTCTTGCATATACAAAAGCTGCTGAAAAGGACTCATTAGTCTGAGGGTTTAGCACGCCGCATAACACCAACTGAGCAGACGAAAAATAGAACATCACTGAGACTGACGGATCCCAAGCAACGACAATACGACCGTTCTGCGCTTCGTGAGAATAATTTCCTTCAAACCTCCATCCAGGAACAACTCTACCCATCACTTGTTGAAGATTTTCCTGTTGCACATGTGTTTCCAAAAAACCACCAAGAAGTGGACGGTTTGACCTTATCCAATCAATAACCGAGTTTTGCCGAGGGGGGCCATTTAGGCCACGCACATTCCAAAAGAAGCTCTTCATTTAGAAGACAAAAAAAGGGGCGCTAAGCGCTAAGCTTCCTGAGAATGAACAGAACGCAGGGACGCCTGTTCACCAGAAGCTAAACCAAAAACTTTCTGCTTTATCGAAGCTGCATCGGCGCTAGAGAAGCCATCTCCAGAATCGCCTGAGGTAAGAAGAAATAGCTGCTGTCTTATTTTTCTACGCGCATGCTTTCGAGACATAGAAGTTGATGGCACATCTTTGGAGGTGCCAACAGCTTCCAAACGAGCTCTAAGGATACGCTGAGCTGAAGAGATTAGTTCCTCTTCTTCTGCAAATTTAGAAGTGGTAACCGGTGCAGGAGGAACATGAGGAGATGGTGGCTCTTTAGGTTTCGGTTTAGATCGACTTGCAACCTCCATCCAGACAAGAGACGACTCCTTTCCGGAGCAGTTACGTTGAGACGGGAGACTTCTTGATCTGATTAGCTTGCGAGAATTTGCTTCATCTGAGGCGACAGGAGCGGGAACTTGCACAATTGGAGGCTGATCCGAAGATGAGTGCACAATAGAATTAGCCAAAGCCTGGTTTTCTTGGACTTCTATATGTGCAGCCAAACCTTTACCAAAGGAATCCCTTCTTGCCTTCTGTGATTTGGCCATTGGTACTGGACATCTCATCCTGAAATGACCATACTCCCCGCAACCTGAGCATCTCGGAGGCATCTTGGGGAATTCAGTCGATACAAGCACTGAATTGTCTTCCTTATCTGAAATTCTGACTGTAGACGGACGAGGCTTGTCAAGCTCGACAACAACTCGCAACTTAATAACACCATTAGAATAAGGCTTCAAATCGGAGAATTCGGAATGCACAGGTAACCCCACTGCCGACGCAAGAGTGTTGAAACCTACTAAAGACCATAGCTCCTTCGGGACTTTCCGAAAAACAACCCACACCGGAGCATGAACCAATTTCATCGATGAAAGATTGATCGATGGATACCAGGCTGCTACCGTGAAGGAACAGTTTCCTGAGTGCCAGAAACCCACGTCTAAAGCCCATTTTCTCGAGACTACACAGGGAATGTAAATGAGATAGCTGAAGTTTGAATGGCGCTTCACAGAAATCCTACCATTCACTCCCCAAATCGGATTTAAATCATTGAAGACTTTGGCCGCTGAAGGAGGAGTCCCATGAAAGAAAGCCACCAAATGGTCTTTCCAAAGATCTGAAGAAGTCAGCAAAATTGAATCTGGTGCTCGAATTGAAACAATACCGTCTTCAGCCAAGGTGGGAGAAGCGACTTTGGTCAGGGGTTGAAAGGAGGATTTCACCTTATCAACCCAGAGCACCGGCTTTAGAGGAAGAGACGACGGCGGAGGAACCGAAACCAACGGAGGAACAGAACATCCCTCCTCTGCTCCCAGAGACAGAGGAAAAAAAGATGGCCCAGCTAGAATCGCCGACGACGAAGGAAAGAACGGAGACTGGGGTGACGGCGGATCTGGAAAAGGGCGAAGGAACAGTAGATCTGGAGGTAGATCCGGCGGGACAGGCGGAGGAGGCAAGACCGGAGCAGGAGAAGCGAGAGACATGACAGGCAAGCTTGTATTCTCGGCGGAGAGCGTGAGGCGGCTCCGACGGCGGCGGTAGGGTGAACCCTAATCGCCTCTAAGATCGCATAAGAGCGTTTACTGTTTCAGAGCGTATATTACTCTACTTCTTTGTTTTGTGTCTTAATGCATCATCACATGTACATGAACTTATATATCGTGAATTCTAACATTAAGGATTTGTTTTGTAGGTAATATTATATCGTTCTTCGTTGGACTCGCCCCTATGTAAATTCTTTCTAACTCTTTTAATTACGTTCCTCTTACTCTAATAACGTTTTGAATCAGACACTAAATATATAGACGCTTTGTTTGTGTTTGTTTCTCAGGCCCACTTTTATTCGTATTTACAAGACAAAAACGTCAGATGGGTACCAGTGTATCCCATATGTGATATCCCTCTTAAGTGCGATGCTCTGGATATATTACGCGATGGTCAAGAAGAATCTAGTGATTATGATCACTATCAACACCTTTTCCTTGGTCATACAAATCTTCTACATCTCCTTCTATCTCTTCTACTCTTCTATGAAGCAAAAGGTCATTATTCGATATTTATGTAACTTCTTCTCTTGAATTTAAAAACATAATTAATGACTAGATTTTTACCGTTTCGATATGGCAGACTCTAACAATAAAACTAGTCGTATTGGTGGACGTTCTTGCTTTCGCCCTTGTTTTCTTCCCCACGCACTTTCTTCTTGATGGGAAGAAACGTGTCCAATTCCTCGGATACATTTGTATGATCTTCTCTCTATGTGTTTTTATCGCACCTCTTGCCATGATTGTAAGTCTCCGATCTCTTTCATTGATATTTATTCCATGCATCACATTTAAAACTGCTTCTAAAATCGGTAAGGTTAATCTTGAAAAAACAGAGGAGGGTTGTTAAGACGAAAACATCGGAGTTCATGAGTTTCAGTCTCTCCTTCTTTCTCACCTTGTCGGCAGTGACGTGGTTCGTCTATGGTGTGCTCCTCAAAGACTTAAACATAGCTGTAAGTCCGTCCAGTAGTCTTCATATTTGCCGCCTCTTTTGTTTTTCATTATTAAAGCTAGTGTTTTTTTCTTCCTCTCAGCTTCCAAATGTTTTGGGGTTTATATTTGGATGGGTACAAATGGTTGTATACTGGGTATACAAGAAACCTGGGACGAAGCCACCAGGTAACGTCCAGGAAATAGATGCAGAGCATGTTGTGGATGTCGTGAGGGATGGAGACACCATAATCATTGATGAGAACATCAAAGGAGACATTGAGCAGATGATGGAGAGCATTTAAATCTATATATATATATCCAAGAAATTATCGCTCTTACTAAACTACTATCTAGTATCAAGTTGTGTTTTAGTTGCTTTGCGTGCTAATCTTGTACTTTTCAATCTGTATCTCTCGCTCCTGTGTGACCTCTCTCTCATCTTGACTGTAAAATAAGTTAAACTAAATTAAATAAATGATGCAATTAAATAATAGTTTTGAAGTTTAAAATTTTCATTATCAGTGGACAAAATATAAAAAGAAGTATCCTTTTTAAATATTTGTTATCTCCTGAAACATGCAAATTTGCAACGGAGAGAGTATATGTATACTAGCATAGTCCAAAAACGTGATAAGAAACATAAGAGCATCATTATTGAGATCATTATTGGAAACATAAGAAACTTTGGTAAGGACAATCATAAAATAGAGATTATTGGTAGGACTTTATAAGTTTCTTATTAGTCATTAATAAGACTCAACCATCTCAGTCAGTGTAATTTAAGAGAAAAGAGATCAAATGGAACTCAAAAGCTTATTCATTGAAAAACAGAGCATGGCTCTTTATATAGCCACTTACAAACGACGGAAGCAAAGCTAACTCCTAAGAAATTGGAACAAGATAGACTTATTCAAAAGTTCAGAACCAAACACACCTTTACATGGATCCGGGTTTAATGCGTGGTGAGTTCCAGTCTTCAAGCAACAAAAGAACAAAAACAAATGTCAGAACACAGATCAACATTGTGTCTCATCATAGTTCAAGAAAAAAAACGTCAGAACAAAGTCTCTAGTACCTGAACAACGTTGAACTTCCACAAGCTTTGAGCAGTAGCCCCCATTGTTCCAGCATAAGCGCCAATTCATTTGTCTCCGTCCCTGAGTTTGTGAAGAACACCACCTATTCCAATAAACCAAACCCCATAAAGCAATCAAATTTGGTTCATAAAACACTCAACACAAGAAAAACAGAACATGCAGTGGTTCTGGTAGTACCTTGAGATCACCAGGGAGTTTGGAAGCAAGAGCTTCAGAGAACTCAGCAATGGCATGGTTAAGGTACATAACCGTAGGATAGCGATAAGATCAACTTCAACGAATCCCTAAAGAGTAGCGATAGTGCCTCCTGTCTGCATCAAGCCAATTTCTTCAAGTATTTTTTCCTTTTCACTGCTCCTAGATGAATTAGCGTGGGGCTTTCCATAAACCTGCTGATCATCCCCAACACAAATATCAATCAGGTCTTGTGGCTGCTAGGTACATCAAACAGGCCACCAACACTTTTATATTACTAAATTATATATTAATATCATTTTTAATTTTTAAATAAACAGCAATAATTTTTAATGATAAATAGTTATACTAAAAATAAATTTATCTTATAATTTATTTTGTAATATTATGAAATGTCAATCTATTATTAAAACATATTGAAAGATAAGCTAAATATTTATAATAAGAGCTAAAGTAATTTTAATAAATTTTAGTTATTTTCATATTATGCAACAATTAATTTAATTATTGATATTTATTTTTCTTATAAAATAGGAATACCATATAAAACATTTTATCAATTAAACATTTATTCAGCAAATTTTGTTTTTTCCGCAACTTAACCAATTTTTTCGCAGTTTAACAATTTTTTTCGCAGTTCCGCGATTAAGCGATGGTTACCAATCAGAACCAAAGTAAAATGGAAGAAGTATCAGTTACATGAGTCCATGACACATACCAAAGATTTCTACTTCATAATATATTAAGAACAAACTTAGATTCACCTCCTTGGTGAAATTTTAAATTCACCTCCTAGGTGAACTTTTAAATTCACCTCTCTTTTTAAAATCAATCAAAGTGCCATGTAGATTATTAAATAAAAAATATTAAATTAAATAAAAGATAGCTAAAAGAAAATAACGTTAATTCTAACGACAGTAGTGCCGCCAGCTAAACTCTAAACCCTAGATTTTTAAATTTTAAACCCTATACTCTAAATCTTAAATCAAAATCCTATACCCTAAAACCAAATTCTACACCCTAAACCCAAATCTTAGACTATAAACCCAAACTGTATACATTAAACCCAAATCGTAAACAATAAACATAAACCCTATACCATAAACTCAAATCCTAGACCCTAAATCCAAAACGTAAACCTTAAACCCAAATCTTAGACCCAAACTCTAGACTCTAAACCCAAATCCTAGACTTTAAACCCAAATCCTAGACCCTACCCAAACCGTAAACCCTAGGATTTGAGGTTAGGTTTACAGTTTGGGTTTAAGATCTTATATTTGGGTTTAGGGTATAGCGGGTGTAGGATCTAGGATTTGGATTTAAGGTATATAGTTTGGATTTATGGCTAGGATTTGGGTTTACAGTATATGATTTGGGTTTAGTGTTTACACTTTGGATTTATGGTATATGATTTGGTTTAAAATTTACGGTTTGGTTTTGGAGTATATGATTTGGATTTAGGGTTTAAGGTTTGAGTTTTAAGGTATAGAAATTAGGTTTAGGGTATATGATTTAGGTTTAGGATTTTGGATATAGGATTTAAAATTTAAAGTTTGGTTGGTGGCACTACCGTCGCTAAATTGACATTATTCTTTTTTAACTATTTTATTTTAATTTTATATATTTTAATTTAATAATCTATGTGACACTTTGATTGGTTCTAAACGGAAAGATGAATTTCTTGGCTTAGTTTAATTTCTCTCCACTAGATTAATTTGAACCCTAAAAATATTTCCAACGTAAAACTTCATTTTTTTCCAAAAAAAATAAAACTGAATATGGAATAAAAGTACTCCAACCCTACTCTATTTTTTACTACATAATAGAGTTATGAACAAAAAAAATAGATTAATCCATTTATGGAGTAAACTTTAAAATTGAGTGAGATATGAAATTGAATTAGAGTATTTGTTATTCCATATTTACTTTTACTCTTTTTTACCAACCGGAGTTGGGAAATGTCCTTAGATTGTAAGTTAGTTTGCCAAAATCCTAATTTACTCATCAGTGTCTGTACTCTTTTTTTTCCCAACTAGTTTTGATTGATGAAACAGAGGAGCATACACGATTAAACAACTAAATCCGGCGGAAACACCTTAACATCCCCGGAAGCTTATAGTCCACACAAGGGAAACTCAAACCCAAACAACGGGTGCCATACAAAAAGCTACTACAAACACAATATTAATTTTAATTCTTGCATCCAGTCTCGAACTCAAACCTTGAGGAGGAGAATAGAAATACGACTTCTGAGTTTTGACGAGCCAGATAACTTACCGCGAACAGCACCAGTAAAAAGCAGAGATTCAATGACTTTCACAACGACACAAGACCAAGAGAACCTGAACCTACAGTTCACAGGACCAAACTAAAACACGCAAGCCAAACACCATACACCAAAAAAGAAGCAAACAGACAAACGCCTGGAAATTAAGCTCTCTTCTCAACTGAAACTTCTTCGGAGAATCAAGAGCTTCAACCTCTTTATAAAGCTTCCAATAACCGAAGCCACCGAGGACAAGAGAGGCACAAGACAATCCGGAAAGGACACTTATTCAAAGGTCAGGAGAAAGATTCTAAACCACAGAGATAGCAGCAAAACAAACCTGAGTCTTCGGAAAGGTTGTTAATGTAGTGAGAGCGACAAAAACTAGTACAGAAAATAAAAACACAAAAAGTTTGTTAACGGAGTTCGTTTCCTACATCCCCGGGACCTTGTTCAGATTTCATTGACTTAGAACAAGGAGCAACCTACAATTGCTATATGGTACAACACACACTAGTGTTTACCACTCTTTTCTAAGAAGTAATCTACAAAGATTAGGAATAAAGCACGCATGCATGAATCCCATCCGGCTCACCGGAGCACACTGTCTTCTACAGCTGCAATCTTCAAAGACCTCTTCAATGAAACCGCCTTGCTAAACTCCCCCTGAGTCTAGGCTTCGATCTTCCACTTCTCGGAAGTACTTCACCAAGTACGTCAGCACCCAACGCACACCAGTGACACAAAACACTTGATCACCCAAGGACATACGAAGCTACCCACGAGCTCCACAAGATGGCTAACTCCATCACACAAAGCGTCAATACCAACGCCACCAAACTAAGTCAACATCGGACTCCATCGACAACTACTACAGACACTACTTCGATACCAAGCAGTAACAAACACCAATATACAATGAGCACCTCTCTCTCTTCTATGAGGTCTGGTTTTCTCATAAGGCACGTCCCTCCTTATATAGCAGACCAGAACTTCCTCTTCACGTCTTCAACTTGCTTTCCAAGTCTTCAACCTTCTCTCCAAGTCTTCCAAATACATTAATGGCAACTTTCCATTATCTTTATTGGAAAACTTCATCTTCAAGCAAACTCCTTTTGCTTTATGGAAAACGTCTATATGTCTTTAAACATATATCTTCTTTCCTTTTCTGAGCTCAGCAAGCCCACGCTCATCACGAAACACGAACTCAGCCCAAGCCCATCTTCATGACACACGCCTGTACTATCTCCTGTAGTACTTCACGAACTGATACAGAAAATCTCTCGAATCTGCATCTTCAATTTCCCCCTTTTTGACTATGCATGTGCACTCATCATAACTAGCTTGAAACCACGTCTTCAATCTCCCCCTATGAGTCACATCATGGTCAAAAACCAATTCGAAGATCAGCACCTTCCAAATCTATGAAGAAATCCCATCACGCCATCTTCATCAATCTTCAATCAAAATTTGTTTAACTTCCTGAACAAGTTTCTATCCTCACTCTCCCAGAACACACCAGTAACTTAGGTGACCCGCTCTGATACCAATTGTTGATGTAGTGAGAGCGACAAAAACTAGTGGAGAAAGTAAAAACACACAAAGTTTGTTAACGGGGTTCGTTTCCTACATCCTCGGGACTTTGTCCAGATTTCATTGACTTAGAACAAGGAGCAACCTACAATTGCTATATGGTACAACACACACACACTAGTGTTTACCACTCTTTTTTAAGAAGTAATCTACAAAGATTAGGAATAAAGCACGCATGCATGAATCCCATCCGGCTCACCGGAGCACACTGTCTTCTACAGCTGCAATCTTTAGAGACCTCTTCAATGAAACCGTCTTGCTAAACTCCCCCTGAGTCTAGGCTTCGATCATGCACTTCTCGGAAGTACCTCACCAAGTACGTCAGCATCCAACGCACACCAGTGACACAAAACACTTGATCACCCAAGCACATACGAAGCTACCCACGAGCTCCACAAGATGGCTAACTCCATCACACAAAGCGTCAATACCAATGCCACCAAACTAAGTCAACATCGGACTCCATCGACAACTACTACAGACACTGCTTCGATACCAAGCAGTAACAAACACCAATATACAATGAGCACCTCTCTCTCTCTTCTATGAGGTCTGGCTCTCTCATAAGGCATGTCCCTCCTTATATAGCAGACCAGAACTTCCTTTTCACGTCTTCAACTTGCTTTCCAAGTCTTCAACCTTCTCTCCAAGTCTTCCAAATACATTAATGGCAACTTTCCATTATCTTTATTGGAAAACTTCATCTTCAAGCAAACTCCTTTTGTCTTATGGAAAACGTCTATATGTCTTTAAACATATATCTTATTTCCTTTTCTGAACTCAGCAAGCCCACACTCATAACGAAATACGAACTCAACCCAAGCCCATCTTCATGACACATGTCTGTACTACCTCCTGTAGTACTTCACAAACTGATATAGAAAATCTCTCGAATCTGCATCTTCAATTTCCCTCTTTTTGACTATGCATTTGCACTCATCATAACTATCTTGAAAACCACGTCTTCAAAGGTGTTAGACCTCATGCGCTAACCACCCCTCCCCAACCTAACAGCCACACACAAACGCACCATTGGCATCCACCGCTTGCACCATAGCTGAAATCAAAACCAGAGAGCCAAACCCACCATCCCTGAGCCAACAAACAACTTTATCCCTTTCTTAGGATTTATACTGTTCTGCTTCTGTCTACATTTATGTTTATGTTAGGTAGCACCGTATCAGTCATCTGATACCTCATTGACTAGTGTAGTATTTTTATACTAATACCGTGTAGCAACATCTTATGTTGATACTTGATAATACTCTTTATGATATGACATGATAACTAAAAAACGTACACTAATAAAACTACCAAAAATTAAAAAAAAAATAAAAAAAAACTATCAAAAAGAAGAAAAAAGTAGTTGTAGAAGTTTTTTGACATTTGAAGAAAAAATTGGACGAATAAATAGAAGAAAACATGGATTAATATATAACTGTTTAAATATTTTTCTGAAAATATTAAAATTGTAATTAAACTTATTAAATATTAGTATTTTAAAGTGTTGATTGTTCAATTGTAATGCAAAGAGTTATATTTTATGTGATAGATTTTTTTTCTGATACGATAATGCAAAGACTTAACTTCGATTTAGGAGAAAACTATAGACTTTTAAGGACATCCTTATTGATTGTACTTGGGATTTTGAAGTTTTGAACAATCTAGGGTAAGGTGATGATTGTTTGCATGGATTTTAGATTTTAGTTTTTGGTTTTTAGATTTTGGTTTTTAGATTTTAAATTTTAGTTTTTAGATTTTGGTTTTTGATTTTGCTGTAGATTTTAGTTTTTCAAAAAATTTAAATGGTGACACTAGATTTTGATTTTCATACTAAAATAATTAGTAAAATATTTTTCATAAAACAAAACATAAAAAATAGGAAAAAAAACAATAAAAAATTCTATTAATTAACGTAAAATAAAATTAAATATTTTTATCTTTTTAAATGGTAAAATACATAAATTTATGTAACTCAAATATTTTAACATAAGAATGATAGCTAAATTTTAAATAAAAAATCACAATGTAATAAATGTATAATAACTATAACTAACCAATCTAATTAAATTAATATAAATTTATAGTATAAAATATAGTTAAATAATTATAAAACAAATCGTGTGTTTTAGGATGAATGTAGCTTTTATAAAGTATATATTGTTTTCTAAAATTAATAAATTTTGAAAATTAAAATTATCAAATAAAACTATTAATAATAACATATGATTAACTATATAATTGTAAATAGTACTAAATATTACCACAAAATAGTTACTTTTAAAAAATAAAATAAACCAAATTTTTAAATATATTTTTTAGTTTTATATAGAATTTTCATAATTTAAATATTATGAAATTAAAATAATAGCTACATTATAAAATTAAAAATTAAATTTCGTTGTAGTAAATATATAATACGTATAACCAAAAAACTTAATTAACTTTTCTTTGGGTTTGTGGTACAATATACTTTTTTTTGTAAAAGAATGGTACAAAATACTAGTTATTATATCATCATGGATTTAACTTACCTAAAAACTCTAAAGTTTGAGTTGTAGAAAATATTATTTGTAAACCATTTTTCATGCGTTTTTTAAATTGTAGATGTGATTCTTTTATTGTTTGATCAAGTAGATGTGATTCTTTTATATATAAAATAATTAATGTACGGCAAAAAGATGAAAACTGTCATAATAATAGGGAAAACCCATATAATGTGGATTCTGGTTCTTATGTACAAAATGGTTAAAGAGTTGAAAATCTGGTTTCCCTAAAAATAGGAAATCTACTTTACTTAAATCTTGATTGGGTAAAAACTAGATTTTGAAAAATCAAAAACTAAAAACTACTCTAAAATATTGTTGGATTCAAAACGGGCCAAGAAGATCCATTATCGTCGGGCCTTCTGGTCGTAGTTCGGTAGATAACCATTAGCCCAAATCCAAATTATTGAACTAGTAGTTGTTGTACATTAATAAAGGGACCAAACTTACGAAGAAAAAAGAAATACTATATTGACATGATCATATAATTTCATTGGTTGCATCTCCTAATATTATATAAGTTAAAAAACTTTGATTTAACTAGCTGGAATCTGAGAAACACAAACACTTTTTATTTGTAATTACTTCTTATATATTTAGAAAGTGATACATCCAATCCCTCAGAATTATGACCCAGAATACAACCAGAATTAAATATGGGATCAACCAAAAAAAACAAAAGAATAGGCCGAAAACTTCATCAGCCAAATAGAAAGAATAGTCACTATTGTCGTCGGTAGATTCCGTTGGAGAATATCCAGCTTAGCTCTAAACGTCAAGGAGATGTATGAAGAAGAAGGAGGTCTGTTTCCCGCGAGATGAAATCTTGAGTTGTATTCTTTCCAAAGGATGTAGATGCATGCTTGGAATATGTGCTTCATGATAAGAAGCAAGTACTGTTTGTTCTATGTGTGGTCTTTAATCCATCTAACACAATCCATGAACCAGGGAGGTGGTATTAGATGGGTCTTTGTTTGTGAAGAAAAACTAAACATCAGAGGAGTAAGTGCAATCGAAGAAGAGATGCTCTCTTGTTTACTCGCACTGACCACATAGAAGGCATTCTAGTGGCACATTAAGCAACACACACTAACTACAAAAAAAAGACCATATTAAATCACTTAAAGTGTATCACAAAAATAAGTGATTGTATTTTAAATTATTTATCTATAAATGATACAAATAATAACAAGTTAGCATCAGTTATAGTAACTGATATCATTATTAATTTATTTTGCATCTATTCATTAAAATTGATACAATTTATGTTATTTTGTATCACTTAAACAAAACTGATACTATTATACAGATTAATATCAATTAAAATAATCGATGCATTTACTTTTTATTATACAGATTAATATCAATTAAAATAAAATGATGTATATTATTTGCATCACCACTTTCAAAGTCACTTATATAACTGATGTAAATTTCTTTTACATCATTTATAAATGATACAAATATTAAAAATAAATGATTTAAACTGGTCTTTTTTTTTGTAGTGACTTGGTTATACAACATCTTATATCAAAATTTTTGTGGCAGAGCAGGTGTTACTTTGATGGCGTAAACTTACAAAATCGCATGCTATGTTATATATTTGTTATACTTGGGTGTGTGAGAACTCATAAGATTATGATACAACACAATGAAATCTTGAATAAACAGAAAACAGTTGTTAGGTTGCAGGCCAAAGGTAGAAGATAAGGTAAGTTTCGTTAGACTGCACTCATTAAACGTAAAACTAAAAATAGTTCAAAACATGAACCAATTCCTTTTAACCCGAGACCTTAAGGTTATAGCCTACTCGTCTGTAAACACTAGGCCACACTTACTTTCTTAATGTCATTCACATAAGCTACATATTACACATATATGTATTTTGAAGATTAAAAATAGACTCGAAATTAATCCATGAGTAATCCAGGTTATATCTCCGATTCTTTCATTAGGAGCTAGATCCAGCCCGAAAGTACATATAGCACCTAGCGAGTTTCCAAACGATGGTTGTATGATTTACTTATTAATTTATTTTCATATTCCTAATGAACAATTTAAAGAAATATATATTATAAAATATTTTATTTTATAGTAGGAATATTGTAAGGGATTATGTATCTCATGAAGGCACAAAACAATCAATATTTTTCCAGTCTCATTTAGATTATGATCTTTTTTTTACATTTGAACCTTGCAGTTGTAGTGGTGGTTTAACTTAGGTTTGTCTAGCTAAGTGTTTTTTGGTAAAATGTTAAGATTATCTAGCTATGTTTTTGTTTATGGTTTTTTGTTAAATTAAATATTATTATGGTTTAAAATCAGTGATTAATGATAACAGATACAATATAAAATATTATTTTATTTAATTTATCACTTGAAATAGGAAAAAACTAAAATAAGTAAATCATTCAATGAATGCATAACCAATTTAACAATTTCATCCATAAAATTCAATGAATATCTAAATAATAAACGAAAAAATGAGAAGAGAGACAAAAAAAATATTTAAGATATCTTTAATTGCATTTCTTAATATATATATGACTTAATCTACTTTAAAGATTTAAATTTATTAATTAATTAATTTTTATTAAAAAGAATATTTTTTATGATTTATGTTTTAGATACTAGAGTAATAAATTTTCTCTTACATAGTTATATATATAGTCTCAACTGTATGTCACTAATACAACCATCAAATAGCAAACAACACACATCGTTAATTAGAAGAGTATTAGGATAATGTCTTCATCACATCTCGCTATCATGTGCCTCATCATGGTTTCTCTTGTTCCTCTATATCAATGTATGTACAATGTAATGATGCATATAAAATGTACTCAATTTTACATCATTATATCATGATAGGCATTGAAACTATGCATATACTCTTATATTCTCATTTTAATTCTATTTTTCTTATACAGTGGGAAACGCGGATGGTTTAGAATTCGACAGAAAATGCGTCCGTCTCCTTGGATGTACTGGAAAACGATGTATCTGCTGTAACAATGCACCGGAAATATTAAAATGTTATAATACGAAAGCAGCATGTATGGCTCATTGCACGAACCCAACTATTTGAGTGGCTTAAGAAAATTTAAGAAATTAAAACATAATCATGTGGAATATCTCAATAAACATAATATATTTTATAAAATAAAGATATTAATAAACCTTTTTTTGAGTATCTCAATATATTTATATATCTAGCATCTAATTTATAATATGCATATGATTAAGAATAATACAAATTTGTGTAACATAAAGAATTAAACGATTTTGTCGTTATGTTCAGTAGGGTTGACATGCTTTGACATTCACCTTTTCTCTTTTAATCTTTGTAGTTTATCCTCTTGATCTATTCTTATTTTTCTATTTCAGTTTGTATTTAATATATTCTAATTTTTATGAATATTTATCTTTCTTTCTTTTGCTAAATTGAAGAGAGAATATCAAACCATAACAGATCAATGGGATAATCATGGTTTTAAGCTTCTTAATCAAAAAAAATTAAGCTAGTTCTTTCTCTCTAAAATTTCCCCTACTATATATTACCATATTTCACATTACACTTCCACAAATTTCCACACATACACGTTTAATCAAAAGATCTAAATGGTTAAATATGAGTGAAGATGCAACTAAAGAAGAAACTTTATCGCATCTCAACTCTGCAGAACCCGACAGTTTTAGGTTGACCATTTTTGTTTGGAAATTGACTCATCTTAACAAAATTAATTAAAAGTGTTAAAGAATATCTCATAATATCATAAATAAATAAAAAATTGCTTCTCTTTTAATTTTTTCTCTTATTAATTAGATATTCATTAAATTTTATGGATGAAAACTGTCTAATTAATAATGAATTCATTGTGTGCCTTGTTGTAAAATGCTCTGTGCACCCCTTATTCGCCGGAAAGACGTGAAACGCTGACCGTCGCAAATTAGACTTATTCGGCAATTAATCGGCTAGAAGTGAAAAGTTCACTGTATTGTTGTCTCGAAGATAAAAATCACATGCTATGTTATAGATTTGATTGACTTATGTGAAAACTCATAAGATTAAGACAAAATACAATGACAAAGTGAACAAAATAAATACAGAAAATGCTATTGAGTTGCGTGTAAAAGATAGAAGATAAGGAAAACTTTGTCATTCGGCACTCATTATTAAACCTAAAGTTAAAAAATAGTCCAAAACATGCACCAACTCCTTCGAACCCGAGACCATAAGGTCATCCAACACGGCTATAAATACTAGGCCAAGCTAATTTCCGTAGTTTGATTCACATAAACTACATATTAATCCATCAGTAGTAATCAATTATAAATCCCCAATTTTTATTAGGGCGCTAGGCCCTGCCCAAGCGTACGGATAGCTTCAAACGAGTTAATGAACAAGTTCTAAAACACTCTCTGTGCGCCCGCTTATTCGCCAGAAAGCCATGACATGCTGACACACCATGGCGAATTAGACTTATTCGGGCAATTAATCAGCCAGAAGTGTACATTTCATTGTTTTATAGTCTTGCAGCTAAAAACCGCATGCTATGTTATAGATTTGTTATACTTCGGTGAGTGAGAACTCATAAGATTATGACAAAGTACAATGAAATCGTGAAAAAAAACAGTCGTTTAGTTGCAGGTCAAAGGTAGAAGATAAGGACAGTTTCTTTATGCTGCACTCATTAGTGAGCATACCTGTCAGAAAACATGGATATCAGATATACTAGAAGGCCTCGAGAAACAGTGAACATCATTTAAGCTACTTTATTATCCCCCTTAAGAAAATAACAAACTGAATAATCATATAAACCGAGAAGACAAGGTATCTTTCAGTGGAGACCTAAACCGGGGCAACGGGATTTGACATACCAAGCAGTCGAATGAATTAAGAAACTACTGAAACAAAGATAACAACTACTAAAATCTCAATCAGACATGTGTTCATCACAAGAAAAGACGATATCTGTCCACTCTAATCTGCAATATTCGAACATGAGCTATTTTTCTTACGAATAAAAAAAGAAGGTACGAGATAGGAAACAGCAAGGCCAACCTGGACACCTGCTTGTATATCAGAACTTTTGAGTTTGGCCTCACAAATGGCAGTAACGGCTTCGCTAACGAATTTGCTAAGGTTTACACTTCGGAGATCATCCATGAGCCCTTCACGCAGCTCCTCATTGATCAACTTCAACTTCTTGATAACTGCTGTATTGCGCTTGATACTAGAATCAAGAGTCCTAAGGTACGCTGAATCTGCAACATGCAGGACTCACTCTCTCAGTAACAAACTCAAACTACTGATTTATATACCAATCTTTACAAATTTAAATACTCAAACACCGTTGCAGAACTAAACGTGAAACCCCTAAATTATCAAAACTACTCCTATGGAATCACAAAAACTACTCAATTCAGAAGCAAAAAACACAAACCAGGCCGTTCAGGATTGAGATTGTTTTGACGAAGAGTCATCTTAGCTTCAATTGCCTTCTTAATGTACGCAAGGCGAGCAAGAGCTTCCTGCGATTAACCAGGAACAAGGAGATCATCATTATTTCAATTTTCTGGAGCAAAATACGATCAGTAATCTCGGGAGATCAAAATCAAACCTCGTCGTCTTGTTTCTCGGTGTGGCTTTCCTCCTCTTGATGAGGATGATCAATTAGGGTTCAGGAAGTGATAGCTTTCTACGAATCGGAGATTATTGTGTTTGTTCCAGAGGAGAGTTGATGCAAACTGTCGAACGATCGGGTTTAATTGAGCATTGAATATTGTTGGATTCAAAACGGGCCAAGAAGACCCATTATCGTCAGGCCTTCCGGTCGTAGTTCGGTAGATAACCGTTAACCCGAATCCAAATTATCCCCTTATTATTAATCAAGAAGCAATTTAAAATAATAACCTTCAATGAGTAAACTTATTACAATGTTGCCATTTTGATGACATGTCATGCTCTCATGCACCCTCAGCCTTGAGATAGAACTACTCTAAAAAGACTAGATTTATTACATCAAATGTCATTGGTACTACTAATATTTAGTGCATTGTATTTTATATCATTTGTCATGGGAATTGAATTTTAATATAGCGTATGTTATACCTTTTACGTGGATTGACATATTAGAAGTATCTGCATATACAAAAAATCAGTATGATAGCTATAGGAAAATGGAAAAATATCTCTGATATATTAACATGTTATATGCTACAGAATTTTATATGTATCTTTTTATATTTATGCTTCGGTGTATATAAATTCAGTAAGGTATTAGGGATCCTCTTCTCTCTAAACTATAAGTCCTAAAATGCAATTTTTTCCACGAAAACAATCTTATTGTATATCCCTCAAATGGGAGTTTAGACAACTTACATGAATATAACAAATTCGTTAGTATCATAACTATAGCTAAAAGTTTTATTTTTTTGTCCTTACATAAACATGTTTCTAAAAGGTTATCGATCCTCAGCTGTCAACTTTTGAACCAGAATGTGAATGAATTTGTTACACATAATAGATATAAACGTGTAAATCTGGCTTATCCTATATATTAACAGATATATAATATTGTATATATTAACATTAACATTATATTGTATATTGTATATAAATGTATTGATATTGATTTAAATATTTGAAGGCTATTGTTCTTGCAGAACCCTTTCCCAGTTTTGTGACGACATACAATTTGATTCGAAAATTGTATGATTGATTCAAAAATATTATTTGGGGTTCATATGAGTTAATGTAATTTTTAAACTGTTTTCTATAAATTGTTTTTATCATTAAAGACTATTAGTCAATCTTTCTGATTCCTAATATTAAGCTGCCATGATCAGTGCTGCAATTATGATTGATTGTAGCGTTTTTCTTTTAAAACAAGATTGATTGTAGCTTTATGTTTCCTAATCCACGTTATTTTTTTTTGTATTCAGACTTAGATATTAAATCACGCAAAACTTGATTCACAAGTTTAATCTTTAAAACATTTAATAATTAGTTCAAGATTGACGCTAATTAACACTATTCACGCAAAGTAATTTCGTATTCAAAAGAAAAAGCAAATATGACATGAACTGATTTAGTGGTCAATCACATTATAAACTGATTTCGTATTCCCTTAAATTGTATATGCAAATTTATTGTTTAAGTAACTGCTTTACTAGATATACACATATGTGGGAGGAGACCCATATATCACTCAGCTTTTATCGTTTTCATATACTTTAGTTTTCAAAATGGCCAGACTTTATTTTCGTTTCTTAAAAATTGTCTAAACATTTTTCTGAAAAAAAAATTTCCAATTTTTTAATCATATTACCAGCTTCATATATTTAAGTGACCCATTTTGAAAAAAAATTGATAGATTCGTTTATACTTAAATGAACCCAAATCCATACTAATATAATTTTATACAATCTTGTCCTGGTGTCCACCTACAATTTGTCTACAAAAGATATGATATTATATTTTCTAATTCGTAATGTATGTTTTTGCGTTATCTTTTTATTCTTACGTTACTTTACGTCTGCATACAA
Source organism: Raphanus sativus (assembly GCF_000801105.2). Classification (NCBI taxonomy): domain Eukaryota; kingdom Viridiplantae; phylum Streptophyta; class Magnoliopsida; order Brassicales; family Brassicaceae; genus Raphanus; species Raphanus sativus. Next base: position 15,454,717 of record NC_079513.1, on the reverse strand, counting down.
TATATATTGATAAATATGTTATTTTAATAATGATATATTAAATTTATCCTGTATCTACTTATAGATTTTATTGTATATAAATTAAAAATATGCTGTACTTTTTTAAAAAAATTGTGTCTTTTTATTTTTTGTTCAAAAAAAAAAATATAATGTACATTTAAATATTAAATATTTCTCTCACCACGCGCAAGGCGCGGGTCATATCCTAGTTGAATTAGTAGTTGTTGTACAATAATGAAGGGACCAAACTTACGAAGAAAAAGTAAATACTATATTGACATGATCATATAATCTCATTGGTTGCATCTCCTAATATTATATCGGTTAAAAAGTGATACATCCAATCCCTCAGAATTATGACCCAGAATACAACCAGAATTATGACCCAGAATTATGACCTTAAGGTTATAGCCTACTCGTCTGAAAACACTAGGCCACACTTATTTTCTTAACGTAATTCACATAAGCTGCATATTATACATATATTTATTTTAAAGATTAAAATAGACTCGAAATTAATCCATGAGTAATCTAGGTTATATCCCCGATTCTTTCATTAGGAGCTAGACCCTTCCCGAAAGTACATATAGCGCCTAGCGAGTTTCCAAACAATGATTGTATGATATACTTATTAATTTATTTTCATATTCCTAATGAATAATTTAAAGAAATATATATATTTTTATAAAATGTTTTATTTTCTAGTAGGAATATTGTAAGGGATTATGTATCTCATGAAGGCACAAAACAATCAATCTTTTTCCAGTCTCATTTAGATTATGATCTTTTTTTACATTTGAACATTGCAGTTGTAGTGGTGGTTTAACATAGGTTTGTGTAGCTAAGTTTTTTGGTATAATGTTAAGATTATCTAGCTAAGTTTTTGTTGATGTTTTTTGTTAAATTAGTATTATTATGATTTAAAATCAGTGATTAATGATAACAGATACAATATAAAAAAAATATTTTTATTTAATTTATCACTTGAAATAGGAAAAACTAAAATAAGTAAACCATTCAATGAATGCATAACCAATTTAGCAATTTCATCCATAAAATTCAATGAATATCTAAATAATAAACGACAAAATGAGAAGAGAGACAAAAAAATATTTAAGATATCTTGAAATATTTTTAAAACTTTAATTGCATTTCTTAATATATATATATATATATATATATATATATATATGACTTAATCTACTTTAAAGACTTAAATTTATTAATTAATTAATTATTATTAAAAGAATATTTTTTATGATTTATGTTTTAGATACTAGAGTAATAAATTTTCTCTTACATAGTTATATATATATAGTCTCAACTGTATGTCACTAATACAACCATCAAATAGCAAACAACACACATCGTTAATTAGAAGAGTATTAGGATAATGTCTTCATCACATCTTGCTATCATGTGCCTCATCATGATTTCTCTTGTTCCTCTATATCAATGTATGTACAATGTAATGATGCATATAAAATATACTCAATTTTACATCATTTTATCATGATAGGCATTGAAACTATGCATATACTCTTATATTCTCATTTTTAATTCTATTTTTCTTATACAGTGGGAAACGCGGATGGTTTAGAATTCGACAGAAAATGCGTCCGTCTCCTTGGATGTACCGGAAAACATTGTATCTGCTGTAACAATGCACCGGAAATATTAAAATGTTATAATACGAAAGCAGCATGTATGGCTCATTGCACGAACCCAACTATTTGAGTGGCTTAAGAAACTTTAAGAAATTAAAATATAATCATGTGGAATATCTCAACAAATATAATATATATTATAAAATAAAGATATTAATAAACCTTTTCTTTGAGTATCTCAATATATTTATATATCTAGCATCTAATTTATAATATGCATATGATTAAGAATAATACAAATTTGTGTAACATAAAAAATTAAACGATTTTGTCGTTATGTTCATTAGGGTTGACATGCTTTGACATTCACCTTTTCTCTTTTAATCTTTGTAGTTTATCCTCTTGATCTATTCTTATTTTTCTATTTCAGTTTGTATTTAATATATTATAATTTTTATGGATATTTATCTTTCTTTCTTTTGCTAAATTGAAGAGAGAATATCAAACCATAACAGATCAATGGGATAATCATGGTTTTAAGCTTCTTAATCAAAAAAAATTAAGCTAGTTCTTTCTCTCTAAAATTTCCCTTACTATATATTACCATATTTCACGTTATTCTTCCACAAATTTCCACACATACACGTTTAATCAAGAGATCTAAATGGTTAAATATGAGTGAAGATGGCAACTAAAGAAGAAACTTTATCGCATCTCAACTCTGCAGAACCCGACAGTTTTAGGTTGACCATTTTTGTTTGGAAATTGACTCATCTTAACAAAATTAATTAACAGTGTTAAAGAATATCACATAATATCATAAATAAATAAAAAATTGCTTTTCTTTTATTTTTTTCTCTTATTAATTAGATATTCATTAAATTTTATGGATGAAAACTGTCTAATTAATAATGAATTCATTGTGTGCCTTGTTGTAAAATGCTCTGTGCACCCCTTATTCGCCCGAAAGACGTGAAACGTTGACTGTCGCAAATTAGACTTATTCGGCAATTAATCGGCTAGAAGTGAAAAGTTCACTGTATTGTTGTCTCGAAGATAAAAATCACATGCTATGTTATAGATTTGATAGACTTATGTGAAAACTCATAAGATTAAGACAAAATACAATGACAAAGTGAACAAAATAAATACAGAAAATGCTATTGAGTTGCGTGTAAAAGATAGAAGATAAGGAAAACTTTGTCATTCGGCACTCATTATTAAACCTAAAGTTAAAAAATAGTCCAAAACTTGCACCAACTCCTTCGAACCCGAGACCATAAGGTCATCCAACACGGCTATAAATACTAGGCCAAGCTAATTTCCATAGTTTGATTCACATAAACTACATATTATACATATATATATATATATATATATATATATTAAGAAATAAAAAATACCCAAATTAATCCATCAGTAGTAATCAATTATAAATCCCCAATTTTTATTAGGGCGCTAGGCCCTGCCCAAGCGTACGGATAGCTTCAAACGAGTTAATGAACAAGTTCTAAAACACTCTCTGTGCGCACGCTTATTCGCCAGAAAGCCATGACATGCTGACACACCATGGCGAATTAGACTTATTCGGGCAATTAATCAGCCCGAAGTGTACATTTTATTGTTTTATAGTCTTGCAGCTAAAAACCGCATGCTATGTTATAGATTTGTTATACTTCGGTGAGTGAGAACTCATAAGATTATGATAAAGTACAATGAACTCGTGAAAAAAAAACGGTTGTTTAGTTGCAGGTCAAAGGTAGAAGATAAGGACAGTTTCTTTATGTTGCACTCATTAGTGAGCATACCTGTCAGAAAACATGGATATCAGATATAGTAGAAGGCCTCGAGAAACAGTAAGCATCATTTTAAGCTACTTTATTATCCCCCTTAAGAAAATAACAAACTGAATAATCATATAAACCGAGAAGACAAGGTATCTTTCAGTGGAGACCTAAACCAGGGCAACGGGATTTGACATACCAAGCAGTCAAATGAATTAAGAAACTACTGAAACAAAGATAACAGCTACTAAAATCTCAATCAGACATGTTCACCACAAGAAAAGACGATATCTGTCCACTCTAATCTGCAATATTCGAACATGAGCTATTTTTCTTACGAATAAAAAAACAAGGTACGAGATAGGAAACAACAAGCTATGTGATCTATACTATTAAAGCAGAATCCTTCATAGGATTCTGCCAATACTTTTTAATTTATTTACAATGGCATGCCACTCCTATATTTATGGCTAATTAATTTTATTAATTATTTTAAAGATATTTATGGATACTATCCAATAATAATCATTATATAATCTTATTGTGTATTTCATATTCAAAGCATTTATTTATATCCATAAATACATAAAATAAATGATATATTCGATTTGTACTTTTAAATTTAGGTAATAATATTATTATAAGTATATAATAACTAATATATTTATATTTATATGTTTGGGTATGTATACTCATTTGGTTTCCGGTATATATGATGTTCGGTGTTAAAAAATGAACCCATTCAAATATTTAGGCCAGATTTGATATATTGATTATCGGATCATTTTCCAGTCAATTTTTTGGATGCGGATATTATGTCTAAACTTTATATTAGACAAAAGTTAAAACACATAATTTTCAAATTAAAAATTTTTCTGTGAAATTTTTAAAAGAAGAAATCCTGCGTTTTTAAACGCGGGTCAAAATCTAGTTTTATATAAATTTAGTTAGAGTTGGACCTAATTGCCATTTATCTAACCATCTTTAACCAGATACACATATCTAATCTTTGACCATAAAACTGGACTCATAATCCTATTGCACATGAACACAAACTTATAGTTATAAAACTGTTCTCAACAAAAACAAAAATTTGAAACGACATTATACAATTATTTTCTAAATAACTACATATGCCAATCTTTGGCTTATACCAATCTTTGGCTTATTACATCTATATTATTAAAACTGTAAGTACAAATTGAATTTGTTTGGAAACATAGATAACAATTTAAAAAAGATGTTTGTTTGGAAACTTGGATAGCAGTTAAAAAATAGATATGTTTGCAAACATGAATAACTGTTTAAAAAAGAAGTTTATTTTGAAACATGAATAGCAGTATAAAAAGAAATATAATGTTGTTTGGAAACAAATATAACAGTATATTACGAAATGAATGAATTTATGTTATTAAGAAAAATTGGAAATCTATTATATTATAAGAAAGAAATCTATTTATTTGGGTCAACTTTAAAATATACGAAATTAGCTAATCTAATTATTTTAAAAAATCATTGGTCTAGAATAATCATAAAACGAAATTTAAGCTTTATATATATATTTCAAATAAAAAAAAATAATTTAAAGTTGATTTATATCAAAAATTGATTCAGCATATACATATATTCAAAAAAATATTTTTACTACAATATTTTCCATAACCATTATTGAAAAATGTTTTCAATATATATAAGAAAAATACAATAAAAAGTCAAATTTCATATACCAACTTATATTATGGTTTTTGTATTTGACATTAAATTTTTTAAATATAATATATGTGATTATTTATATGATAGTACATATAAAATACTATTAATTATATGTTTACTCTGTTTTTAAAGGAAAAATAATAGATCGTGAATTAGGTACGGGCGTTCGGGTACCCATTCGGATTTCGTTCAGGTCTGTTTGGGTTTCGGATTTTCAGGGTCAAAAATTTTAGTCTCATTCGGATATTTCTAAATTTTGGTTTGGATTCGATTCAGATCTTTGCGGGTTCATTCGTGTTCGGATAACCAATTTAAATTGTTTTTAAAATTTATTATATACTTTAAATTTCTCAAAATATATAAACAAAATAATATATTAGATATAAATTTGAATAGTATATGTCAGAATACCTAAATATAACGTATAAATTGGTTTGATTTAAATATTTGGATAGATAATCAATAATTATTTTAAATATTTTTGGTGTCTTGAATATAGTTTAACGATTTTAGATATTTACATATGATTATTTATATATATTATCAATTATTTACACCAACTTAAAACTACCATATATGTTTTGGATGTTTTAAAATATATTAAATCTATATATATATATATATATATATATATATAAGTAAATAAATCTATTTCGAATACATTCGGGTATACGAAATACTTCGATTCGGATCGGATTCGGTTTCAGTTTTCTAAATACCAAAATTTTGAATAATTTGGATAGTTAATCAATTTCGGTTCGGGTTTGGTACTTTTTTTTTGATCGGGATCGGTTCGATTTTTTAGATTCGAGTTTTTGTCAAACTAATATATTGACATGAAAAATAAATAGCAACATATTTTATAAAAAAATACATCCGCACGGGCGTGCGGGTCAAAGTCTAGTTGATATATTACAAACGAACACATTTGGACCATTTTAATAAGGCTATTATTAGTACAAGAGCTTAATACAAACAAAGAACAGTAGCTTAAGTAAGGGAAAAGAAGTTGACATTGATTGTTAATATGAAGAGGAAAACGTAATAAACACGAGTTAAGAAGGAAATAGACGATTACGGTGGTAGCTGCGGCTAATCTTCCACCAGAATAAACAAAAAGTTTACAGACCATCATCTCTGTGTCAGTGATATGTGCTGTAACGAGATCTTCAATGGCCTTCAAATGTTCATTAATTGGACCAGAAGACCGAGAAACCTCCAATGCAGCAATCAGAGTATTTGCTTGACGGATAGCAGCACACAAAGCCTTGATTTCTTGGGTTTGCCGAAGATTTCGAGAATTTTCGAAACGAGATCTCCGTATAATCTGTACATCCTCCTCCTTCAACGCATTAAAGATACGTTATATGGCTCCTGATGAGAGATAATGTGAGAACATGCACACCGACTGGTTCTTCTCCCACTACAAATATCATCTCGGGGATCGGTCGGACTGGTTGTACTTCCGGTGAATCAGGACAGTTGACTGACTGGACATAAACCATATTTGGGCATATCCGCATATGCAGCTCCTATAAGGATTGTTGAATGTTTACTCTCTTCTCGATCGCTTCTACTTCTTCGAATATGAAAAAGTAACCTGATGAAAGGGAAAGATAATATTAGTGAATAAAGAAGGGAAGAAAGTTACGATGAATTGAATTTTATTTTATGCCAAGTTCGTATTATCGCAGTTGCGTGAAATATATTCCAATCACATTAAATTGACCCTTACATGCACTTATCGCTGCTTCTACTAGGACCTACATGCTAGGTTTTAGGTCTGCAATATAGGTTTGTCATGAATAGCGGATAGTGGTATTTTTTGGGTTAAAGTCAAAGCTCAACAGTTAACATTAACAAAGATTGCTTTACCTATGACTTAAATAATATGTCTAACGTAGATATCAAATGCAATTACTCTATTAAAAAATAAGAGTTAAATTTTCTTAAAGAGAAAGAAAATTAAATTATATGATTTGATTTTCGTTATGTACAGATTTTTTAATCATTCAATTTTTTTATCTATCTTATTAAAACAGAAACATTATGTTGGACCTAACATTTATTTTGTAAGTTTTTAAATTAAATACACATTTATACTTTATAGTTAAACCTACATTAAATCACTAATATTTCTTTATTTATACTACTATTCATGTTTCCAAACAATATACTTATTTCTTTATACTACTATCAATATTTCCAAACAATATATTTTTATATTACTATCAATATTTCCAAACAATACAATAATTAATCTTAATTACATCTATCATTTTCTCTTTAAAATTCTGTAGAAACGTTATAATTTCATAAATTGCAAAATAATGAACTTTAAAATTTGGATTATAAGACTACAAAATATGAAACTATTACAATTTAAATCCAATTAGATTATATATCGGTCATCCATCAGTTCAATCGGTTAGTCTCGGTTTTCAGTGATTTTTTTAATATGAATATTTTAAAAACCTAAATTGAATTGTCAGATCTCCGGATTAACCGGTATAATCACAATCGGGTTGAATTTAAAAACACTAATTTAAATGCAAAAATATTTTAAATACACACTCTTTAAAAATTACCAAAATATTTGTTAAGTTATTAGTGAATTTTTTTATCGTAAAATATTCCGCGCTTCCAAAGCGCGGGTCAAAATCTAGTCTTAATGTTAAATATTAAGGGAGCTAACAACCATCACAACGTTACTATTTCTTAGATGAGTGGACTTAGTAAAAATTAGAATACACACTTTTTAAAGAATTTTTTTTTACTTCTTATTATCTAGGAACTAATACATCCAATCCCTCAGAATTATGGCCCATAATACAACCAGAATTAAATATGGAATCAACAAAAAAGGCTGAAAACTATTAAAAAAATACATTAGTCAAGTAGAAAGAAGAGTCACTTTGTCCGTTGGAGGATATCCAGCTTAGCTCTAAGCGTCGAGGTGATGTCTGAAGCAGAAGGGGGTCTGTTTCCCGTGAGATGAAGTCTTGAGTTGCGTTCTCTCCAAAGGGTGTAGATGCATCCTTGGAATTTGAGCTTCATAATGAGAATCAAGATTTTGTTTTACGTGTGGTTTTTAATCCATCTAACACAATCTATGTACCGGGTAAATGGAGTTAGATGGACCTTGTTTGTGAAGAAAGACCAAACATCAAAGGAATAAGTGCAATCAAAAAAGAGATGTTCCCTTGTTTCCTCGCACTGACCACATAGAAGACATTCCGATGGCAAATTTAAGCAACACGACACTTAATTATACAACATCTTATATTAGCAGAGCAGGTGTTACTTTGATGGTGTGAGCTTACAGAAATACTATTCATGCTCATATGTATTTGAGTTTGATATCACTTTATAAGATTTTAACCAGCAATGGCTTCCGTTCGTGAACCACATAGTTATCAATTCAGTAGACAATATAATTCGGATCACATGTATGATGTATACATATTTTTTCTTTAAGAATAAGCAACCCTAGGTGTGTGAATTAACCTTAAAGCTTTATACAGTGAAAACTTCATTTATTTATATTTGAATATATTGCATAGAAAGCCATATTTATAAACAAATGGCTGGTATAGCTATACAAACATTTTAATACCAAGTTAGCCGATATAAGCTTACAATCAATGGCGGTTCCAGCAGAAAATTTTTGTGGGTTCACACTATTAAAAAAAAATTAAAGTGCCATTTGGTGGATTCGAACCCGATATCTGTGGGTCTAATACTGCCTTTTCCAACCACTGAGCTACAGTTCCGTAATAAATAGAAGCTTACAAACTAAAACTTATAGTATTTTTGCGGTGTCAATTGACCCCATAAACTTTCAAGTGGGTCCGCCTCTGCTTACAATACTAATATAAACTACCTACTGCTTAGACAGTATTCTCAAAATATAGTTACAATAATTATTTATTTAGTAGTCCCAGAAAGTAATTACAAAATAAATTACTATTCGAGTCATAAGTTTTTCATTTACCAGAAAATTTTATAATCTCAACCCTGACGACATCTTTGACCAGCTTCACAACCAGGTGTATATGGGTTAGCCTGACCCATGCATTTTCCCGGTGCACAACCCTTGTTATCTGCTTCCATAGCTCCAGTCCCTATTTTTGCGGCTTCGGTTGTGCTCATGACAATACATATAATGGTTATAAGAGCCAATGATAAAACAAGTGTTTTCTTGGAAATAACCATTTTCTTTGGGATGATTTGCTTTTTTCTAATAAACATTCATGTGATTATATAGTGTAAATTTTTATTTGCTAATTAAAGAATGGTTATAATAGGTCTAGTTTGCCGTAATCTTTGGATATTTTGTTAATTTATGCATTGGATACCTTTGAACCACACTAATTATTAGTTTTGTATAAAAATAGTGAAAGCATATACATCGATGATTGTTTTTTAAACACATTCAACAGAGATTGAATTTCCTTGGCAATTTTTGGTGGGTGATGAAAACTATTTATAAATAAATGAGAATTTTGGATTTAACTAGATTAAATAGCTTGTGTTATTTTGTTAAATTCCACCGCGCTCTCTCTTTCCCCCTATTGTTAAAATTAGGGCTCCTATTGTTAAAATTAGGGCTGTATACTCTTTTCTGGAGATGTCTTCGAAAAATTAAGAGAAAGAATGAGTCGCAAGAACCATCTCTGATTACATCACTTCCCAAGGACGTCGTCTTTGACATCTTAGCTCGTGTTCCAAGGTGCGAGTATCAAATACTCTCCCTCGTTTCCAAGCAGTTCCGGTCACTTGTTGCTTCACCTGAACTATACATAAGACGATCCTTATTAGGCTTCACCGAACACTGCTTATATGTTTTCCTCTATGACGACAAATCACGTGATCAAAGTTTGTATATTCTCAGCCGGAAGGCCAACGGCAAACGCCGCTTGGTCCTTATCCATTCGGTTCCCGCTGTGAATCCTGAGGCGAGATTTCTCGCTGTAGGCTCGAGCATTTATGTGTTTGGTGGTGGGAAAGAATATAAGACGAGAGATAGCGTGTTAAGAATTGACTGTAGATTTCACACTGTGGAACACCTCCCCAGAATGCCTGTGCGCATGTCTTATATAGTTGCTGACGTCATCGATGGGACAATCTACATAATAGGAAAGGACTACGACGACTGGAAGCAGAGGAAGAAGGTGATGGTGGTGTTCAATATAAAAGAAAAATTGTGGGAGCCTGCGATGATAATACCAGACATAGGTCTAGGTGAGGATTGGAATAATTGTGTTGTGATGGCTGATAAGATGTACACGAGGGATTATCGTAAAGGCTTTGTTTACAAGCCAAAGGAGGGTAAATGGGCAAGAGAAGATATGCTGAGTTCTAAGATGTGGAGTGACGCCTGTGTCCTTGATGATGTATTGTACTATTTTGATAAGCTGGAGTTAAGAGCCTATGATTCAAAGCAGAGGTGTTGGGGTGTGGTTAAAGGTTTGGAAAAATTGTTGCCTAAGACTTGTAGTTCAGATTCCGAAAAATTAGTTCAGATAAGCACTGCGATCTACGGAGGGAAACTGGCTTTGTGTTTTTCTAAAGGAAAACCGTTTTATTCTAAAGGAGTTTGGCGGGGCAGAATAATGAAGATTTTGTGTGCAGAGATTTCGCTGGAAAGACGTCAAGGAGGAGAGATTTTGGGTAAAGTTGAGTGGTGTCATCAGCTTCTGATTGCTAAGAATGTTATGGTGGGAAAATTGTTAGTTGCTCTTGTCTGATGCTAGGAACATAGTCGAATTTGAGAATCCAAAACAAAGTGGTAGATCTCAGCACTAAAGTTTATTTGTTTTGTCCAAATGACCAAATGAGTTTTCTATTTCGTTATCCTAAATGGATTTTAATGTACTTTTTAAACTAAAACAAGATTAAACACATCCTATCGTTTTTATTAGTATACTGATGGAAACGATATTTTGGCTACACGAAATAGAAACACATCCCAAAAAACATTTTGATTCTTCATGTAAAGAAGACGTAAGATGTTGAACAAAAAAAAAAGACGTAAGATTACGCTGGGATCCATGTCCCTGAAAAAATTATCCCCCAAGATAAAAAAAAATTCCCAATTTGATTCCAGTGCGGTAGTCCTTAGTTTAATTTGATCTAATCCAGAGATCTGCACACAATGATTTATGTTACAAAAAGTTTACACATCATAACATATGAGTAAAAGTCTCATTCAATATATATATAAATATATTAATTTGAATATCTATTGAATGAGACTTTTACTCGTATGTTTGTATGATCATATGTATTTTTTATAATAAAAATTTGAAATCATTGATAACAATTTTTAATGTGTTAGTAATTTATAATCATTGTTGAAAATTCAAATTATAACATATACAAAAATGTAAATCTTTGTTATATAGTTATTATGATTGTTTATTTTATGTTAATAATATACAACTAAAAATAAATGATGGACAATATAAAAATTGTTATCAAATATTTATTATTAAAATTATTTTGATACTTATATATGTATATATATAAGTATATACCATATAAAATACACAAATACTTCCATTTCAAAATTTTCATTGAACAATAATTGAGACCTTAAATTTTTATTTTTAAATTTGTAGTGAATTTTAAAGAACAACTATAAATTATTAAACTATTAAAAGTCTCACGTTTTGAAATTTTTTTTATAACGGATTTACAGTTTTTGTTATAAAATATACAGATAATCATAAAATTATATGATTAAGAAGTCTTGTTTAATAGATATACATATTAAAATATATTAGATATCTATGTTAATATCGTTTAAAGTTAATTAATCTATATAAAATATATGAAATGATTGTTTAAATTTATTTACCATACAATAATTGTAAATAGGCAAAACGATTGTTTTGGCCATTTAGTTATATACTCCCTCTGTTTTTAAATAATATATGTTTTGAGATTTTCACACTTTTTAATAAAACATATTAAAATTTACTTATTAGTGCATAGTTTTTGTTATTTTATATTTCCTATATTCCTAAACCAATAAAATTTCAAGAAATGCAATTAATGTTTTTGAGATTCACAATTATTCATAATTAGTTGACAAAAATTACATTGAAAATATGAAAAATACATCTTTTTGAAACAAAAAAAATTCCTAAAACATACATCTTTAAAAAACAGAGGAAGTATGTCGTAATTAGTTATAGCTTGGACGCGTGTGAACGAAGCTCATATGTTTCATCCTTTAGAGCATGATTATTACAAGTCCTTGTGGTAAAGTCCTTAGTATACATATATGTATATGTATATACTATATATGCGTATATAATTGTTTGCCCAAACTCATAAAAAAAAATTCAGAATTTCACTAACACATAAACAACAGTAACTCAGGGTCAACAAATGAAAAGAAAAAATGTATACAATAAAAACATCATTTAATATATATTTGAACTTATTACATCCAAAGCCATATTATAACAAATGGATGGGGTATAGTTATTCAAACATTTTAATACCAAGTTAGCCGATATAAGCTTACAATGCTAATATCCGCTAGCTATTGCTTACAAAATTTATTCTCATAAATGTAGTTACAGTTATTATGTACTTAGTAGTTTTAGAAGTAATTGAAAATTTAATTTTTACTCATTTCCAAAGAGCGAAAAAATCTCTTAATCTCAACCCGCACGACATCTTCTACCACTACCAGGTTCACAACCCGGGTTAAATGGTTCTTCATCACTTCCTGTTTTGCATGTTCCCGAGGCACAACTCTTGTGATCTTTGTCCTTAGCTTCACTCCCTGCGTGTGCTTCAGTTGTGGTCATAACGATACAGATAATGGCTACAAGAGCCAATGATAGAACAATTGTTTTCTTAGATATAACCATTTTTGCTTTGGGTAAATTTGTGTTTTTGCTAATGAACTACAACTACTCGTGCGTTTTATAGTGTGAATTTTTATATGCTAAATAAAGAGTGTTTCTAATGGGTTTGGTTAGCCGTAACCTTTGGATATTTCGTTGATTTTACGCATTGGATGGTGAACCACAATTTTTAGTTTTGTATAAAAATAGTGAAAGCATCGATGTACTAAACAGAAATTAAAATTATTTTCTTTCCATTCCACAAATATTTTATTTCCTTAGCAAATTCTGGTGGATGAAGAAAACTATATATATAGTAAAAAACTCTATAAATTAATGATATCAGGGGTACCATATTTTCTTATTAATTATATGGTTATTGATTTACAAAAAGAATTTTTTTTTTCAGAATTTTTATAAAATAATAAAATAGTTAATTTCACATTACTAACATTAACAAATTTGATAAATTTGACTTTTATATTATTTTATTAATATTATTTGATGTATATTAAATATTTTTTATAGAATCCAAATGTCGTTTAAATATAATTTTACTAAATAGTATCAAACTATATTGAAGTGTTAAGAAAATGTATAGAAAATTCTGTTAAAAATATAAAATAAAAGATACAATATTCTGTATGTACTTATAATAGATATTTTTTCAACAACATAAACAGAATCATGTAAATTATTAATGTATATATATATATATATATATTAATAATTTATAGTTTAATTGAAACTATATATTTACATAGGGTTTCTAAAAAGTTATTATTTATTTATTTGTGTCATGTTTTGAATTGATCCGATTCAAGATCATAGAAAATTCTTCATTTATCAGATTTAATCTATAGAGTTTTAATAAAAAAATTGAATTCAATTATATCAAATAACATGTTCATTTTTGAGTAAAACTAAACCAAATTGTATATTGTTTTCAAGGGAAAAAATATTGTAGTTGTTCTTCTAAACTCAAACACATGTCATTTCTTTTCTAGAAACAAAATCCAATATTTAATTCTAAATTTAGTTAAGAATTTAATTTGAGGATTTTAAGACATAGAAATTATTTAAACTTTTTAGTATTAAATTTTAGTTACAGTTCAAATACACCCTTAATAGTTAATACACCTATGGTGTTCAATTACTATAAATTTTAAAAGTTTCCATATACTCCCTCTATTTTTAATATAAATTGTTTTAGAAAAATTCTTTTTGTTCCAGATTACATGATGTTTTCAGTTTTCTATATAAAATTTATTAACAATTAATATTATTGATCAATGATAATATACATTTTATTTTATTACTGGTTGGATTAATTTAAAATAAACAATTAATGATATTTTTGTTTAGAAAATGTAAGAAATTAATTATTTTTTTAATATATGTGCATGAATCCAAAATGACTTATATTATAAAAAAATCAGAGGGAGTATAAATCAACTTGTCTCCTGTTTTGGGCTCTAAACCAGTTAATATTTTGTGTGGGCCTCATTAAATTAGAAAGTCCATTGTGAAGTCTCGACGCAAAAGTCACATTTACCCTTCATCTTCTCTCCGCTTTAACCTTTACAGGTTTCTTCCGACAATTCCTCAAACAGACAGAAACCAAATCAAAACCTCTGGCCATGCTCAGATCCGGCCTCGCTTCGTTAATCGTCGATGTCAACTTACGGCGCACGTTACTTCCCCTCGCATCCTTCTCTCACCCTGCTCACCTTAGCCGTTCCTCACGCTGCGTTCCTCCTTCCCACAGACCTCTAAGGTTTCGAATCCAGACATGTAACCACCTCCGTGTATCCTCGTATTCGTCTTCTCCGGAGAAAGGCGGACCATCTTCGTCCACCCAACGATCAAGCATCGCGGGTCAAGAAGACGCAGTCACGGCGGCTCAGAACAGCTTCAACGGTCATAGCCACCTTGATGGAGACGACAACTCTTCACCGCAGCAACCCTCTTCCAAAGTTCTTACATTACCCACTGTTTTAACCATCGCTCGTGTGGCTGCCGTGCCACTTCTCGTCGCAAGTAGGTTTCATTTGTTGCAGGCAGCAAAACGTTGCGTTTCATCTAAAGTTGATTCCTTTTTGTCTCTGCTGCTTTTGTAGCCTTCTACGCTGATAGTTCCTGGGGAACGACTGCTACTACAAGCATCTTCATTGCAGCAGCCGTTACAGACTGGCTTGACGGCTATCTTGCACGAAAGGTGATTCCTTTATTACAAAACTCTTGTGTATTATTATCACATTGTAATCTTATCGGTCAGATCATGTGCGTTTTCAGATGAAGTTAGGTTCTGCGTTTGGTGCCTTTCTGGATCCAGTTGCTGATAAGGTGTGCATTTTGTTTTTAGTGGAAGAGAGAATCATATGTTTCTGATTTGTATTTTGGGTTCTCAGCTTATGGTTGCAGCTACTCTGATCTTACTCTGTTCAAAACCTATAGACGTTGCTGTATTAGGATCAGTTCCATGGTTATTGACGGTTCCTTCTATTGCAATCATTGGTCGGGAGGTAAGTTATGTAGAAAGTTCATTCACTTGCAGAGTAAGTTAGCATTTCCTTAACTTATGAGACGTTTGTCTTCACGTAGATTACAATGTCTGCCGTAAGAGAATGGGCTGCATCTCAAAATGGGAAGCTTTTAGAGGTAAAGTTAAAATCACCAACATCTAGCTTTTTTTTGTTTGTTTGTTTGTTTGTTTGTTAAATGTTCCTTTACTGAATCATGAAATGGGCATTGATTGATTGAATTGCTCACCAGGCCGTTGCTGTAAATAACTTGGGGAAGTGGAAAACCGCTACGCAGATGACAGCACTAACCATACTTCTCGCATGCCGTGATAGCAGTGTTGGATGGTTTGTAGCTTCTGGTGTTGGCTTGCTTTATGTATCAGCAGGACTATCGGTTTGGTCTTTAGTCGTTTATATGAGGAAGATATGGAAAGTACTACTCAAGTAATATATATCTATCGGTTTTGTTTTTTTTTTTACTTTGACCTGCATTTGGATATAGAGAGGGTCTCAGTCATTACCTACTCAAAACTTGAATGATGCAGCACTTGGGCAAGTAGAGGAAAGTGTTGGTTGTCTGATAATAAGTAGACGGTTCTGCTTTTTCCCAACATAATATAAAGTATGGTATAGTCTTGGTTCACAATCCTAATCATGGTGTATTGTAGATTGGCTTTGTACTGGTTCCAGGAAAACTTTCAGATTAATGCATCTATGTTCCTTCTGTTCATTTTTACAAAGGGTGAATCTTATTAGCTATCAAAAAAGTTTGAGAAAACAATCTAAAAGAGACCAAAAGAAGAAACATAATTATATACATCGTCAAGAACTAAGAACTCGTTATATGAGAAGTCAGGACTGCTAAGTAGATCGAAATGCTTGCTTCCAAGCGTGTCTTTTAGTATTGTGATCTGACCTTCCTTGAGGAGTGTGTCTTCTTCCAATCTCTCCACCTCTTTCTTCAACATCTCCTTCTCTGACTCCAAATCCATGTTTCTCTTTCTGCATTCATTTACTTCCTTACACATCTCTTTATTTTCCTCCAACACTTTTGTTAATGTAACTTTCATGCTAGTCAATTGTTTAGCAGCTTCTTGGAGATTCGTTTGTTGAAATGAAACTCACCTCCACAGACAAACATGTAATAAACCCTTTGTTGAAATGAAACTCACCTCCACAGTTTGGTTGTTTTGCTCACTAGACATCGTTGATTCTGAGTTTGATGCAATCTCATTGGCTTTCTCAAGCAACAAACTGTTGACTGTCTGCAAACTCCTCTTGAGGCTTTCAGTTCCACACCGTATTCCATGGACATTCATTTCAGACTCAATCAGAAACTGCTCACTCAACCCATTAACCATCTCCTCAGATAATCTCTCTTTGATGAACTTGAGCAACTTGTAACATAGCTGCGTGCTCTCACTTAACATCAAAACCCCTTGGTCTTGCAAGAGGCATACACACATCTTCATCTCATTGTCTAGCTTGAAAGATGTCATAGTGTCATAGCTCCGCAAACAAGCATTCTCAACACGTAGTGAATCAGCTTCGAGCTTCATTGATTCCACCTCCTTTCTAAGTGAGAACTCAACCCCTGTCAACCTTATCTGTTCCATCTGCAACTTCTTCACCATATCTTCAGAAGGTTGCTTCTTAGGTTCCTCGGAGAAACTATCTCTAAGTCCCTGAATAGTCTTCTCTTGTTCCCCACAGGTTCTTAGCAACCTCGTAACAGATTTGTGCAACACCTTGCATTCCATCTCCTTCTCCTCAAACTCTCTTCTTACATAATCAATCTCTTCCGTAGCACCAGTGTAACTCTCTTGTAACTTGGAGAGGTTTTGCGTAAGATACACATTTTCTTGATGCCTTTCCTCTGCTGTTTCACTCAACTCATTAAATTTCTCCTCCATGTTTCTCATCATAACAATGCGCTCGGTTTCCTTTTCATGGAACGTTGAGACTTCTCTCTGGAGTGAGACATTATGCTCAGGGAGCTCTCTGACACGCTCTCTCAGCCTCTTCTCTTCCATCTGGAAACTCTCGAGCTTCGAAGTCCACTCTACTGACCTTCTATCAATCTCTTTCTCCAGTTCAAACTGTAACTCGTTCTTCTCTTTCTCTAGTCTCTTTATATGCAACTCTGAAACAGTCTTTGCTCGTTTGATCTCTTCCTTAGCGGAAGCTCTCTCGTCTATTTGTGAACGCAGAAGAGTTAAGACTTCCAAAGCCAAACCTACTCTCTCATCATCAACCAAAGATGATACGTCAAAGTCACTGTCTGAAAGAAGCTTCTGCTCTTGAGAAAGCAGATTCACTCTCTTCTCAGCTTCTTTATACTTCTTCTCTAGCTCGCCTTCTTTACAAACATGATCAGTGCCCACATGCATGTTCTCACTGTGCAAGAACAACTCCTGCTGCTCTGCTTTGTGTTCAGACAATGGAACAAGATTGGCGTAAACATCCAAGTCTTTTGAGTCATAACTCGATGCCTTACTATGAGAGAGTAGGCTTCTTGAAAGTGAAGGAGCTGATGCATCTTTCATACAATTTTCTTGGACATGATGTGATAGTGGTGAATAAGGGGTTTGAACTCGAGGTGGGAGCCTCCTTCCTTTGACACTCCATTAGTGATGATTACTGTGTGAAGAAGAACCGCTCTTTTGCTTAAAATGATGCTCTTCTCCATCAATGAAACGGTCCAAGACATGGGCAGAGAGATTACTAGAACAAGTTGGAGATGAATAATCATTGTACATGTGACCATCTTCTCCTCCTTGGCTTCCCGGTGTAAAACATCTGAAACTTGAATCAATTCAGCAAAGAGAAACATTGATACATATCTTTTAACAAAACAATGTCACACAAAGAAAATAGATAGAGAGAATAAAGATCATTTTATTTTTATTTTTACCGAGATGAATGAGTTCGCTGCTGAGTGGTTCTAGTAGCGTTTGGAGGATCATATGAAAAAGTTCCATCAACGAGAAAAGCAGCGGAAGAAAGAGAACGGCTTCGTCTAAGAGCGTGGCCACCACCACCACTCTTCTTGGGACTAGTTTCTGATTCTTTTTCCCGGAGAATATGTTTATCAGTGGCATTACTAGATGATGATTTGAAAAAGAACAGCTTCTTCATTTTGGTTGGTTGTATGTATGTATCTCCAAGTATCAAACAAAACTATGTAACTATAAAAAGAGACAGTAATCAAGAAACAAAGCTTAAAGAGTTTGTAAGAAGAGTGTTGGAAGAGTGAAACCTACTTAAAATCACTTTGGTTGCTGGAATCTGGATGAGAATCATTCAAAGCAATTGACTCTGATGAGTTAAAAATAGAATCAAGAACTTGTCAGAGAGCTTTATGACAGATCCGTAAACATCGACTTGCTGTTGTAAGTTAATACAATTACAATCCACTACGAAACCCCCAAAATCAAATTATATATCATTTATTGAAGTCGACCATCGAACCTGGGGCGGAGAATTTAAGAAGAAGAAAGTATAGTACAGTTAGGAACATTCGAAATACAAAAATCAAAAAAACAAAATCTATTGAAAGCACAAAACCTTTGAAGTTACCATTAAAAGAGAGAGATTCTTCAGAATCGAACGTGAAACCGAAACGGAAAACCATGTTTTGTGACGGCGTTAGTTAACGCCAACTTCAGGGAAGAAGCGTTACTATTTGAACAGCGATTCGGAAAGACATGTAGTGACACGACAAACAATGTGGGTTTCTCCCGTGAGCGTTTTCTGCAAATTCAAAATCTCTCTTTTCGTTGCGCGGATAAAAGCCCTTCCAGAAGAGGAACGGGCCGTTTTGAATTTTCTTTTTTTTTGGTAGAAAACTGGGAGGGATCTCCCAGTATTTATTAAAAATCAAACTTCAAACTACAAACGAGTCTGTCGTGGCCGTAAGGGACCATCAACATCCTCTCTCAATAGAGTAACAACATCCATAGGTGCAACATCAAAACTATGAAAACCAAGAGGAAGAGAAAATGCAAGGTTAGCCAGACCATCAGCTAAGCGGTTTGCTTCCTTATACACGTGAACAATATGGACCAACCAGTCCCTTATCAAAAAGCCATGGCACAGTCGCACCAGGAAAGACAGTGAATGAGCATCCCCAATTCCTGTCGTTAAAAACTCCACCACCATTTTAGAATCCACCTCCAACTCCAAACCTCCTAAAACTTTTTTTCCAAGCAACCAGCTGACCATAATAAACTCCCCAAAGCTCCGCCAACGGAGCAGAGCACCTTCCTATGTTGAGTGTGAAACCACCACACCATTCACCATCACCATTTCGTATCACTCCTCCTGCAGATGCCTGCCCCGGATTTCCATGAGATGCTCCATCGGTATTTAGTTTCATCCAGCCTACCCGCGGAGGTATCCATCCTATCATTACTTCTATGCGTTGCCCAATAACTATGTGCCCTTTCTCCACCTCTTTTACCAGCATCACTTCCTTGGCCAGGTTTATTAAAAATTGTACTCTGTCTCTCCACAATCTATTCTCTCCGAAGACATTACCACATCTCCATTTCCAACCCCACCAAACCGATACCGCAAACATCGTAGCCCAAGGAATCGCCTCCCCTGCCTTATTATCACTAAGATTCCTGTATAGCCATTCAAACAAAGGCATCGAGAAGAAAGCGTCTCTCTTCGTTCTTGGTACAAGTTTATTCCATATTCCTTCCATTGCTGGGCAATCTCTAAGAACATGTAAAATCGTTTCAACTCCTCCTCTACATACCTGGCACACATCAGTCCCGCTGAGATGTCGTCTGTATCTCTCTGCATTCGTCATTATTGCATGACTCCCGACTAACCAGAGGAACAATTTTACTCTTTCTGGTGCTACCACACGCCACATACTACAAAAGAAACTCCCCATATTCGCCCTAGGAGCATCATCTCTTGAGATCAGATCATATGCTGATTTTACTGTAAACTGTCCCGTCGGTGTCTCCCCCCAAGACAAACGGTCCTGACCTCCCGTTGCAGTATTCACCACAACTGCTAAAAGCTCGAGTCGTGTCTCTTCAGTGACAAAGGGAGTGATTCTCGTAAAGTCCCAACCCCTTCCTTCTACCCATAAATCTCTAGCAGTGATACTCTCGTAGTTCTCCGGTAAGTCAGCAATTACAACAGACATCAGTGTTTGACCCGCCAGCCATCTGTCCTTCCAAAATCGGATTCCTCTCCCATTACCAATAACCCAACTATGCCCGGCAGAAACCACTTCTCTGATCCCCATAGCCACACTCCTCCACGTAGATGAAACATTTTTACCCACTGTCCTCCACGTTGAGTCATGAATATTCCCCACTACGTACTTCTTTCGAAGCACTCTAGCCCATAAACTGTTATTGTCATTTAACAAACGCCATCCCACTTTTGCCACCAAAGCTTTGTTCATCTCTCTCGACTTTCTTATCCCGAGACCACCATCAGTTTTCGGTCTACATATCTTGTCCCAAGCAACCAAGTGTTGACCTCCACCCCACACAAAGTTCCTTGATAGACTATCCAATTTCTCAAGTGTACTAGCAGGCAAGTAAATTGTACTCATCTGATGTACCGGTATTGATGATAGCACCGCCTTAGTTAAAGTTACCCTTCCAGCAAGACTTAGAGTTTGCTTCTTCCAGCCTGCTAACCTTGAAGCAACTTTCTGGAGAACCTCCCCGAAAGTGTCCTTATTTATTCTTTTCTGTAGGATTGGCATCCCCAAGTATTTTTCCAACTCCCTTGTTGATGCAATACCACCCTCTCGGCTTATCTGCTCCCCTCGTTCTCTAGCCACATTCTGAGAAAAGAAAATCTTGGACTTTGGAAGGCTTACCTTCTGTCCCGACGCTCTACAGAACGTCTCCAACACTGATTTTATAACTCGAATTTGCGACACTGATGCCTCCGCAAAGAGAATTAAATCATCAGCAAAGCATATATGTGATAATTGCGGCCCACCTCTCGACAATCTTATGGGCTTCCACTTCTTATCCTCCACTGCTTCATCTATCAAGTGGCACAATCGCTCCATACATAACACAAATAAATATGGGGACAGCAGATCTCCTTGTCTAAGTCCTCTCAATGGTTTAAACGATTCCGTCTTCTCTCCATTCCACAGGATACTCATTGAAGGACCAGAAACACATTCCATAATCCGTCGGACCCAAGCCTCTGGTAATCCAGCTACCCTTAAAGTATCCTCCAGAAAGTCCCAGCGCACCCTGTCATAGGCCTTCTCTAAATCCAGTTTCAGAAGCATCCAACCTTTCTGACCTTGTTTCTTCCTCATCGAGTGTACAGCTTCCTGAACCACTACAATATTATCTGCACTCAATCTTCCCGGAATAAAGCTTGACTGAGCAGGGCCAATCAACTTATTCATCATGCCCTTCAATCTGCCCACCATAGCTTTCGTAATGATTTTAAACAACACATTACAGAGGCTGATAGGGCGAAACTGAGTGATGCTCTCCGGCTTCATCACTTTTGGGATTAGAACAACAAGAGCATCATTTGTATTCTCCGGTAGCTTCCCCGTCTCGAAGAATAGACGAACAAACCTCACAACTGAAGCGCCTACTGTCTCCCAACATCTTTGATAAAACACAGGTTGAAGCCCATCAGGTCCCGGTGCCTTAAAACTTCCCATGGCTCTTACCGATTTCTCCACTTCCTCTGCAGAAAAAGGCTTATTCAAGTTGGTGTATTCTTGATTTGTTAAACACACAAACCCCCTCGCCGGTAAGCTTTGCGTGTCAGTCTCAACGTCCTCCAAAGAGTAAAGCTTCTTGAAATAGGTAATCACGAGCTCCTCAAGTTCATGAGCATCTGATATCCATCTATTTTCATCATTCTTCAACATGTCAACTCTGTTGCGTCTCCTCCTTATAATTGTTGACATGTGAAAAAACTTTGTATTTCTATCTCCACGTGCAACCCACTTCTCCCGTGATTTCTGAAACCAGATAAGCTCTTCTTGCTCAAGAACTATCTCAAATTCCTTGAGTAAGTCACCCTCTTTCACCAACAGCTCATCAGAGTAGTTAGTATCAATCTGCTTCTGAACTTCTTTAATCTCCATTACTAAGGTCTCTTTCCTTCTCTGAACACTACCAAACACTTCTTTATTCCACTTTCGCAGCGTTACTTCCAACCGTGCCAATGCTTCTCTAGTATCAATGATCCGATCCATGAGGCTACTACCAAGTCTTGGAAGTCATTGTGTTGTAGCCAGGCCACCTCAAATCTAAATGGGCGTCTACACGCATTCCCTTTTACTTCAGGCGTAAGCTGTAGATATAATGGTGCGTGGTCTGAGGCCATAAAAGGTAGGTGAGAGACCTTAGCCTCTTGCCATTTTAGTCTAGACTGCGCACAACAAAGCACTCTATCCAACCGTTTAGCAACAAAGGTACTCGTTGTTTTTCCTCTCTTCCATGTGAACTGGTTACCGCAAAAACCCATATCAATCAACGACATCTCATTGATCCAATCACCAAACATTATTGAGTCCTCCGACAATCTCCCATTTCCCCCACTTCTTTCATCCAATCTCACAATTGTATTGAAATCCCCGCCAATGAACACTGGACCTGTAGCATTCTGAACAACTTCCCCCAATGACGCCCAAAGACCACTCCGACGACTCGGTGTGGGAGCAGCGTACACAACAATTAAGTTGATCACCTCTATCCCATTTCCAATCTTTGCATAGATAAACTGATCTGTAGACTTGACAACTTCAAGCTCTCCTACCTCCGACCTCCATAACAACCACAAACAACCACTCTGTCCACGCGCATCCACCCTAAAAGAGTTATCAAACCCCAATCCCCGACAAATGCGACCGCCGCTGCACCACCAGCATGAGTTTCAAAAACAGCAAGAATATCAGTACTAAATTTCTTCACCAAATAGCGAATTGATCTGCGAAACTGAGGTTTATTTGCCTCCCGGCAATTCCAAAGAATGCACTTCATTAAATCTGTATAATCAATAACTAGAATCACCGGGGCAACTTGTTATGCCTCCATACTCTTCGAGTCTCCTCCTACTTGATCCACCGATGGTTCTGATCCATCAGAGGGAAGATTCTCCGTCAATGCTAGCTGCGCATGTGCACTCCCCTGATCAGGAGCCTGGTCGGATTTTCTCTCATTACCTTCAACCTCTGTACTTCCGGCGAAAGCACCACCTGGCCGGCCAACACTTTCCTTCTCAACTCGCAATCGCTTCCCACTCACCGATAACTCGATCTCACCTCTTGCTGGGCCATAAACAAGCCCACGTGTAGGCCCAACAGACTTTGGTTTGTTTTTTTGAAAATTCGGGTTTCTCAAGTTAAGGGCCTTCTTTTCTTTGAAACCCACACGGACTGGCGCCTGCGTCCCCTTGTTCCCAGTCGCTGCAAAAGCTATGGCTTTCCCATGCACTTTACTTGAACTTCCCGGATTAAGGTTAACAGTATTCTCATTCTCCTTATTCCCATCATCTCCCCCAGCAACCTCCGCTAGTTCTTCCTTCTCCCCCTCTTCATTTAAGCTTCCAAATCTATTCGACACCCTGACTTCCTCCAACGCACCACCCTTATGTGCTTCCCGTTCCTTGGTCCCCACCATAGCTCTTCCATTAATACCTCGCGAGCCAGAGTCTATCTGTTTCTGTTGCTCAGGCTTTTTCCTCGCATGTCTTACTTGAGTAAATTCCTCTTCCATACGTATGGATTCAGTACTCTCATGCATTGTGATTACTCGAGTTACAGGGACAAGAGTTCGTTCTATCACATTTCTTGGACATGCGTGGACAAGGTGTCCATACATACCACATGTCGAGCAAATCGCTGAGATACCTTCATAAGAGACAAAGTACCTCTCACCGTTAATCATCACTGATCTTTTTAACGGTTTATTCAGATTCACCTCCATACATATTCTCGCAAACCTAGCTCTCTCAATGTTCAAAGTTGTCAAATCGACTTTGATAGGCCGCCCTAGTCCCTTAGCTATTTCCATCAGTATCGTCTTATGTGGGCTCATTTCTTATTGTGGGCTCATTTCTTTTAGCTATTTTTATATTTTCTTTTTAACAATTATTAGCTGTTTTTATATTTAAATTCTAAAACAAAATACCTTAATTATTAAATGTTAAAAATATCAAATTTTTGAAGTCTAAACAAAATTCTAATAATGTATATGGGTTATTACTTCTCTAATGTAAGCTTTATATTTTCTACTTATCAAACTTAATATCTACATGTTAACTATTAAAATAGGAATATGAATGAATATGAAAATGGTGAACATGAACAAAATTAAAAGAATGAAATGAATATGTATTATTTTTGTTTTATATCAATTTTGATAAAAAATGTTTTTGTTCTGTATTTCCTTAAAACCTTACAAATAACAAGGAATCATATGCATTAAATATTCTTTATAAATAATGTAAATTTTAAGGAATGAGTAGAAATTGATCATTCCCTTTAATTTTCTATATCACCATTTAGACCTTTAAATGTTTACTATTTTCAGGAATCAATCGACAATTGTTCCCGCTCGTTATCAATAGCTGCAATATATAGTAAGTTAATTCTATCACTTATTGGATTTCTCTCAACAAAAGTTTTTGTTTGACATTTTTAGTCAGTACAGCAATGCCAAAACTATTTGATATTCATATAACCATTTGGAGAAAAGGAGCTTATATGGATAAAATCACATTGAGCGAAATACAAAGAACACACACACATGCCTTATTGAAAGTTTTATTCCTCAACCGACATGACTGGCTGGTTTATTAAGATAGTAGAAGGCTTATTTCACTCGGTGATGGGAACGATAGTGACTCCAACGCTGTGGATTACATCACTAGCTTTCCCGTGGAACCCGACGATCTTGTGGCCATTCTCCCCGAGAGTGAACTTCTCACCCGCATCCATTCCAAACGGAGTTGACTCCCTTTTGTTCGTCTTGAACTGAAGTGAGATAATAGCTGGTTCATCCACTCCAAAGATCTTATCGTAGTATCCTACCAAGGCCGTGAGATACTCACCATCCTCAAGGACAAACTGAAACACACACACTCAAAATAACATAAATACAATTTAGGGAAGTATAATGTATTACAAAAATGCATCTTGTTGTTTTCAAGAAAATGACCTCTTCAGCTCCAAGTACCGTCTCTTTCCCATGTTCATCTCCAGGTACCAAGTCTGTTCCCTTAGTGTACTCAAACTTGACAAAGGATACACCGTTGTTACCTTGTCCTACGTATATCTTTCTTACACCGTCGTAAACACCATCATCCCATGCAACTCCTCCGTTGCCGCCTACCGACGGTAGTTTCTTGGCTGGTATAAAAGGTGCAAAATATGCTCCTAGAGCATCAATAGCGTCACCTTGTTGTCCATGGAATCCGACAAGGCGACAATCCTTTTGCTCAAGAACAAACTTATTTCCCTTTGTATACCCAAAGGATGATGTTCTCCCTTTTGATGTTTGGATGGTAAGCGACGTGATGACGGTATTTTGAAAAAGGTTTGGCTTATCATAGGTTGCAGCCACCGATTTGATGTATTCATCCGGAAAATCAAGCACAAACTGCAACAACAAGCAACATCCAAGAAAGTAAATGTTAACTGTAAATCATCTCTCTCAAATAGTCAAAGCTCCTAACGACTAGAAAACTCTCAGAATCACTGACTATACTTATTGAACCAATCATGTATAGTGATAGAAGTACCTCGTTTGTTGTTCCTCCTTTCACTCCATGGTGAAGTTTCTCTGACTTGCAACCTTTGGCATACTCGAACTCTAAATAAGTGATACGATGATCATCTTGACCAATGCTCAGCCTTTTAACGGCGTCGAAAGAGCCATCATTCCAAACACGTCCCTCTGTACCACCTTGAGCATCCAGCTTGTACAATAAAGGTGTGAGAGAGGGAATTACAAAGTAAACTCCAATGGCGTCGAGGGCATCACCCGCACGCCCATGAAACCCTACGACTTTCTTTCCGTGATCCTCAAACTCGAACTTTGTACCATTCACAAGTCCGAGCAAGTTTGGACCAAACGTTGGAGACTTTCTACCCTTTGAAGTCTTGAAGACAAGAGATGTGATCACTTCTGTGCCAATGAGACCCACTTTGTTGTAGCTTCCCTCCACCGCTATGATGTATTCATCAGGGTGTTGAGCTACAACAAACTAGTGCATGCCAAAAGTTTCATTAAGTATAAATGAAATTATTGATGTATAAATTCAAGAATGGGAAGAATAAAAATATGGTAGTGGAGAACCTCTTTAGGGTTTTGATCTTTTGTCCCATGTTCACGTGTTACTACTTGGCCATCAACCTTCACGTAGTCAAATTTGATGTAAGTAATACGTGTGAGATCTTGCCCTACGTAGACTTTTCTTACACCTTTGTATACATCATCGTCCCATTCACTTCCTCCTTCACCACCGCGTATTGCCAACTTCCGGTAGAAATTCGCCATAGATCCTATAAAATAAATAAAATACTAATTATTAATTTGTTTTAAGTTCAAAAAGATTATAAATTAGCATTGTATGCCACTGTATAGTGGTAGTTATCAAAAGATTTAAAACCAGATCCCCACACCGCGATCTGAAAACGTATTCCTTTATCACACTATTTGGTTCGGATTTCCTACTACGAACACTAAATTGGCCACTTTCTCAAGAAAGACCAGAAAACATAGCTTTCAAAACAAAAACAAAAATAAATCAAAGAGAGCTTTACTCATGTTTGTAAATGTTTATATAGACTGATGATATTTAATGTAGAAGTTTACAAAACTAAAAAAATTGTATATATGTAGTTCAAGCTTGCAGAAACAAACTAAAGCTTCCTACACTTGTTTTTGGAATGACTTCTAAGAAAGTTGTTGGCTTCACAAAATATAAGGGATTTTTGTGGACTAGAAAAATGTAGAACATGTAAATAAGCTAATTCAGAAACCAAACACTGAGAGAGAGAGAGAGAGAGAGAGAGAGAGAGAGAGAGAGAGAGAGAGAGAGAGAGAGAGAGAGAGAGAGAGAGAGAGAGAGAGAGAGAGAGAGAGAGAGAGAGAGAGAGAGAGAGAGAGAGAACCAGTAAACCCTTGAGTAGAGATGAATGAGACTGATGGAGGTGAATATTATGGCTGTTAAAATATGTGTATTTATCGACATGGGTAGACACGTTTAATTCACTCTGATTGTCGTCTCGTTTCCATCATTTTTAGTTTGTTACTTGTACCTCTTAAGTTGTAACCAGCTCGTGTTACACGAGGGATAGCTACCACAAATGCAATGATTGAATGTGACAAGTCCACAACGAGCCAAATATAGTAGCATATTACTTCTCAAATCCAGATATAATTATGAATTGTTTAATTCAATAACGTATTCTTGCATTCCCTCCATAGGATAGGATAAACCTTTAGGTTCACCGACCAATACGAATTAATTATTTTATAATTGTTATCTTTTAGAAAATGAAATAAAATATTGTCAAGTGATATTATATTTTTAAAATAAAAAAATAAATAAAAACAGTAATATATGCGAAACGTTTTTAGAGAAATATTTTAACGCCGTCGTCAAAACACTAAACCCTAAACCATAAATTATAAACCCTAAACCTTTTGGTAAATCCTAGGCTCTTGAATAAATCATAAACCCTAAATTAAAAACACTAAACACTAAATATTAAAAATACTAAATCCTTAATCCTAAAAAAAATTTAGGGATTTGCATTGAAGGTTTAGTACTTTTAAGATTTAGTATTTTAGTGTTTAATTTTTTCTTATGTAGAGTTTAGAATTATCTAAGGGTTAAGGGTTTACCCAAAGATTTATGGTTTAGAGTTTAGAGTTTAATATTTTGATGATGACGTTAAAATATTTTAAAAACAATCTGCATATACCATGGTTTAGAGTTTAGAATTTAGAGTTTAGGATTATCCAAAGATATAGGGACCCAAAGTTTAAGGTTTAGGGTTTAGTTTTTTCTTGACGATGTTAAAAATATTTTTCTAATATTTTTTTGTAACTACTATTATTTCTTATTTATTTATTTTTATTTAAAAACATAATATAAGTTGACAATATTTTGTTTTCTTTTTTTAAAATATTGATTTTGAAATAACTGATTCTTATTGGTTGGTAGGTTCACCTAGCTTGCTATCAATAATACTTAACCCAAGAATAACTCTAATTCAATAATTAACAACCTCACACATATCTGTCTATATGGTTTACTTACTTTCAGCCTTGGCCAAGAAGGGAGACACTTATCTTTCTCCATTTAGAAATTATTTCATCTATATATCTATCCTCTGCTTTACTCCCGTTTCACATATGTAAACTATCTATCTAGCTTGCTTTACTTTCTGTTTTTTTTTGGGTCAAAACTTTACTTTCTGTTTGTCTATCTCATTTTTGTTGGTGTCATATATTCATATGTTGGGTTATAACAAGCCCAGATAACATCATGCATTGTAGAGGAGAGGATTCGATCCCGTGCGAGTTGGTGCCTGTTCTTTTTGTTGACTTATTTTCTTCTAGACCACGGTTACAATAGATTCTAAACACTTCTACCATCAGATCAACTGAACCAAAGTTAAGCTCAAAGTATGACATAAACTGATTGTTCTAAACTGAATTATAGGTGATGTTACAATTCACAAGATTTATCAATGTTATAGTTTTTTTTCTTGAATTATTTTTAACCTGGTTGAATCTTCGGGAGTCGGAAGATGGACTTCTTCTCCACGCATTCAAATGGTTTCTAAAGCATGAATTCTTTTTTCAGGGCGTTCAAATGGGTCTTAAAACATTGACTTATATCTGCGTTAGGTGAACATAACAATATAACTTAATTAGTTTCGCATATCAGAAATATCGAACCTGAAACGTGTTAACATCCCATACCCGTCCACTGCCACTTGACCACAAGACCACTCTTATCAATGTTATACTTGTCCTAACCTTAAGGAATGGATTGTAATATAGACTCGTCGTTTTGGCAAGAAACAAAGAAACTATATGTGACTCCTCTAAATCTAATCAGTGATTTACCAAAAAAAACCTAATAAGTGATATTTTAACCTAACATTTACTATATTCTATAGATCTTGGAACTTAACTAATTCATTGTACATATTTTTATTTTAATTCACTTTTTCAACATTATATTATATTAATTGGCCCAAAACAAAAATTTACAAGTGATTTTCAGTTCTTATATTTTTAAGACAAATCAAAATCCAATACATCAAGAAAAATATAATTGAAAGGATTAATTGGTAAGATACCATTAAATAGCAAAAATAGCAAAATAACCGTTTCTTGAAAATTGTGCCAGTTTGTGAAATAAATAAACAGCATACTCACAAATTGATAACACACTTTTTTGGCAATTATGTGTGTGTTAATATCATTCTATTTATGATATTTCATAGAAAATAGATTGTTTAAACAGAAATATAATTATAAAAAATCGTTTTTAATAGTAATATCTAATCTATTAATTTAGGATCATAATTTTATCTACTATTAACAAGTTATACTAGCATAATTTAAAAAATTAATTACTATGACATATATTTTTACATTAATAATAAATCAACTATAAATTTAAATTATATTTTTTTTTACTGTAACAAAGTCTGTTAAGAAAGAATCTAACAAAATCTTATTAAAGTTTTAATATTTTTTTATAAAATGACACATTAATTATTTTCGTAATAGTAATACATTATTATTTTAAATCAATGTTAATTATTATTCTAAAAATTTAAATAAAAATTCTATACTATTTTTAATAAATTTTAAAATTATATTCTGTATTATATATTATAGAAATGATTCATGAATTTAATATGAAAAATTTATACTAAATATATAAATTAAAAAAAATTGTTTCATTTAAATATATTATGACTGATCATTAAGGGTTAAAATTCGTAAACTATATATTATTTTTATACAAAAAACAATTATTAACATAGGTTAAAATTTTTATATCTACAACTATATGTTATCTTTTTATTTATATTGGAACTTTCAACAATAAATTGTTTAAAAGATTTTATATACAAAAATATAAGGACTATTTCAAAATTGACTCAAAACTCAAAATAAAACATAAAACGAACATATGATTTTTTGGAACTTTCATTTGCCCTATTCACCCCAAAAATTTGGATTATTCATTAAAATGCTATTACTTTTTTTTCGAAAATGGTTCGGTTTACAAGTTCGGTTCTTTTAATCTCTCATCTTCGTCATTTTCAAGTATTTATAAGATTTTCATTGCCATCAATGCATCAACCACCATGAACAATCAATTTGAAGTTTTTAATGCACGTCAAATCAATTTACAGTTCTTCTTTCTTAATTCTTATAAACTAAAAACAACATCTCTTTCACTTTTTCTCCACAATCATCCAAAAATTTCAATATTTTAATTCTAAAATTTATATGGTTCATATAACCATTGAAGAATATTTTGGCTGTTAAAATATGTGTATTTATCGACATGGATAGACACGTTTAATTCACTCTGATTGTCGTCTCGTTTCCATCATTTTTAGTTTGTTACTTGTATCATCATTTTTAGTTTGTTACTTGTACGGTTGTACCTCTTAAGTTGTAACCAACTCGTGTTACACGAGGGATAGCTACCACAAATGCAATAATTGAATGTGACAAGTCCACAACGAGCCAAATATAGTAGCATATTACTTCTCAAATCTAGATATAATTATGAATGGTTTAGTTCAATAATTAACAAGCCTCAAACATATCTATCTATATGGTTTACTTACTTTCAACCTTGGCAATGAAGGGAGACACTTATCCGTCTCCATTTAGAAATTATTTCATCTATACTATATATCTGTCCTCTGCTTCACTCTCGTTTCACATATGTAAACTATCTATCTAGCTTGCTTTACTTTCTGTTTGTCTATCTCATTTTTGTTGGTGTCATATATTCATATATTGGGTTATAACAAGCCCAGATAACATCATTATGGAGGAGAGGATTCGATCCCGTTCGAGTTGGTGCCTGTTCTTTTTGTGGACTTATTTTCTACTAGACCACGGTTACAATAGATTCTAAACACTTTTACCATCAGATCAACTGAACCAAAGTTAAGCTAAAAGTATGAGCTGATTGATCTAAACTGAATTATAGGTGATGTTACAATTCACATGATTTATCAATGTTATAGTTGTCCTAACCTTAAGTGTTTTAAGGAATGAATTGTAAATTTGTAATATAGACTCGTCGTTTTGGCAAGAAACAAAGAAACTATACGTGACTCCTCTAAATCTAATCAGTGATTTACCAAAAAAAAACCCAAATCAGTGATATTTTAATCCAACATTTACTATATAGTCTATAGATCTTGGAACTTAACTTAATTCATTGTACAGATTATTTTTATATTCACTTTTTGTCAACATTATATTATATTATTTGGCCCAAAACCGAAAATTTTACAATTGATTTTCAGTTCTTATATTTTTAAGACAAATCAAAATCCAATACATCAAGATAAAGATAATTGCAAGAGTTGATTGGTAAGATCAGTTTCAAAAAAAAAGAAGAGTTGATTGGTAAGATACCATTAAATAGCAAAAATAGCAAAATAATCGTTTTCTTTTTAGAACTGTGCCAGTTTGTGACATAAATAAACAACATGCTCACAAATTGACAACACACTATTTTGGCT
This sequence comes from Raphanus sativus, assembly GCF_000801105.2. Lineage (NCBI taxonomy): Eukaryota > Viridiplantae > Streptophyta > Magnoliopsida > Brassicales > Brassicaceae > Raphanus > Raphanus sativus. The sequence goes on along the minus strand of NC_079513.1, from coordinate 15,422,449 downwards.
ATTATGTGTGTATATAATACACACAACAACAAAATAACATTCTATTTATAATATTTATATAAATAGATTGTTTAAATAGAAATATAATCATGAAAAATTGTTTTAATAGTAATATCTAATATATTGATTTAGGGTCATATTTTTATCTACTATTAACAAGTTATACTAGCATAATTTAAAAATTAATTACTATGATATATTTTATTTTTTTATATTAATAATAAACCAATTATAAATTTGAATTTTATATTTTTCTAACTGTAACAAAATCTGTTAAAAAAGAATCTAACAAAATCTTATTAAAGTTTTAATATTTTTTTATAAAATAACACATAATTAATTTCGTAATAATATATTATTATTATTATTATAAATCAATGTTAATTATTATTCAAAAAGTTAAAAAATACAAATTTTATACTATTTTGAATAAATTTTATAATTATATTCTGTATTATATAATATAGAAGTGATTCAAGAATTAAATATGACAAAATTAAACTAAATACATAAATTAAAAAAATATATTTTTATATTGTTACATTTAAATAAATTATCACTCATCATTAAAATGTGCTAAAATTCGTACACTATATATTATTTTTATACAAAAATAAATTTATTAACATAGGTTAATTTTTTTATATCTACAACTGTATGTTATCTTTTTATTTATATTGAAGATTGTTTAAAATTTTTATATACAAATATATAAGGACTATTTGCAAATTTGACTCAAAACTCAAAGTCAAATACAAAACTAACATATGATTTTTTTGGAACTTTCATTTGCCCAATTTAGCCCAAAAGTTTGGACTATTCACGAAATTCCATTACTTTTTTCGAAAATGGTTCGGTTACAAGTTCGGTTTTTTACTCTCTCATCCTCTTCATCTTCAAGTATTTATAAGTTTTATTGCCATCAATACACCAACCACCATGAACAACCAATTTGAAACTCTTAATGCACCTCAAATCGATTTACACTCCGTTTTTCTCAATTCTTATGAACAAAAAACATCTTTTTCACTTTCTCTCCAACATTCATCCAAAATTCTCAAGATTTTGATTCTAATTTTTTTATGTTCATAGATCCATTGAAGCTTACGATTCTTGGTGGATCACTTTTGTTTGAGATTCTGAATGCTTAGAGAAGACTTGTGTGTGCTAAACAAGTTATCTCACTAGTTGAAACTCTGAATCAGTTTTTTTCCAGATATGTTCGTGGGAAGACTTCCGTATAAGTCTTCTTGCAGTAAAAAACTTACACGAAATTTTTTTGGTCAATGCAGAGGTTAGTTTTATAATTGAATTTTATATGTGTTTTTAGAGACTGCTTCTATGAAGTCTTCCACTTTCCTTTGTTAACAAAAAAAACTCAAAAATACCAGAGAAACCTTCTCGGTTCATCATCTAGGATAAACATGTTACTTTTGCTTTTGATGAGATTGTGTCAGAAATTTGATTTTTCCTGGACAACTTACTTGTAAGTTGTAAGTTGTCTGAAATTAAAATTAAAAATTCAATATTTTATTATAATTAGACGACTTCCATGTATGTCTTTTCAGGTTATTTTTGCAATTAAAAATAAAACTTAAATATTTATTTTTATCTAGATGACTCACACGGAATTCAATTCGTACTTACACGGAAGTCTTTCAAGATTTTATTCCGAGATTCTGGGTGAACTTTGGTTATTATAAAAGACTTCCGTGTAAGTCGTCTACGAGACTACTTCCGTGTAAATCGTCCAGATAAAATTAAATATTTAAGTTTTATTTTCCAATTGCAAAAGTAACCTAAAATGACTTATATGAGAGTCGTCTAATTATAATAAAATATTGTTCTGTAGCTGAGGAGAAGAGAGGAGGGAGTGTGAGGGAGATCCGACTAGAGAGAGAGAGCTCTGGTGAGAGAGAGAGGCACGAGAAAGAGGGATTTCGCCTGGCGGCAGATATCCGTAGACAACAACATAAATCATTGCTACTAGTCATAGATTCTGGTTGATGATGCTATCGACTTCCAAACTAACAGGGACAATGTACGTAGATGTTGTTGTAATTCACTGCCATGTACAAAAGTAAGTGCTGTGGACTTTTTAAACAATTAAGATCTTGAATTTTTTTATTAATGCAATAAAAGCTCCTTCAAATCTTTCATCAATACAATGATGTCTATTTCGTGTTATGATGTGCAAACGTTTTGTAACATAAATCATTGTGTGCAGATCATTGGATTAAATCAAACTAAACTAAGGATTATTGCACTGGAATCAAATTGGGATTTTTCTTTATTTTGGGGGATAGTTCTTTTCAGGGACATGGATCCCAGCGTAATCTTACGTCTTCTTTACATGAAGAATCAAAATGTTTTTTAGATGTGTTTCTATTTTGTGTAGCCAAAATCTTGTTTCCTTTAAGATACTATTAAAAACTGTAGGATGTTTTTTAATCTTGTTTTAGTTTTAAATATAAATTAAAATCCATTATATTCAGCATAACCAATTCTAATAAAATTCAAAAAGACATTTAATAACACAGACATTTAAGCATTTAAATTTCATGCATCAAGTACTCAATCAAATAACATTGTGAAAATCCTTCGTCAAAAAATACATTGGGTTTAGTTCTAAATTTAAATTCAGCTCAATTCAGTTCTATTAATTTATCTTATTCAATAACACCAAAAAGTGTTTGTATTACTGATTTTACAGTTTTTGGTTAAATTTAACAAAATAACACAAGCTATTTATTCTAACTAAATCCAAAATTCTTATTTATTTATAAATATTTTTCATCATCCACCAAAAATTGTCAAGGAAACACAATCTCTATTGAATATGTTTAAAAACAATTATCGACGTATATGCTTTCACTATTTTTATACAAAACTAATAATTAGTGTGGTTCACAGGCATTCAATGCATAAAACTAACAAAATATCCAAAGATTACGGCAAACTTAAACCTATTATAATCATACTCTTTAATTAGCAAATAAAAATTCACACTATATAAGAGTACGAATGTTCATTAGAGAAAGGCAAATCATCCCAAAGAAAATGGTTATTTCCAAGAAAACACTTGTTCTATCATTGGCTCTTATAGCCATTATATGCATTGTCATGAGCACAACTGAAGCCGCAAGAATAAGTAATGGAGCTATGGAAGCAGATAACAAGGGTTGTGCACCGGGGAAATGCATGGGTCAGGCTAACCCATATACACCTCGTTAATCTGGTCAAAGATGTCGTCAAGCTTGAAATTATAATTTTTTTCTGGTAAATAAAAATAATTGTGACTCGAATAGTAATTAATTTTATAATTACTTTCTCGAACTACTAAATAAATAAACATGTAACTATATTTTGAGAATACTGTCTAACCAGTAGGTAGTTTATACTAGTATTGTAAGCTTATATCGGCTAACTTTGTATTAAAAATTTTGTATACTAGCCATTTGTTATAAATATGGCTTTCTATGCAATATATTCAAATATAAATAAATGATTTTTTCACTGTATAAAGATTTAAGGTGTGTTCATTCATTAGCTATTGACATGTAATGTTCATGTAATTCACATACACATGATTGCTTATTCCTTGTGAAAAGTATGTATACATCATACATGTGATTCCAGTTATATTGTCTACTGAACTGATAACTATGTGGTTCACGAACGGAAGCCATTTCTGGTTAGAGTCTTATAAAGTGAAATCAAACTTGAATACATATGAGCATGAGTAACATTTTTGTAAGCTCACACCATCTAAGTAACAACTGATCTGCCACAAAAATGTTAATATAACATTTTTGTAAGCTCACACCATCTAAGTAACAACGCGACCTCTCCTATCAAAGGTCTCCAACTTAACAAATGCTTTATGGTACCTGATGGCCCTTTCAAGCATATAGTAAGTCGAGTTCCACCTTGTCGACACATCCAATATCAGACCCGCGGTTTCAGTTATACCTGCGGCTTTCACGCATTTTTCAAACAACTCTTCACGCGTTTCCGATGCCAGCACATACTTAACACTCTCTCTTATTTTGTGCAAAGCGCCTCCAATAACCTTCAATCCATCTTGCACTATCAGGTTAAGTATGTGAGCTGCACATCTGACATGAAAAAACTCACCTCCACACAACAAATCATCAGTCAGATTCATCTGTGATTTCACAATATCTTGCATCGAGTCATTACTTGTAGCATTATCTAAGGTGATAGAGAACACCTTTTTATCGACACCCCACTCTTTCAGTGTATCAAGGAGGTGAATCGCAACATTCATACCATTATGTGGTGGTGGAAGAGCACTGAACGACAGGATCTTGCTGTTCAACTTCCAGTTCCGATCAATGTAATGTGCTGTCACACACATGTATCCTTCACGCTTCACTGAAGTCCACAAGTCAGATGTGAAGGAGACTCGTCCAGGAAGACTCTCTAATTCCCGTTTCAGTGTGTCTCTCTCGCTTTCATACAACCGATACACATCTGATTTCGCCGTGTTTCGACAGATGGTTTTGACATCAATATTCAAATACTTCCAAGTCTCTCTCACTCTTTCATACTCCACGTAAGAGTAAGGTAGATCATGCTGGACAATTGTCTTAGCTACCAGCTGCCTGAACACAGTGTGATCATACTTGCGAGATACTACTTTCGCCTCGGTATTGAGCTGTTGCTGCCTTTCACCATCCCGTGGAATCATGTTACATCTCAGCCGATGCCTTCTCAACCCACTTGTTCCATGCGAGTGAGAATACCATGCATACTCATTCTTGCAATGGTTGCATACAGCTTTCAAATCTCCATTGCCTTTTTCAACCACCTTGAAATCTTTCCACACGTCTGATCTTTGCCTATTCTCCATATCTTCCAAATCGTTTTCAGCCTCATCCAACTCAACTTCTTCGAAATCATCATCAAAGTCCGGTATGTCCTCTTGGATCTTGTTCTTCTTCTTCTGCGACTGACTAGAGGAACCTTTGTTTTTTCGCGCCTGAGTGGATGCCTTTCTTCTCCCTCCACGAATCACAGCTTTCAAAGGAATATTCTTCTGATTACAAGCCCGTTTGGACGAGCCACTACCACCATCCAGAGTGGATTGCAACATGGGCTTCCCTGTGGCTGTTCCAAAAGTTGTTTGCTTGCGAGGCTTCATTGTTTGGATAGGGGGAGTGATTTCAACATCTGAATCTTCTTCTGAATCGACAAGACTGATGAGCCTTCTTTTCCTTTGTTGCTTCTTTCCATCAGTTCCACCATCAGCGACCTCAGCAGCAATAGCATCGGCTGCAGCAAGTCTGGCTAAGACTTGTTGAGTCTCAAAGTCCACGGTATCTGGTGGCGAGTAGCTTGAATCAAAAGTACCCTGATCTTCTGTGTCGTTCATTGATCCCATTTTCTCTCAAGCTTTTGTTTGGAAGTTTGATGTTTAGATTTCTCTAACTTCTAACCTAAGCCTAAGTTACGGCTACGTGAGTACGTGACTAAGTGGTAGGTTTTTTTTTATTTGCTAAGTTTTTTTTAATTTTTAAAATAAATTTTGTAAAAAAATTGATTTTAAAAATTTAAAAAGGCCAAGCATAAATATTCTCAAACGACAAGCAAGACATATTCTCCTACCTATCAACGAGTTCTCCTATCAATACATCCAATTCTAAGCAAGACAGCATATTCTCCTATCAATCAGCGAGTTCTCCTATCAATACATCCAGTTCTAAGCAAGACAGCATGTTCTCCTAGGGATACAGCGAGTTCTAAGAAACAATGCTTACTAGTTCTACATAAGACAGTGTCACAGCAACTAACCTAAGGTCCTAAAGCTGCTATATCAGAATGAAAGGTTGGCAAGCTGATGTCCTCACGCATCCTTGTTCGCCATCACTCCAACAGCTCGGGACAACAAAAATTCATTCACAAAACACAAACAAAAAGAAAAGGCAAATCAGAGACTTATCATTCACAAAAAGATAAATAATGAGTATAAGAAAAAAGACTTACCAGTTTGCTTATCCATACACGTTTCCCAAATCTCCTCATCCATTCACACTGCAACCACCATGTACACCTTTCAGCCAGTTCAGTGCCCTGACTCCATCATCTGCGTATATGCCAAAAAAAAAAATTCACAGCCACATCATTACTTCTATTCATTACACCGCATGAATCTAAGAGCAGTAAGAAAGATGTGAAACGTGAGGAGAGTTAGGAGCAAGGAGTCACAACTTAACCTGCAGATTTTGGCAAGAAACGTTGTACCAGGGAGCATCTGATGGTTTCTGACCTTGGAGATAAACATGAGAACCAAGTCCCTGGATAATAAACAAGAGAAGCTTGTTTCAAAAACTTACAAGAATATTTGCATCTCTGGAGACTTAAGGTACTGAGATTCACCTGATTGAAGTCTGAGTAGAAGGGTAAGGATTGTGGATATGTGTGAACTATTCCCCATGACTTCTCAACAAGTGACCACCATCTATAGAAAAAAAAAAAGAAGAATCCATGGTTATAAAGATCACAGAGATCCTTTATACCATCAACAAGGGCTAATAAGAATATTACTTGTTTTGTGCTGTATGATAATCAGGTGGTTGCTCTGTCTCGTACACCCATCCAGGAGCAAATAGCACAGCTGATACATCAGTTGGTTGCTCTGTCTCGTCAGGAGGTTGCTCTGTCTCGTACGTTTGCCTACCAACATTTGAATACAAACTTAAGATGCAGCAGTTTGGATATGACAGAGAAGCAAATATGACAGAGCTACATACATATATATATATATATGTATACATAGAAGGAGTGAAAGGACAAACCTTCCATGTATAGTTCATGAATATTCCATCACATATATCAAAGAAAGGTTTGTTCATCTCAGTCAACTGATCTTGCCAAGCAAGACTGCCTTCAACAGTGACGCTATCATACCTACCATTCAAAAAGACTTACAAGAATCAGCACATTTTTAAAACAGAACACAAAAGACTGAGTCATGAGGCTTCTCAACACTCTACCATATCACTAAGCTCCCGGGTACAGATGAATGCATGGCTTTTGTTAGATGGCTTACAAAAGTCTTCAAAATTGGAATCTGGACTTGATCTATAACGTTCTCTATATTAATCTGCAAATAACAATGTTTGTAAGGTGCAGGAATCATCAAACCAAATAAAGATATAGCAACTCACCATCTGTTATCTAAGTACTTGCATGTTCGATCTGTGGAGTTTGGAAGCTGTTGAGGAAGAACCGCCGTCGTACTGCCGTCGTCGGAGCTCAGGTGGTTGAACGAAGACAGAGAAAGGCTTCGGCGGTGGAACGACAAGAAAGAGAAGCTCCTCCGCAGAAGCTCCAACAAGATGTGGTCACCAGAAGCACTTTCGCCGGTCGGACATCGAACGGCCGTCGTCGGAGCTCCATTTCGTCCCCTGGTCATCGATGAAGCTCCATCGCTTTTCACTTTTTTTTTTCAGGTGAGGACAGCAAGCGGCAACTGAACCGACAAAGTGAGATGTGTCTAGATGCGGTTTTCTGGGCTTCCCGCGGGTGTTATGGGCCATCCCGCAATAAACCCGGCACCTTACAAGCCCACTCCCGCAAGGCCCGCTTTTTTGCGGGTACTGAATAACTCGGCCCAAACCCGCCCCACACCAGTACCTTACAAGCCCAGGCCCGCGGTCCAGTACATCAATTGCCATCTCTACACACATTCTAGGAAACTAAGAATTTATTTTGTCTAATTTAAACATATTATTGACCTTTTGCTTAAGTTTACCTATTTAGCGTGTAGCTTTTAATATCTAAAGAAGAAAAACATAAAAGAATTTAAGTTGTTTAGAAGAGAAAAATTTCATGAAAAAATAAATTTAACATGATGTAATTTATAATTTCACTAACCTGATTTTAACCATCATTTGCAGACTGCCAACTCTGCAATACACTCCAGCCTCTCTCAAATTTCTATTCTTCATTTTCTCAGTTCATTATAGGAATCAAATAACTTAGCAAACAAAATCATATATTTTATTATCTCTGGAGATGTGGTTGTTATCTGTGTTGGTGCCAAAGCTTCTTAATCATCAACTTATTTATATTTTTATTTTGTCAAAAAATCGTAGTTCAAAAGACAAAGAATATGAAGAATGGGAAAGAATAATGGGAAACACACACAAGAGAGGAGATCAATAGAAAGTAAAATTAAAAGATCTAAAGTTATAGAGAATAAAAAACATATGCTATCTATCAAGGCTTTTGGAATGTGGTGTTTGATGATTTGAAAATTTTTAGGATTTTGTTATTAGAATTTTCAAAACTGTAATCGAAAATATATTTTTTGTATTAATATTAATTAGATTTTTTGCAAAATATATTTCACTTGTCAGGATTTTATTGGCAAGGTGACTTGGACTTTAGTATATAGGGGAATTTAAATTCAACTCAATTCTATTAAATTATCTTATTCAATAACACCAATAAGTGTTTGTATTACTGATTTTACAATTTTTGGTTAAATTTAACAAAATAACACAAGCTATTTAATCTAACTAAATCCAAAATTCTCATTTATTTATTAATATTTTTCATCATCCACCAAAAATTGTCAAGGAAATACAATCTCTATTGAATGTGTTTAAAAACAATTATCCACGTATATGCTTTCACTATTTTTATACAAAACTAATAATTAGTGTGGTTCACAGGCATCTAATGCATAAAACTAATAAAATATCCAAAGATTACGGCAAACTAAACCTATTATAATCATATTCTTTAATTAGCAAATAAAAATTCACACTATATAAGAGCACGAATGTTCATTAGAGAAAGGCAAATCATCCCAAAGAAAATGGTTATTTCCAAGAAAACACTTGTTCTAGCATTGGCTCTTATAGCCATTATATGCATTGTCATGAGCACAACTGAAGCCGCAAGAATAAGTAATGGAGCTATGGAAGCAGATAACAAGGGTTGTGCACCGGGGAAATGCATGGGTCAGGCTAACCCATATACACCTCGTTAATCTGGTCAAAGATGTCGTCAAGCTTGAAATTAGAATTTTTTTTTCTGGTAAATAAAAAAATTGTGACTCGAATAGTAATTAATTTTATAATTACTTTCTCGAACTACTAAATAAATAAACATGTAACTATATTTTGAGAATACTGTCTAAGCAGTAGGTAGTTTATAATAGTATTGTAAACTTTCATCGGCTAACTTTGTATTAAAATGTTTGTATACTAGCCATTTGTTATAAATATGGCTTTCTATGCAATATATTCAAATATAAATAAATGATTTTTTCACTGTATAAAGTTTTAAGGTGTGTTCATTCATGAGCTATTGACATGTAATGTTCATGTAATTCACATACATAGGGTTGCTTATTCCTTGTGAAAAGTATGTATACATCATACATGTGATTCCAGTTATATTGTCTACTGAACTGATAACTATGTGGTTCACGAACGGAAGCCATTTCTGGTTAGAGTCTTATAAAGTGAAATCAAACTTGAATACATATGAGCATGAGTAGCATTTTTGTAAGCTCACACCATCTAAGTAAAACCTGATCTGCCACAAAAATGTTAATATAAGATGTTGTATAATTAAGTCTTTGTGTTGCTTAAACTTTCCACCAGAATGCTTTCCATGTGCTCAGTGCGAGGAAACAAGGGAACATATCTTCTTCGATTGCACTTAACCTGATGTTTGGTCTTTTTTCACAAACAAGGTCCATATAACGCCATTTTCCCGGTACATGGATTGTGTTAGATAGATTAAAAACCACACGCAAAACAAAAACTTGCTTCTCATTATGAAGCTCATATTCCAAGGATGCATCTACACCCTTTGGAGAGAGCGTAACTCAAGACTTCATCTCGCGGGAAGCACACTCCCTTTTGGGTTATTACATTTACTTCTTATTATCATTTTTTTCCTTTCATTCTTCTTCCTCCTCTTTACTCACTTTTAACTATCATACTAGATTTTGACCCGCACGTCTGTGAGGATATTTTCTATTTTATGATTCTATTAAATATTATTATAAATATTTTAAATATATAACTTCTCTTTTACTTATATATTGTGTAACTCTATATTATTATTGTTCATATTTCTTATTTGGTATTATTAATATATAGTGATTTTTTTAATATATTTAATTTGTTCTTATTTTTATTACTTCAAATATATTTTGAGTTATGTACAATAAATAACAATCTGAAATAATCAAATAGAGAATCTCCTCCAAAATATAGTTTTTCATTAATTTATACATTTTTCATATAATATATTTTTATAATTTATTATATTTTTATTCGCTACTCGTTTAAGACTCTGAAAAATTATTTATGTATTAGATCAACAGTTTTGTCATTAGAAAACTCTAGACCAATTGGTTCATATTGATGACATACAGCTGTGTATATGATTATGAAGTTTACATTTTATTCTATATGTTAAAAACACGAAATATAGAATGTAACATGCTACATAAAAATTATTGTGCATCTTTTCTAATTCAACACATCGTCCATTGGGAGTTGGTGATGATACTTTAGCTGTTTTGGTAAGAATTGACAGAACCTTAGTGGAATTTAGGCAGCTTACGGTGTTAAGGCGAAGAATCGAGTAGACGTGAAAGCTCGATCACTACATATTATGAAAATCATCTTAGTTCAACAATTTTTTTTATCAAAATCAATCATTTCGGTTTTTTCGATGTTACCGTAAAAAGACAAAGCTAAGAACTGTATATTGTCAAACTGCATAATCTTCAAGAAAGAACTACTAGAATAGAAAGCAATTATATATTTCGTGACAAACTTGATGATTAGCGAGAAGAGAAGAAGAAAAATGATGATCAGAAAATAAAATAAAAATAGGGAATTTGCAATACATACTTATAAAATAAAAAGATATTAGGTATAGGGAAATGCACTGTGCAGTTTTTCATAATACCAGAGATGTCCCTACTCCTATACTACGCCCCCTCATAACTAATGTGTTGCGTGTGAGAGTTGGAAAATAAGAAGTCAAAATTGCAAGAAACCACGAACCAGAGTCGAGAAAAATAAGGGAACATTTTCTCTTCAAATAACTTTCTAGTCTAAAAGAACCCGAATCATAAACATGGCCACAATTCTCTCTTGAAACGGTTTCGCCCGTCTTTTAGATTTGAAATGGATTTGCAAGATCTTAACAGTTTTGATGAATTTTATTTGTGCTTTCAGGTACGGCTAAAGGATTTATGGTTGGTTTCTACGGCTTTGAAGGTTTTGAAAGGTTACCACCACTTTCACACGAAAGCTAACAGGGCCCCACTTTCTCATCGCGAAGAAGATGATATTGATTGCAACGAGGGTGCAAGATTTGATCCATTCAAGATGGAGAAGATGTTGCAAAGGTTCTTTGTTCTGACTTGGGGTGGCTTCATAAGCGTTACTGCTATTGTCGTTTACTTCTTGAAGAACTAATTTTCATCTTATGTTTGTGTCCTTATAATCATGGTTTATCTGTTTCCTAGTCGTTTAATATTATTTGATGGAAGTTATCTATTAGCGGTGGCTATTGTTTAATACTAAGTAATGACTAAAAATTCGGTTACATTATACATTTTCATCGCTTGTGCTTTCATATAAACTAGTATTGAGCCCATGCTATGCATGGGGATATTTTTTCTTGCTCATAAAACTAAATTCCTATGTTATAGAACCACATTTTTGATTACTTATGAAGCATATTGATATTTTTCAAATTTCATATTTTTAATCAGTGACAAATTTGATTGTCTCAGGGCCTATTATTCCTCACTCTCAAGAGGATCCAAAAGAGTTGAAAATAATTTATTTATTATTGTGTATTGAGATATCAAACATCTGATAATGTGTATTGTAAATACTACAATAATACAAACGTGTAGCCACTAACATGTACTATGTTTTATAATTTAATCAATGTTGCAAGAATTTATTACCGAAGAAGGTTAATATTACTCTATTATCGTGAATTATCAGTAATACAACTACACACATTCTAGAAAACTAAGAATTGATTTGATCCTAGCCACCAGCGAGAAAGAAAAAAAAAAGATTTTTAGTATCGTCGTTAAAATTTATTTTTAAGAATTTTTTATTTTTTTGTTTCCTAGAATCTTATATATTAAAACAGAAGTCACGACTCTTTTAATGTGTGATTTTTTTAAGTTAAACCATCTCTTAGATAATTATTTTAATAATATCTATTTGCATAATAATATCATAACAATAATTGTGCTTGCATTTTAGTATTTTTTTTCCTGAACAACTAATTAAATGTATGGTTAATGAAATCTTTTCCTCCTGATTTATTTCCTAAACATATGCTTTTTAACTTGTGATATTTAATTTTGTTGATTTAATTGTAGATATAACCATGATTTAATTAAAAAAGACCACTATAAAATGTATATTTTCTGATATTTAATGTTGTTATTCATATAGCTTTTTAGATTATAGGACACAACAAACTATATGAAAATAAATCTAGATTAAATGTAGAATATGCAGTAACATATACACGCAATAATATATGTTACTTTTATACTTTGTTGTATAGTTTATAATGCTCTAAATATTTTGAACATTCAAGAATTTATATGTCTTTAATAATATTTTATGCTATTCTTATATTTCTATACTATTAAAACACAATTTATGAATTCATGCATGTGTTATTTTTTAATTTGGACAATTCCTTCATATTTTATGAATTTTACATGTCCTAATTATAGTAATTTATTTTTATATTTTTATTTGAAAAACATCCGCACAGTTGTGCGTGTCAAGATCTAGTTATGATTTTATACTAGATGTTTTTCTCTAAATTTCTGGGAATATTTTTGTTTCCGCCGATTAATCGGAGATTTACTTGTTTTGTTCCGTTTTTTGTAATGGTAAATACAGATTGTTCGATAGATTCTAGAGTAATTTTTTTGGGAGGAATCTTTTTCAAAAAAGGTTTAACCAAAGAAATTATCTATTTTTATGTGGAAAAATATTATTGTATAGTTAATAAAGATGACTGCAACCTTTTGAAAAAAAATACATATTTTATAAGTGTGTATTCCTTTTTTATAGGAATATATACTTATTTAGAAGAAAAAAATTTCCTAAACTGAAAATACATACCATCCGACCAAATGTTGGATTTTAGTGGTGCAAATAGATTTAAGACATACAGATTCAATAATTCATAACATCTTGTGACCTAAAGAACACCAACGAAGATAGTTGAAGCTGAGAGCATCAATCGTGGTATTTTGCCATAGATAGTCTCAGGTATGACAGTTAGGTTTATAATTACTTGTACTAACATTCAAAAGAAGAAAAACAAAATGTGTTTGTAATTTCGTTTTTCGTGAACATGAAAATCCTTATTCTTTCTAAAGATAGGAATCCAACAAATGTTAAAATGACAAGCTTTCTTCAATCTTAGTCATAGCTTGAAAAAGTATTTAGTATACGGTCAAGGATCTATGCATGTAGACTGATGTTTCATATTAGTCTATTTACAAGTCGGCCAATCAAGATCAAAACTTAAATCTGTAATAAATGGCAACAAGACTAGCTAGCTACTTCAGTTGGCCAACTTAATGAAAAACTTTTAACAAAAATCCGGAAAAAATCTTCAAGTAATAAGTCAAGTATAGAAAACTAGGGTCTTTTTATTTTACTATGGTATTGATTTTTTTTTTTTGAAACATACTATGGTATTGATTTAAAACGCATTTTTATATATAAAATCACCAAATATATTCCCACCTACTAAAATTCTCTGGTCCAAAGCGGTGATAGTGGATTGACATAAGTAAGCATTAAACATGATATTAAGGAATGATTTTACAGTTCCAATCTCATATATATTGTCCTTTCTGTAATTAATCTTTGTTGACTCTTGATTACTGAATTTCTAACTGCGTTTCTCTTCGTGCCGCCACGATCAAAGGACGTGAAGATTCATGACCACCTTTATCTTATCAACAAAAATTTTTAGAGCGTAGCCGGCTTTATATTAAATGAAACTAGAGCCATGGAACACTGTCTTTTATTTCTTTTAAAAGTTACTTATACTATCTTTTTTTTTTGTTACAACGACTAGTTTACAAAAGTTCCACAAAATTCATATGTTTTTACTTGTTTTCAAAAGTTTTCTCATTTATAAGCCACGAAATAGAATTTATCCGCGAATTGCGCATGGATCCATATTCGTCTTAATCTCATTTGTCAGATTCGAGATAGAAAGTAGCACTACAAGAGTCAAGAGTATTAGTCAGATCTTTGTTGTTTTCGTCGGACCCTCAGTACCTCAGATGATTGATCAATCTTCCCTTACAACAAGGGCAACGCATTAATCATGGACCCTTGCTGACTCACTCTCCTCTCGGTAACTGAGGATTTAATTGTATCACCTCCCACCGACTATGGTTAGTGGGGTTTTCACACTCGTTCTCTTTGTCCTGTGCAATTCATCGGTGGGTTAATTTTCAGAGGCTTGAGAAAATTTGTTAACTAACTTCACAATCACTATGTGATATTTTCTATATTCTTTGGTAATACATTCTTTCACTTCTCTAGTTCAAATATGTTTAATCTCCAAGTCACTTTTAAATATATAACAGAAAAAAATAAATATATTTTGATGATGTAGAAACCAAATAAATTATCTTTTTAACTTTCTACATGCACCACTATAATCGAGATGTTACTTGAATATCCACATATATGAGCATGTTTATTGGTAATTCATTCGGACCAAGATGGAAATGGCTAGTAGTGAATTTACTACATCTTTAGCCATATACCAAAAGCTATCATGCCACCACACGCATGCAACAAAAATAGAAAGTATAAATGCAAATAAATATATAGAAAAGAATAGCAATAACATGTTTAGGATTTGCAGTGTATATAAACAAATGTTGTGTTCTCTCCTTCTCCCTCCTGTTCAAACAACACTCTATAGTAACTTAATATACTCTTCTTCAGATCAATCTCTTTCTCTCGTTTCTTCTCCCACCACCATTCGCGCGAAAACTTTACTCATTGAGACACCTTCAATGTCTCCCATTCCATTCACACTAAACTGCACCGTCGACCCCACAACACTAGCCTCCGGACCATCATCCACCATTGCTGCTTTCTCATCTTTTGCTTGTACCTGAAGCATGAACTCTAGGTTCCACAACAAGTCTCCCATCGTCGGCCTCTCAACTCCGTTTTGAGCCAAACACTTCTCTGTCAACTCACAGTACTTCTTCACCTCTTCAACCTTAACTTTCCCATCAAGAAAAGGGTCCAAGATCTCTTCCATCTTCCCTTTCTTCACCAACTTCATCCCCCATTCGATCAAATTCACTTTCTCCCTCGGAAGAGATGGATCAATCACTGGTCTCCCACATAGTACTTCAAGCATCACCACACCAAAAGAGTAAACATCTGACTTCTCAGTCAGTTGCTGTCTAGTCAAATACTCTGGATCAAGATAACCAAAGCTTCCTTTAACCGCGGTACTCACATGTGTCTGGTCTAGATCAGGACCAGTCTTAGACAATCCAAAATCCGCAACTTTAGCCATGAAATTCTCATCTAACAGAATGTTAGCAGACTTCACATCGCGGTGTATGACCGCTCTTGCTGAGCCTGTGTGGAGATAGTGAAGCCCTCTAGCTGCACCAACACATATCTCAAGCCTCTGTCTCCAGCTCAACCTTTGGTTCTCTGAGTCATACAGATGATCCTTAAGCGTTCCTTTCTCCATATACTCATACACAATGATCATCTCGCTGTTCTCATCGCAATACCCGATCAAAGACACCAAATGCCTGTGTCTGAACTGAGACAGCATCTCTATCTCTGTCTTGAACTCAGCTAGACCTTGGCGAGATTTTGGAGCAGCACGTTTCACAGCTATCTCGGTCTTGTCGCTCAAGACACCTTTGTAGACTTTACCAAACCCACCAACTCCAATCACTAGACTCTCATTGAAGTCATTAGTTGCTTCTTTGATTAAAGCCAAAGGGTATCGATAACCGATCTTCGAGCTTGAAAAGATTAAGCTCTCACCTGTTTCAATCTCCTTAATCTCCTCATCTCCACTCTGCATTTGTCTATTTCTTCTTTTCCTTGCGCACCAAGCAAAACAAATCACACAAAACACTAAAGCCACACACAAAGCTGCAGATACTCCAGCTATCAATCCAATTCTTGGACTCTTGTTACCTAAAGAACCATCAGGCAAAACCGCATCCGAAGCATCAAGACTCCGCTTATCGTTGCTTAGCTTCAAGATCTCAAGTCCGTTGAGAAAAGAAAGAGGGTAAGAAGACACATCCATAACACCACCAACAGAAAGAGTCAAGTCTCCTCCTAAACCCATCATCGCCTTCAGCATCACTGCATCGACGAAAAAAGGAGCACCAAAGGTTCCATTTGCAACTTCAGACATATCAACAGACACAACTCTCTGCGAGTTCACGTAAATGTCAAAGCTTACCCTACGGACGCTTCCAAAAGGATCCACTATGATGTTACAGAAATGGAACCTGAGGAAGTAATCGAAACCAGGGTCGACTTTGAACGTCCACGTTAAGTTGGCGTTTGTGTTTGGATTGTCCTCAGAGTTCAACCTCGTGGCGGTTCCATAGACATACACCGGTGCAATGTCCTCTGTTGTGTTGCCAGCGCTGAAGTTAACAGCTTTGAGGTTCGTCACAGGGAGACCAAAATGAGCTACTCCCATGTAAGTAGAGTCAGCATCCCATTGCCTCCATAGCTTGTCCTGATCACGAGAGACGCTCAAGTTCCCCATGTTAATCCTAGAAACAGTCTCCATGGCGTGAGTGCTGAGTTTGTGAGTCTTCTTGCTGCTCTGTGTACTAATGACTCCTGCTTCTTCGGGTAGGAGATTCTCTGGAAGTCTGAAGACTTCCAAGGCGTTGATAAAGGCGAAGGAGCCGACTTCAGGACGGAACTGGAGGGAGAGAGTACCTGTGGAGATGTTTAAGCTGTACTCTTTGACAACAGAGGTGGTTGAAGGTTTGTGGTGTCTGAACAGAGTGAAGTTCTGAGACGAAACAGAGAATCTCGCTGAGGTTAGATCTCGAGAAGAGGAGGGAAAGGGTAGGAAGTAGAGACGAATCAAGAACCATCCGTGTTGGTCGATCTTGAATCGGTAAGTTGATTCTTCAGGGAAGACTCTTGCGGTCTGAAACAGAGTCGACTCTGTTCCTGGAGGAAGAGAGTTCGAGTCGGTGGCTGTGAGGGAGATTGTTTGCGTGGAGTCGAAGATTTCTCGACCGAGGTTGTTGTCGGATACGAAGGTTCGGTTGTTGACTGTTGCATTCTGGGAGGAGCCACAGTTGAGGAAGAAAGTATCAGAAGAAGCAGAGGAGACCCGTGAAAAACAGAGGAGGGTTAAAACACATAAAGTTGAGACCTTTAGGCTTATCATAGCCAACGATGAAACAGAGGAAGTCACAAATGAATCTTGGAAGAGAGTTCAAGAACAGAGAGGCAAATGGGTAATCACGAAATCTTTTTAGGACACAGAGATTGTCTCGGAGAAGATAAGAGTAAAGGTGGAAAGAAAGTGAAATGTGTTTGCAAAGAAAGTTTCTCACATGAACACAAAACGCTTTTACACTTGTTGGAGAGAAGAAAAGTTCTGGAAAGTTGTTTTTTACTATTTAGAGTCTTGAAAAGTGGTTTAAAATTTTCAAGAAGGCGAGAAAGAGAGAGGCACAAGTTGATTAACAAATATGTTGACAAAAGCTGTAATTAGCAAAATGTAAAATCAACAAGAAGAAGAGGGGCACGAGAAAGTTTTTTGTATTTTAATGTATATATCGTTTTCAACGTTTGGGTTTTGACAAGCTCATCAAGCTGGAAATTCAATTAGATGTTAAGAGAAATAGTAATATAATTGAAATGAGGATAAGAAGCCAAAAGGAGGAGGGAGAAGATGAGATTGGAGAGGCATAATAAATGATAATTATTTCCCACCGGCTACAAACGTGCCGTTAGGTTTGATCAGTTGTTCAAGAGAACGACAGAATAATTGTCTTTTTTGATAACATTTGAATCAGTCAATATTTATTCATTTATTTATCAGAGAAAATATTGATTTTAAACTATTTTTGTGAACGAAAATTTTTCAATATGAAAAAAATTATTAGCTCTACTACCTATATGAATATAAATACTTCATTTGTTTCATAATGACATATATTTCCTCCTTTCCAAAAAAATAAAATTTCTAAAAATTTTCATGTTTATTAAAAATATAACAAATGTTTACAACTTAATTTACTATTTATTTTTTCATACACCTCCAATAACTATCCACGAATAAAATTTAATCAATTTAAATATTGGCAATTAATATTTTTTAAAAAGTATACAAAAATCATTTTAAAAATATAGAAAATCTATTTTTGTGAGATAAAAAATAAAATCTTGAAATATTTTTTTCGGAAACAGAGGGATTAAAATATTTTTAAACATAGTAATAAAATTATTAAATTTTCTATTTTACCTATAATTATTTTTCATTTAACATGTATATATTAAAATGTAAAACAAATTTTAAAGTAATATAAACCAAAGTAAATATTTTATGTAAGTTTATGTGAGTTTAACAGTTTTATTTGTATTATACTGAAATTTATTTTATTACTACAAATCACATTATATGTAATTCCATTCCAAACTTTAAATTTTTAGTGTAAAACATTAATAAATCATTAAATTAAAAGATTTAAAAGAAATGAGATTGTTTCTAAGAATGAAATGAAACATAATGTGAACTCAAGTGTCATATAAATAGAAACATTCCTAATTACATTGTTAACTCTCTTTGTGATGTCAAAAAGAAACTCTCTTGATGCTAATTGCTATACAAACGACAACGTCTTATTATGTAAACAATAGTCTTTTCGAGAAAAAACATAACATCATGATGGAGTTCTGATAAAATATAACTAAAGAAGTTTAATTTTTTTGGACATGTTTAATTTTTTTGGTCAAATAAGAATATTACAGATAGAAAGGACATGTTTAATTAATTACATATTTTATCATTTAATAATTATCTAGCTGTTTTTTGTTAATACATGTATGTATATTGCTTTTGATTATACATGCACCACACAATATTATATATGATAATATATAATAGTAGCCGATCCACGCCTCCACAAACAAAAGTTCATTTGAGCATCACTTAATAGTATTGTTTACTTTCATTGATATATATGTTTTCTATGCATCATATCGTATATTTATAATTAAGAGAATATTTGGACTATGTCTTGAGGTGTTCCGTGTATAAACATGCAACGTTTAAAAAGTTAATACCAACTATAACTAGGAGACTATCGTCTATCAAGTTTTGGTCGATGAAATGACTTTTAGGATTTGCATAAACTCGTGACTAATGTATTCCTTATCCCGACTAGTGTCATCATTTATTAATCAAATAAAAAATATCACATGGTTGGTTTGTCATCTAAAGAATTTCTGTTGAGGAATTTACTCAAAATATGATCTACACCACTTGTTAAAACGAATTCTAATATGTATTATGTATATTTACATTGGTGAAAAACTAATGTAAAAAGACATTTGGAGCCGGAAGACCTTGTGCTTCAGCTTGATAGGCAAGTGAGCATAGACCTCGTGGAACTTCCTCTTTACAAACATCTTTCTTGTCTCGATCAATGGCCTAACAAACATAGATTGTGACAAATCACATTGTCAATAACTTGTACAAAGAAAGCCAAAATTACAATCAGTACGAGCCTATATCCAAGCTGCTCACTCCTTTCAGAACAGCCTGGTTTTCTGCAATATCAAACAACCAAAGTTAGCAAATTCAGACGATGAAAAAAGTTTGGTCAGTGAGATATACTTACAAAGAATATTCCAGTTAGTATTCGAGTGGACAAAAACAGCGGTGAGTATGTTTCGTCTTGACAATTTATAAGTCTTTGGGCAAAGGTGTAATAGGCTTCGCCTGTTATTACAGCAAAGTTGATGGCGTAACTTGTTAAGATAATCAAGAGCTCCAAGTAAAGTTCACTATGCCTTGTGGGTTCTCTTATCTTGTATTGTCCACAATGGCTCAAACACACATGAACAACGCCTATGAGAATTTCTGAGATTGTACAACAGAATTGACCAAATGCGTTCCAAAAGAAATAGTGATTTGTAATAAGAGTAAGAGTCAGCATATGATTAAAAAAGAAACCATAACAGATTCAAAGACTAATACGGATTTGGATCCTCAAAACCAGAACCTTCTTTTCTAGAATTCGCCATTGCCTTTTCACATTCAATTTAACAAACAAAATTAAATGATCTATGCCTACGGTAATAAAATCATGTCTTGGGTTCACATAATGCTCGAGAACATACCAAAGTAAGAGCTAATTTGGATGTGAGAAGTGAAATATGGAGTACGTTTAAATGAGGATCACAACCAAGTGACCTCGAAACCAAACGTCTGTCTACACTGAAAATTTGAGACAAAAGCGGCAATCAGTTCGAGATTGATATGACACAAGCTTAAATTTGAACTAAGAGTGCCGCAACTAACTGTACACAAACACTGCACATAAATTTAAGTGGAGTATATCGGATTTTGTATTTTAATGGATTTAGAAATTGTTCTTGCATTTGAAAATCTTCGGAAAATTCAAAGATTTCCAAAGTCTCGATTTTAAAATAAATCAGATGAACTTTAAAATTAAATCAATGGATTCTTGTAAATCAACCAAATGGATTTATTATGATAAAGTTAATAAATATAAAAACATAAATTTCATTTTTTTGTTGTTTCATATATCACATGTTCTCAACTTCTTATTACATATAGAATATCTCCACATATTTGTTTATATGATTGTTCTCAACTGATTGATGCTCCATGTGTTGATTTTGGTTTACAAGAACTTATTCATCATTATTATTTCTTATAGAGTTTTTTTCTTCATCAACATCATTTTTCTTTGGGTTCTTTGTAAAAAAATGAAATATTAAAATATAATTTTTTTTGGACTGGAAACATGTATATATTAAAAATAATGGTTATAGAATCGAGAATATCAAAGTTGGTTTGGGGCAAATATGAATAGTGTTATAGAATTAAAAAAAGAACTAATAATACAAATCCGACCAAATAACTATGTCTAACTCAACATTTATTTTTTTGTTTTTTGTTTTAAGAACACTTACAAATCCATTAAATTCTAACTTCAAATCAAATTATTGCTATTGAATTTTTTTTAACACATGATTTTGAATTTTTTTCAAGAATTACTAGGTGATTTTCCCGTGCTCATGCACGGGTATAAATATTTATATAGTAAATACATTATAATATTTTATTTACACTATGATAGTTTATTAATATTTTTTAATTTTTTAATTATTCTGTTATTTATATTGTAATCAATATGCATGGTTTGTTTTAAATAGCTTTGCGTTATTTTAATTAGATTATAATTTTGGATATATAATATCTCGACTGTTTGGTTATTATTTGGATATATTATATAACATTTACTTTTTACGATTCAACTAAGATATTTTGTTATACAGATTAAAATTTTGATTAATTTTGTTATTTTTATATAGTTTGATTCTTCCCTTAAATTTGTATATATATATTTGGTCGGATTATGTATAATTTAATATATGTTTTGAAAATTAAATAGTAAAAGTAAACTAAAGTGTTGATCGGTTCAAAATTACATCTTAATTGTAATAGTTGGTTAATATATTTGTAGTATAATTTGAGAATTTCATATTTATTTAGTAAAATGTTGAGAATAAATGATAATATATTATTTTTATTTATTGTTTGACTTTGTATAAAATAATTTGGAATGATCTAGTTACTCATTTGTGGGTATATTGTGTTATATATTTCCGTTAAATTCAAGTATAACTATTTCTAATCTTATTCAACCAAATCATATTCATTGTATTCATTGCATTAGTTTGGTTTTCGTATTAGATGTGTATATATATTTATGAATTGACTATTTGTAAATAGCCTATGCTATGTTAATTTTATAGTACTTGGTAATTTGGAATATGATAATTATCACAAATAAAATTATAAAAATATAATGATGATAGATATGAAATTGCATGAAAATATAATTGATACATTCGAAAAGGAATATAGTTCTTTATATTAATATCATCAAGATTATTTTTCTAAAATTTCCTATTTATGAAATCAAATTATATATAAAAATTATTTTCGCTTTAAGTTTATAAATATTTTCTTTATCATACATGTTATTTGAAAAATATAAAAGGGAACATAAAAAGATTAAATTAAATTTTATTCACTAAAGATATCTTAGTTTATGCTATTTAAATTATTTTGTAATAATATGAGAAATATATTAATTTAAATAAAATGCTTAATACTTTTAAAAATATATATTATATTGTGAAGATTATTTTTAAAAGGGAAGATTATATATTTTTTACTTTAAAATTAAGATTATTTTGTGAAATTTCTTTATTATGAATTACACTATATATAAAAGATATTTTCGTTTTTAAATTAATATATTTTCTTTATATATAGGTTATTTGAAGAAAAAAAGGAAACCTAAATAGAAAATAAAAAATAAAATAAAATAAATGTTTAATAATGATAATTAGATATATTTGATTCGTTAATGGTATCATCATAATCAACCACCGTGAGAGTTAACGTGAGCGCGACACGTAGGAAACTGACTTTTCAAATAATATTATAGAGATCAACTTATATATAATTAATAAAAACTGATATAAAACTGATAATTTTGAAAAATTATAGCTAAACATATTTATAAAATTTGTAAATATATAAGAAATTAATTATTTTACGTTTACTTTTTTATAAATTTTTTAAAATTGTATAAAATTTCGAAGATTTAAAGTAATAAAATTTGTATAGTTATAAAAATATAATTAAATAATATTTCGAAATTAGCAATGTTCATATTTGAATATTTTTATTTTAATGAGGATCTTTGAGTTATTACCATATTCTAATTTTTTTACCAAAAATATAAATCAACATAAATGTAATATATGAGTTATTACTACATAATTAATAAAAAATGATATAATACTGATAATTTTGAAAAAGTATAGCTAAAAATATTTATAAAATTTGTAAATATATAAGAAATTAATGATTTTAGGTTTATTTTTTATAAATTTTTTAAAAATTCTATAAAATTTCGAAAATTTAAAGTAATAAAATTGTATAGTTATAAAAATATAATTAAATAAGACTTCGAAATTAGTAATGTTCATATTTGAATATTTTATTTTAATGAGGATCTATGAATTATTACTATATTCTAAAAAGTTTACCAAAAATATAAATCAACATAAATGTAATATATGAGTTATTACTATATTCTAAAAAAATTACCAAAAATATAAATTTACATTAAATATAGTTGTCCATGTCATATTTTTCATATGCCATGTCATCAAATTTAGTAGACATGTCACATTTTTTTTTGCGAAACTGATTCTGAAGAGGACATGTGGCAAAATCACTTCGCAAATATAGTCTAGGGGATATAATCAAATAACATTATAATGACTTGAATTTTAAAACCTATTTAGAGTCATAAAATCAATAACAGATTTTTAAATCATATAAAACTAATAACACTGAATTTGGATTTCCAAATCCATTAAAATACACCCGCCAATAAGAGACCCCTTAGGGAATCAATAACATTACCTCAAGGTACAAAATGCAAGACTAAGCTTGAAAGAGTGAGTGCAACCTGCTGGATACATAAGCTTGAAAGAGTGAGTGCAACCTGCTGGATACATAACATCACAATTCAACGGGAGGAAGGAAAAAACTTTATGCTCTTACTCACTGAGAAAATGATTGGGAGTACAATCTATTGCGAAACTACCTACTGTAACAGGGAAATACTAAATGTTGGGTCCCTTTTTCAAAAACCCTAAGATATAATATACATGAGCAATCATATATATGATGATGGCAGTTGGAACTTGTTGCTTGTTTCACAGACTATCCTTTAAGCTGATTTTGATGTTCTGCACTTTGATGGACACTTGTAACTTTTGATCTTCCAATTCTTTCAAGACCGAAAGTAGGTTAGTCCTGTAGGCTTCACATTTCCTGTTTGCTAATTCCAGCTCGTGTCTGAGCTCAATAATCTTCTTGTCCATTTCATCCTGCAAAAAAAATGAAGCCAATATGGTCATGCATCCAGAACAAAAGATACGTTAAATATATATATGTTTAGAGAAACAATCTTGATTGTCACTTTATCAAAATAACGAGCATCTGATCTGACTCACCTCGGGCTCTTCTTGCTGACATTCCTCACTGCGGCGTATATGTTCTCCATCACTTGCAGAACTCCCTTTTACATGCCCGTTAGCCATAGTTCTCCTAACTTCATTTTTCATTTCCAAGGACACTGTCTTGGCAGCTTCTTGCAGAGCAACTAGAGCGACATCACAGGTATAAATAGATTTCCCCGCTTCTTGCACAAAATTAAAAGCTTTGTGGCGTAAAGTGTTGTATCGGACAGTATGAGACTCCAAGTAGTTATCATACGCATGCAAACCATAGTCATCGAATATAACACTGCTTTTAGCATTTCTAGTCCATCTTTTCAGGATATAGTAAGGCGGAAGCGTAAGGAGATTGGTGACACGGAAGACTGCCAATATATGCCTACACACGATCCCAGAGAACTCAAACATCTGGCAACTGCAGTTCGCTCTCATCTCCAAAATGTTGAACTTAACGCAATGCGCCTTGTGAGTCTCCCCGTACTTGGCAACCTGGTAGGTACCGAGATCCCCATCGTCATCAGCTTTGGACGCCATGAAAGTCAAAGTTCCCACCAGCTCCTCCTGAAACCTCGTGAACAGCTTCCTCGTGTAAAGCTCAGACGCCTGCTTCTCCATCGGAGACGGGGTCTTGAGAACAGGAGGCGAGTTCATCGTGTCGTAATCCGCTTTAACTTCTTTCTCGAGACGACTCTCCAGAGCTTTCTCGTACAGCTTAAAGAACTGGGTCAGGTTGGTCGAAGCGTTGATGTAGCCGTCAAAATACGAGTTTATACTGTCACTACGCTGAGTCGACGACATCTCCGCGAAAAAGGTGTCGCGGAGATATACAGGAACCCACTGCCGTCGATCGGAGTACAACGCTTGTAGCCAGTCATGATCTCTCAGCTCGTATTTGTCAAGAAGCGAAAACCAGCACGACTCGAAATCCTCAACAGAGTCAGTCAGATTAACACTCTTGTGGAAATCAGACTCGAAAGCAGGATGCCTGAGGAACACATGAGACAACTTCTCCTGACATTTCTTGAAAATATGCCACTTGCAAAACCTATGGCGGGCCTCGGGAAAGACCTGCACGACCGCCGCGCGTATAACCGCGTCGTGATCAGTAGTGATCGAGACGGGAGAGCGCGCTGCGTGTGCAGACATCGCAGCTAGCCAAGTCTTAAAAAGCCACACAAACGAAGCCTCGGTCTCGTTCACGATAAACGCGCATCCGAAAAGAACCGGCTGCCCGTGGTGGTTCACCCCCGTGAAGGGAGCGAAAGGGAGACGGTACCTATTAGACCTGTAAGTCGTGTCAAACGTAACCGTATCCCCAAAGTAGGCGAAATCAAGAATCGCTTTCGGATCGGCCCAAAACACATTCCCCACAACAACAGACTGATGATCATGATGGTGATTATCCTCGCTTCTCTGCACAGCGTAAAAGAAGGTGGGATTCTCGGAGTTCATCTGCCTCAAGTAATCAAGAAGAAGCTGAATCTCTCCCTGTATACTCTTCTGCCTATTGTTCCTCATGTAATTCCTACAGTCCACTTCAGTGAATCCTACTTTACTAATCCCTCCGTACTCTTTAATCAGCGCGGACATTATCCTCCTGGGCCCCATCCCGGCGGCCTGCAACGTGTCGATCAAAGTCTTGGCGGGGCCCGAGATCTGCCTGTGGGAACGTAAGCAGTGGACCTGATCGGGAGGGACCAATTCGTGGTTATGCTCTTTAACGAACCCCGAGACGATCCACTTACCGGAGGAGTCGTGCATTTTGACGGATAAGGAGGCCTTGCAACCGACTCGGGTGACGGTTCGGGGGCGTTTGATCTCTCTGTCCTTGGTTCGTTTCTCGTTCATGTTGCGGAATCCTTCCTTGGCGCAGACGAACTGGCGCTGTATGATGGCGCCGTCGCGGCGGGAGCGGCGGGAGGAGCTGACGCGGGTGCTGAAGCCGACGCGGCGGGCGTAGGAGTTGTAGAAGGCCTTGGCGGATTCCTCGGACTCGAACTCGAGGCCGTCGTATGGCTCGAGGAGGTCGCCGTCGGGGAAGTAGTAGTGAGCGGCGGAGGAGTCGGGGTTGGTGGTGGTGGTGGTGTCGGGGATGGGGCTGTCGTCGAGGATGTCGATCGAGTCGTTGTGCTCGATGTCGATGCCGTCGTCGTCGTCTACGTCGAAGTCGAGGACTTCTTCGTTGTCCATTGTCCTTGGTAACGAGATCGTTCGTCGGAGAAGGGAAGGGAAGAAGAGACGAGGTGATGAAAGTAAATTCAAACGAATTCGAAAATCAACGGAAAGGGATTGTGAGATTGAAATCGAGAGAGGAAGGAGGATCTTGGTTTTTGCAAAACCCTAATAAGAGTGAGGGAATAATGAAAAACTAAGGAAAATAGAAGGGTTTTTGCGCAAAATGTTTATTGAATTGAACCGAAGCTAATACGATATACTATTAACCGAATCAGAGTTCGGTTCGGTAATCAGATAGTTCGGTTTATAAGATCTTACTGAGCTCAACCGAGTTTTTGATTCCGGCTAAGATTTTTTTTTCTTTTTTAAAAAAATTCGGATGGTTTAGTTAATTAATTTTGGTCTTGGTTCAGTTAACTTTTTGGTTTAGTCAACTTGTAAGTTAATTAATTCGGTTCTAGTTTTTTTTATTAGAGCTGGTATGGTTTGGTAATATTCTCTTTTTGAGAAAAAAATGGAGTAACCAATGTTGGACGAAGCAAACTGATAACTGATTTAAAAAGTTTAAAAATGCTACAAAAAAAATAGCTACGCATATTGATCATAAACAAAAATAGCATAATGTATTTGATTAGCAGACACTAATCCCCTGTAATATATCTAATCACTGCCTAATGATTTCTTGAACATTGGTTTTGACTATATACAAACAGATCCAATGCAATGCATATGTTTTGACCATATACGAACTGATCCAGTGGACACATATATTCGATCATTAGGGTAGAACCAGTTTAAAATATGATCAGTTGAACCCGTAGAAGTTAACTCAGCTCGGTCAGATAACAATAACGCTTGTGAATCAAAATCTTTAATTAAGATGAGTCTTTTAACATGGAACATAAAATAAAAAAAGGCCACTCACACAAGAGCTAAAACTCAAAAACACAAAAAGATTGATGATGTGATTAATAAGAACAAGTTACACCTTAATAGCGTACTTTCTGATTGGAAAGTACATTTCCTTCTTCTTCTCCCTTTCTGTCTTCAGCGATGCCTATCCCAAAAGCAAGCCAAATGTTCGTTACTCAATATCAACTTTTTGCTTCAACTAAACATAATACAGTAGTAGACAGAGACACTGCGAGATATGAACCGAACATGGTTAAATTACCTGATGCTTGGTGAGTCTCCTCCTGATAGCTCTAGTCTTCTTAGGACGAAGATCAAGAGGCAAAAACTTCTGGTTCTTGTACACCTCTCTTAGAGCAGACTTTTGCTTCTGTGAGATCACTGTCAACACCTGAGCGATTGATTTCCTCACCACCTTGCTGAAAATCAAAAAACAAAACACAACCCATTTGAGATCTATGCTTGTTTAACCACTACCACTAGGAAAATAATAAACAAAGCTATAGAGTAGATATTGCGTGTCCGTCACGTCAATCACTCAAAATGTGATAAAAATGCAATCTTTTTGAAGATGTGGAGACACATACATCTTAGAGAGCTTGTTGGGAGCACCTCCAGTGACCTTGGCGACGCGGAGAAGAGCTAGCTCCGCCTTGAATTCTTGCAACTGAGTCGAAAGATCAGATTTTGATTTCTCCCTTAGCTCATGAACCTTGATCCTCGCTGTTCATGTTTCATTATCACAACACAAGTCAAGACCCAAAAGTGAACGACAAAAAAGATGTTTTAACAGTCGAGGAATGTAAGAAACTGAGACTGGCTTACCCATTGCGTCTTCGAGCTCTCTGGCTTCCCCTTACTCTGTTTGTGTGTGTTATTTGAAGACGGTGACGGCTAAAACTTCAGATTGGAACTTAGGTTTATCTTTACCTTGGCTTATGATGGGTTTATTAATGAGCCTGTTTTGTTTTATGTGGACCGAACCTCTAATACTTTAACAACATGAGTTTGAAAAGAAACAACACTTGAAAACTTCACACTGTTGTTTGATCAAAAAAAAAAAAAAAAAAAGAAACGTCACACTGTTTCTTTTTTGGACAAACATCAACACTATTAAAACGTCAGTCACACTATTTTTTCTAGAAAAGTGAATATATTGTATTAACAAAAACACTATAAAATTTTATGCTTTGTGTAAAATTATCAAATTACAAGTTACTTATCAATCATATCAATTTGATTGTTTTACCATGAAAAACTGAAATACGCAACCGACATGGCTTATAATTTCCTTAATTCAATTTGAAAAAACAATTGTGCGGTTGCGCAGATCAAATTCTAATTATAATATTACGTGGTATAAGTATGTAACATGCTAATACAACGTTGAAAAGGTGAACCGCTCCTTTTAAACTGAATCGAACTCACAATTTAAAATACTATCAGAATTACTATACTCGCCAAACAACAACTGATCGATTCCATTATCTCAAGGTCTATGAGTCTTAAAAAGTTTTGTGCAGGAGAAAAGGCTCAAAGCTTTTTCGGGCTCTTGGGCAATTTTTAATTTTTATGAATTTTAATAACAAAATATGTTCAAAAATTAGTATAAATTTGTTTCAAATTATTTTATTTGATGTTTTTCAATAAAAATTAATTATACTAACTATATAATATAAAATGTAGTTCAAAATATATATTTTAAACTTTTATAAAAAAACTTGAATATAAAAAATAGAGCCTTAATTACTATTCACCAGCCACCACTCTCTAACTCCGTCGGCCTTGTGTATATGTTGTATGTCAGTTCAGATGTACAATGAACATGATTATACTATTTGTAGACGAACTAAGATCTTAGTCTATAAGGTTTATGTGCATGTTTTTTACTTATATATTTTTATTTTATCTTACATAACATAATTGAAATGATTGAAAACAAAAACAAAACTTAGAGCATCTCCAATGAAAAGCTCTTGTAAACTATCTAAATATTATAAATATTGTAAATTTTAGAAAAGGAAGAAAAATTAAGATATAGTTCTTTGAAGGGAACTTTTAAGAATCTTATATAATTATCAAATACCAAATGGCTTTTCATATTGCTTAGAATCTAATTATTTAAACAAAAATTATTAAAATATTATTATTTTACTCTTTAGATACCCAAATAGAGTTTTAACCGTTAGAGCAACAATGACGATAAGATCCCACAAGATTTTCCAAATAATGAAAACTAGGATAAGATCCGCGCCTTGCGCAGAATCAAGTTGTTATTTTATTATGTTTTGAAGAATGAAATAATAGTTACGTTTTATTTGGATTAGGGGTGTTCAATCCGAATATCGGGTTGGTTTTGGTTCGGTTCAGTTTTTTCGGTATTTTGGTTTGTAAAGTATAACTAATATTCTAAATCCATATTTACTTCGGTTCGATTTGGTTTATATACCGTCGGTTTGTATTTTATTCGGTTTTATATCAAAAAACAAAATTATTTAGTTTGAAATCATATTATATATTATACGAGTTTTGGAGTCATGTTGTCAAAAAGTTATTTATTAAAAATATTATATATTTAAATAAAAGAATAAAAAAAATATTCTATCATCTAATAAAATAATCAAATCTAAAATTAATATCAAAGCTCTAAATTTTTTTTTAAAAAAAAGAAGCATGAAAGAAACTTTTATTATTCTTCAATATTTAGTGTTCATCAAATTAATATGTCTTCAATTGAACACAACTCTGTTTGTTTAAAGATAAAAAAAAGTTGTAAAGAATTTCAACTAATTGTTATCCATCAAATTTATAATCTTTACTTCAATTTAGTTACTGTTAAAATAAAGCAAAAAATCAAAAAAAAAAAAACTAAAAAAAATAAGAAGCCTCAGTTGTAGTAAATTGTTACTTAATTATAATTCAAGTGATTCAAGTAATCTAATATATAGGGGATATGTTGGGCTGAACATCTAAAATATTAAAACTGAAGTACATTTGATATTTAACCTTCAATTTTCCTAAATAATTACCATGGAATGCCACTGATATTTAATCAACACTTTCACTAATTATTATTAGGCTTTCACGTCTCTTACAATAAAAAATAACAAGCCCACTAAAATTTGTTTACCCAATAACTGCATTTATATCTCTCAATTCCATAAACATATGTTTCATCTGTTTTTTCTTTAATGCTCCACTCTTTCATGCATGGCATTCTCAATTTTCATCAATTGCTGTATATAATATTGGGAAACTAAAAGTCTAAAGTGCCAAAGTTTTTACCATCAATTTTGCAATAATTAACAAAAAAAATTAATACTGTACCAAATAATTATCTAAACTATTAAAACATGAATACAAATAAAACATCTTTGACTTTTCTTCCAAAATTACAAATTTATGCCATTGACTTAGACACCGTCGTTTTATACATTGGCCAACCCAAAAAAATTGCTACCCCAATCCGTTAATATCACCATAAGTTCGCGGATTTGGTATCATCAGTTTCAATTTCTATATACAAATGTCCTTATTTAAACATCCTAAATGTATAAAAACAAATAAATAGTTATAATCTTAACTAACCATATATAAAATAAAAATATTTTTTGGACCATCAAATCTAAACTAATAATTTAGGTGTTTAATGAATTCAATAAAATTACAAAACCTTTCCTACTGTAAAGCAATCATCAAATCGTAACAAATATCTTAATATTCTGTTATGAAAGCTTACAAATCACGTTTAATCTATATTTAAAACTGAAGTACAAATTAGGTTTGTTTGGAAATATAGATAACAATTTTTAAAAAATGTTTGTTTTGAAACTTGGATAGCAGTTTAAAAAGTAGGTTTATTTAGAAACATGAATATCAGTTTAAAAAAATAGATTTGTTTGGAAACATGAATAGCAGTATAAAATTTTTATATTGTTTGGAAACATAGATATCACTATATTAGAAAATAATGAATTTATGTTACTAAAAAAATTAAAAATCTATTATATTATGAGAAATTATCTATTTGTGTTAACTTTAAAATATACGAAAATAAGCTAATCTAATTATTTAAAAATATCATTTGTCTAAAATAATCATAGAACAAAATTTAAACTTTATATACATATTTTAAATCAAAATAATAATTTAAAGTTGATTTAAAATATACATATATTCAAAAATATTTTTACTAAAATATTTTCCAATAACCATTATTAAAAAATGTTTTCAATATATGGGATTATTGAAAATATAATATATGTGATTATTTATATGATAGTACATATAAAATACTGTTAATTATATGTTTGATGTGTGTTTTAAAGAAAAAAAAAACAGATTGTGAATTAGGGGTGGGCGTACGGGTACCCATTCGGGTTCGGTTTAGGTCTGCTTGGGTTTCGGGTTTCCGGGGTCAAAGATTTCAATTACATTCAGATATTTCTAAATTTTTGTTTGAATTCAATTCAGATCTTTGCGGGTTTGTTCAGGTTTGGATAGCCCATTTAAATTCATTATATACTTTAAATTTCTCAAAATATATAAACAAAATAATATATTACACATAATTTGAATAACATATATCAGAATAATTGAACATAACATATAAATTGGTTTGATTTAAATATTTGGATAGAGAATCAATAATTATATTAAGTATTTTTGGTGATTTGAGTATACTTTAACTATTTTAGAGTTTACATTTAACTATTTATATATATTTTTAATTATTTAAACCAACTTATAAGTACCATATATTATGGATGTTTTTATATATATTAAGTCTAAAAAATAATATATATAAGTATATAAATATATTTCGAATACATTCAGGTATCTGAAATACTTTGGTTCGGATCGGATTCGGTTTCAGCTATCTAAATACAAAACTTTTATATTTAATCAATTTCGGTTCGGATTTTGTACTTCTTTTTGAATCGGGATCGGTTCGAACTTTTAAATTCGGATTTTTGTCCAACTCTAATATTAACATAAAAACAACATATTTTATAAAAATATACACCCGCACGGGCGTGCGGGTCAAAATCTAGTTTGTAATTGTAATTGTGGACCGAAATCTATTTTGAATTTATGATAGTCTGATTGATTGGGGCTTAAATTTTTTACACCATGTTTATATCTATAAACTGTAAAGTGGTCAATAAGTCGATTTTATTCCAAAAACAGGTTCTACAATTTTTTTTTTATTTAACTTACACATCATTGAGAACCATTTTAATGATTTTAGAATCAGCACCTTATTATTTCTAAAATCGAATTACTTAGACTTTAGTCTTCCACATAGTTTTGAAAGGTTTCAACTTGAGGACTAAATTGATGCAGCCAATCTTGTTGTTTTAAATCGTTAGTATTAAAATATATTAATTCATATATTTATTAAATAAAAATTCATATTAATACAATTTTATGATTATTTGTATCTTATTATAACAAAACTAATTAAGCTATTGATCACAAAATTTTCAAAGTGGGATCTTCAAATTTCAAATAATTTATAGACGTTTTGAAAAATTCAAAATATAACATATAAAAAAAAATATAAATGTTTTTATTATATAGTTAATGTGATTATTTAATATCTTTTAATAATATAAAATAACAAAAAGAACTAAGATACAAAATTGTTATCGAATATTTATTATTCATAATCATTAATTTTCATATATACGTTAATCATATTAGGTAATTTCTTAGCTTTTATTTAAGGAAAGTTATTTAATTTGAAAATTTATTTATTAAAGGTTCATATTAATACAATTTTATGACCATTTGTATCTTATTATAACAAAACAAATTAAGATATTGATCACAAAATTTTCAAAGTGAGATCTTCAAATTTCTAATAATTTATAGACGTTTTCAAAATTTCAAAATATAACATATAAGAAAAAGTCTAAATGTTTTTATTATATAGTTAATGTGATTGTTTAATATCTTTAATAACATAAAATAAATAAAAAAGGAACTAAGATACAATTTTTTATCAAATATTTATTATTCATAATAATTAATTTTCATATATACATTAATCATAATTTTGTAACTTTTATTAAAGAAAAGTGCGAGATTGTTTTTTTGTACATTATTTCATCAATTCGATATTTAGTTTAATAAAAATTGTAATATAAGTTAAGATGGACCAACATATTTTCTAAGAATAGTATATTTTATATAGTTATTTATTAAATGAGAGACTTCATAATCATATGGTTCTATGATCAGCGCTTATATAATAAGTTTATAATTTATAAATTTTCTTGAAAATTTATTGAAAGTATTAATATCAAAATATATATGTAATATTATATGGTATATATTTTTAATCTATATATATATATATGTTTTATTATTAAATGATATTTTTTACTCATGTGATTTTAAAATCAAGTGTATATTTTTATAACAAAAATGTTAAACCATTGTTCATTAATTTTAACATAATAATTTTAATATTTTTAATCATTTACTGTCGTTTTTAAATTCAATATATAACATATACGAAAAAATCTAAATTTAAATTTTGTAGCTAATTTGATTGTTTAATTTATTTTAATAATATAAAATTAAACAAAAATGATGGAAGATATATAATTTGTTATCAAATCATTATTATTATAATCATTAATTGTCATATATATATAAGTCATTTATGGTAATTCCGTAAATTTTATTTAAGGAAAGAAAATAAATAAATCAAATTAGACCATTCACTTTTTCAATTTCAGTATAATCATAACACGTAGGATTAACTAACATCCTAATTAAATGACACATATGATAGGGGTTTATTTTAATTAATAACAGTTTGATGATCTAATTTTCGAAATGTTCATCCTTTAATATATAGGGGATATTATTTCTTAATAAAACATAATTTGTCAATTAAATTTAATTTTGTTTCTGAAGATTCCAGCAATACAAAAATGACAGTTGGACAATGAAGTTTTAATTGAGTTCTTTAAACTTCTAAATTAGTAATCTTTTTTTGTTCTCTATCTTATAATTTGACATTTTCTTTTGTTTTTAATAACAAGATATTCATTAGGGCATCCACATTAGACCACCTCCATCAAGGAGTTCTTACAGATTATCTAACCATTATAAATATTAAAAAAAATTGAAACATGAAAGTGAAAGTCAGAACCAGTTTGTTGCAGAGAGGATTTAGGAACGGGATCTAAAACTCAAGTGCCAAGTGGTTTCTTTCTATTGCACAGATATTAAAAAAGAGAAAAGCAGTCTAATTATTTGAACCAAAATTATTATAATACTATTATTTTATTTTGTACATACCTAAATAGGGATTCAACCGGTGTAGTATCTTCTAACTGATGTTTTGATGATTAAATTTAATAAAATTAATTATAAAGTAAGAAAGAGATTATAGAGGAACTCTTTTTCTGTTGTCCAAAAGAAAGAAGAGCTTTTTTTGGTAAAAAAAAAAAGAGGAGCTCTTCTTCTAGAGCTTTTCTAATGTTTTGAGAGCACACAAATCATATATGTTACTTTTTACTGGCTTATTTTTTATAAAATGGATAATAATTAAAATAATATTATTTAAGAGATCCATCTCTGTGCAGATGCTCTTAGCATACACACTTTGGAGCTGCTCTTAGAGAAGCCTGAAGAGTAAACTATTCATACAAAGGAAAAAGTCACATATATGGTTTAGATGATCGGTTGGCATGAGTTAATGAGAATTGTTTTTGACATCTAGGATCGGATAGGATGAGAAGAGTAAACTTCAAAAAGAAGTTTTAGTTGAAGACGTTATCGTAAGAGCTAAGTCAACTTTCTAACCACAAATTTCATTACGATCGATTGTTGTAAGATTAACTTTATTCGATCTTTATCAATCTCTCTAGCTCTCTACGACTAATCAAGAACAGCGACTACAGATATGACAAAAACTCTGAGGAAAAGTAAACTTGACTAAAATATCAAAATTACTTTTAATATACACTTCAAAATGAATGAGGTCATTCCCGGGACAATTCCGTTAAACCTCATAAAGATATATTTGTTCTGAGGTCATTTTTCATTACCATTCTAACGTCTAAGCTACCTTAAAATCAGATGTGAATAAATACTGTTCTGCAATTCAACATGCAGTATATTAATCAAAATCATATATGGTTGAGAATTTTCTTGAACTGAAACATTGTTTTTTATAGTGTGTATTATATAGTTAGAACATGTTCTACAAAAATGTAGGCATGTTTAACGGTTTGAGAATCTCTAAATGGAAAAGTGGCCATAGTTTTGGGATATTTTATTTTATTCCTCAGTTGTTGCTTAACCCAATTACCCAAACGACTCGTTCCTCAAAGGCTGGCTGCATATCAATATCTCTGTTTATGTCCAGTGATGTGACATGTTGATATGCGATCAATCAAAAAGGAACAAAAAATATTGGCGTACATTAAATTAAAAATAGTGTTCTATACTTCACTTCAGTCATCGTATTTAGTTGTTAAATTCTTTATTATTTGAAACTAATTAAAATGTTAAAAATATCCAACGGAGCAGAACTTTTATATCTAAGTTTAAAGAGTCCATACTTTTTGATATGCAAAGAGTAGAAAATGTAGATTTGACTTTTTACAAGTTTTGTATGTTTTTCCGTAACCTCGTGTGCTAGTGTAGATCTCACATTTGATAGTTGGCTTTTCATGATCTCACACGTATAACAATGTTTGTAGGATAAAAAAAAGGTGGAACAGATTTGATCCGAAAAAAGTGGGAGAGATTTGACAAACGGCAGTGCAAAAAGTTGTTATATTCTGTCAAAGATTGAAATGTTTTTTTTTTAAATTAACCTTAGCATTTTATAATGTAGATATGAGTTTGATTATGTGTCGACAGAAATCTTTTAAGATCTGTCAAAGTTTTACAACACATTTTGTTTATGGACCTCGAAAAAAACGCACGATTCTTCATCTAACTTTCCATAAACTTTACTTTCTACCAACAAAACGAGGCATGGGAGTTTCTGCGTAATTTGAAGACTAAAAGAAAACAAAATGAATTTTTTACCAAATCAGGTGTTAATCGTGTTATTGTGAAAGTTGAGGGGGTGTTTCCAAACGTCGCCATACTTGAAAAGTTGCCACTTGTCAGGCAATCAATCACTCAAAAGATCTTTTTTTCTTTCAAAAAGCAAACAAACGTGTTGGAGTGCGTAGATAGGAAAGGCATCCGTTATTTCGTCACCATCAAACCAAAAACGGCGTCGCATAGGTGTACAGTTCTCTGCTTTCAAAACTGCCCAATATAAACAGAGCCGTTCGGCAACTTCATATCACTTATCAGTATAATTCCTTTGTCTCCTACAAAACTTAAACACAGAGAAAGTTAGAGACTTCGATCAACCTCGTCTTGAAAATGGTCAGTTACGTTAAGCTTTAATGATCTCTGCTCTCTATCTCTTTCAGACCACATCTGAAAATGTATTAGTTCGTTGTTCTTAAGATATAGTTTGGTCTTTTTATGTACGCAGGCAAGTGAAACAGATAACATCACGTATGAAGAGGTATGTGTTATGCTAGTAAATAATAACTGAACGTGTTACGTACGTTCTTTACATAGATAGAGGAATCTTGGTTTTGAATGATGATTATAATATGCAGAGTTTCATCAAGAATCCTCGAGGAATGAAACTATTCACGTGCAAGTGGTTACCAGCAAATCAAGAACCAAAGGCTTTAATCTTCATCTGCCATGGATATGCAATGGAATGCAGCATCACCATGAATAGTTGAGATCAGCCCCCTTCATAATTTTCTATGTATATGTACATGTATTCATTTAATATTGAAGCCTTATTTATGTTTTGTGATGAATATGATTGGATTAGGTACTGCGAGGAGGCTTGTGAAGGCAGGGTTTGGAGTGTATGGGATGGATTATGAAGGACATGGCAAGTCTGATGGGCTTGGCGCTTATGTTCCAAACTTTGACCATCTCGTTGATGACGTTTCTGCCCACTACACATCGATTTGCGGTAATGATGACTTTTACAGGGTTAAACGTGTAATATTGACTTCGGAATGCTTATCTGAATTCACGGTCAAAGCCACCCTTTGTTTACCATTCAAGATTTTTTGTGTAGTTGATGTAGATATATATACAAAAATGTGAATTACTCAATAATTATTATGAAAAAAAAAATGTTTTCGAGTTGATGTTATTGGATGAAAGAAAGTAACTCGCACGTAACCATATGTCGTTATCGCTTTGTCAGAAAATGATTTGATGTGTTTTTGTTTGTGGTTGGAATGATTAGAGAGAGAAAAGAATAAAGGGAAGATGAGGTTTCTGCTAGGAGAATCAATGGGCGGGGCAGTACTTTTGTTGTTACACAGAAAGAAGCCAGAGTTTTGGGATGGGGCTGTCTTGGTTGCTCCAATGTGTAAGGTAACATTCATTCTATCTTTTTAGTTTCTCGACAAGATAAAAAAGAAATAGAAAACCACAATGCATAATTTTACATATTATAAAAAACTTTATCTTAATATATTGGAAGTAGAAAATATTGAAAGTAGAGGGGGAGAAGCATGGCTTCTATTTTGAGAGCTTATTAGGGGAAAGGTAATAAAAGGTATGAGGAAAATAAAAATATTGTAAAAACTGGATACTGCATTATTTTACTCTCTTTTTTTGAGCAACTACTGTATTATTTTAATATTTTATGTTGAAGGCCGTAGCGATCCTGATTTGTATTTTTAAGAGGTTAGTTTGACACATTTAAAACATTCTTCAGTTTGGTGTGGACAACTTTTTTTCCCACCACATCCAATAGGAACCAACATACATATACACAAATGCCAAAATCTTTGTTGTCGGTTTATAAACGGAGCAGT